>NW_026732690.1:162500-603416 GCF_028476545.2 Physella acuta | reverse complement strand
TTAGCCCGTCTGATTCTAGCTTGCCGGTCAAAGAATACTTTCAAAGTTTAACACAAAGTCTACGTTTTACCCCATACACCTATACTACAGAGACGAATAGGCGACAACTCCTGTTAACTACCGAACAACCGTACTGGTATTGATAGAGTTAATTAGTGTTGTCAGGGTGATCAGCTGTATCTGAGTGTACTTGTAAGTCATCTATAACAACCTAACCGGTAATAACCTAACCGGTAACAACATAACCGCTTACGGCATAACCGGTAACGACATAACCGGTAACAGCATAACCGGTAACGACATAACCGGTAACGACATAACCGGTAACAACATAACCGGTAACAATTAGGTAGATAACTACCTAAGTTTTAAACGTATAATGAAAAAAGAAGTTCTGATATATATTTGTGTGTGCGTGTAAGATATTTTGTAAAAAAAAATTGAAGCTTGTGATGCAAACATTAAAATTTAAGTTTTTATAATGAAAACCAACAATTAAGGAGTAAATTTGGGGCCCCCTCTCAGCTCCTCTCAGTCTGGGGTTGGGGGGGGGGGCTCCGCGAAGAATATTCATATATATATATATATATATATATATATATATATATATATATATATATATATATATATATATATATATATATATATATATATATATATATATATATGAATATATATATATGAATATTCATATATATGAATATGGTATATATATATATATATATATATATATATATATATATATATATATATATATATATATATATATATATATATACCATATTCATATATATGAATATTCATATATATATATATATATATATATATATATATATATATATATATATATATATATATATATATATACCAAACGAAATGGAATTTATATAGAAAACATACTTTTACCAGTGTCCGCCCCCCTGAACACCCACTGTAGTAAGCCAGACAACGATTGGGTTTACCATACCATCAATCTCACCAATTGTGGCCTCTGAAATGTTTGTGAATTCGGAAGCGACAAGAACAACAGCACCTCTGTGAAACAAAACAAGTTTTTGTTTTCAATGTAAGCTGATTATTCTCCCGTGCTGAGCAGGCGGGGGGGGGGGGGGATTATTGAAATCAGAGCATTCCGACCCTCGAGCCGCATACGGTTTACAAATTTTGTGTAAAGTTGATGTCTAAAGTTCAGAATAAAATGCCGTATTACGTACTTGTTTACGCTAACAAATCGATAACTTAACTAACTTGCTCTTAGTTAATTTCTTTTTCCATTGGAAACTTCGGAATTTTGTCTTACAATTTTTTTAAAAAGTAAATTGCATTGAACAAGCGATTTTCTCACAGACATATTTTTTAGCACTTTTATGATCCGGGATTTGGAACATAAAACAATGCTGTTATTTATAGACGAAAAAAATGCTGGCATACATTTATTTTTTAATGCCAAATGCCAGAAGCGTAGCATGTAGAAGGTGATAGCAGGATCGGTCGCTACCGCTAACTTTGAAAGTGTAGTATCTTTTCGAAAAGAAATTCATCTATAAATTTTCAACAAGTTTGAACTTGTCCATTATAAAAAGACCATATTTATGTATTTATTCTGACGGCTGACTTACCAAAAAATGTATTGTAGGTCCCATCTGGTCCGTTTTAGAATAACTCATAACACGGATACACACACATACAGCCAGTGGCGGATTAAGGGGGCGGCTGACCGTCCAGCAACTGGGGCCTTAAAAACATATCAATACTTTTTTTTTTGTCTCATGTAAAAAAAAAGGTTATCAATAGTGAAGGATTCTGGTTGATGTCTGTCAAAAACATGTCCCAGCGTCTACTCTTTCCATGGAAACTTCGGCATTAAAAACGATTGTTAGAGGTTTAAAGACCATCATCAGCCTTTTATTCAATGCTTAATTTAACTATGTTACGCGAGACATCACACAAATGTACATCTCCTCTCTACTCAAAGTTTTGGACATAAATACTTGTTATACTTGTTATCTAGTTGTGACTAAAATAAAAAGTTTATATTTAAATGTATAGAGGGTTTAGAGCAGGGTTGGGTACATGTTAGCGTTAAAGGTTAAGTTCTAGCACACATGTTTATCCCGATCGATCTAAGACGTTGTTTACCTGTTCTGTCCTACCTGTGTTACGAGACAGATTTAAGGGGACAAAGTGATTAAAAGGACAATGGGATTTCTTCAACGATAAACAGTCCTGGATTTTTTTTCACTTATGTGTTTGTAATGCCGTTGTTAAAGGCTTAGGCAAATGGCATTACATGTTCGTGCGGTACCTGCCACGGTATCTGATATATATATATATATATATATATATATATATATATATATATATATATATATATATATATATATGCCTGTGTCTGTGTGTTTTTGTGTCTGTGTGTCTGTGTGTGTCTGTATGTCTGTGTTTTGTCTACATTAGTGCACGTTTTGTCCTTATGAATGTACAGCTGTTTCAATGCGCTCTTTTCTTTCTTTTGTCTCTACTAATAAAGTCCGCCTCTCAACTGTCTAACATGAGTCTCCCATGCCTTTCAGTCATATTTCTCAGCTGTTGTCCAATGCTGACGGTAATGAAATGCGTTCAACTTTCAGCTCAATAGAACAGCTGTCTCACATAGCTCCTGTCACCTAACACAACACGAGAGTAATGGCAAATATGAACCTCACATTTGGAAAGGTAAAGTTTTTAAATTATCATTTTTTCCATGTTAGGAAGAGTAAAGGCATTGGTACGGTCCTAGCCACACTATGCCTTCATATTCCGAGGTCACTGGTACGGGGAAACTCGCCTGCCCCGTGGATCATGAGGTTCGAGATGGTACTTTTGAATGAAATTTTGAAACCTTAAAATAATCATTTTAAAAGATAACTTTTCATGCGGTTTTCCAAACAAAAATTAAAAAAAAAAACAGTTCAAGAAGATATTAGTGGAGATGTAACAGTAGAAGATACACACTAGCGTAGACTAACATTTTTGACTCTAATACAAATGTTTTTTTATGGTAAAACTAAAACATTACTCACTCGTCTCCTGGTAAATCTAAACCTTGACACAGACGTCAACATTGCTCACTCGTCTTCTTCAGGACGCAGGGACATGACTAAACTATTTATAAGCCATTAAATGGAAATATTTTGTACCGTGTACAAAAACGGTGATTGTGTAATGCCCAACGTTTTACACCTCTAACAGAAGATGGTGATGGTTGTGATGGTGTTGGTTTTGGCCGGCATGTCTGTCGTTGTGTACAAAACTAGAGTGGAGGTTCAAAACATGACTGGTTCAGTACGGTATGTACGCCTTGGATATTATATATATATATATATATATATATATATATATATATATATATATATATATATATATATATATATATATATATATGTGTGTGTGTATATCAGTAGCCAGTCGTCTAGCTTTCGTCTAGTTAGTTTCATTTGATGGTGCATAGATATGGACAACACTATTTCCTAGCTGCTCCTATATTTATATGGAAATTGTTTTACAGGATTAAAAACTCGCATGAATTGGCCATTGAAGAACAATGGAAGACAGATCGTTTCAGACGACAGAGGAACTTACTGTCCAGCACGCTAAACCACATGATGATGTTGTACGGGCAACAGAGTTGTGAGATGCTCAAGCTGAAGAAGGTAACCTCGTCGTTGGTTGAAGCCGTTGGTGGAAGCCGGTGTTGGGAGTGTGTCGCAGTTAACATACATCGATAACTATAGTACTCATAAAGAAAAATATTACTTTAGAGTATAAAACCCAAAGTAGACTTTTAATTTGAAAATATTAGGAGGCCTACAGTATAAGGCAACGAAAGAAAACTATTTCTAAAAAATCTTTCCAAAAGACTAGGCAGCTGTATTAACTTCTGGTGGGTTTTTGTTTTTTAATTTACTGTTAATGAAATTATTAAAAATCTAAAACGGCGAATGAAGTTTTCCACTAAATGGTGACCATTAGGTGAACGACATGGTGTCTGAGAACGGTGGATGGTGTGCTGTAGCCAGTAGTCCAACAAGCAGCCAACACGTCTGGGATGAGGTAAAAAAAATTAATTAATTACACTAATTAATTAATCAAAAACGGCGTCTGCGGACGATACCTGAAATCTAAAGTCTGGGTTGCGTTTTGTTTTTACGCTAGTTATCTGTGTTACTTTGTTACCTTTTTAATTTAATTCTGGTTCGTGTTTCATGTCTGCGTGGGAAAGAAAGTGAAAGTAGAGTCGATAAGTATTATTTGAATTATTTCAATGGTTGAAGGTTATTTACCAGTTTGATTTGAAGAATTATTGGGCGGATCCCTGCTCTGTGATTCACACAAGTTTACAGCCTTGATTCTAGTATACAATAATAGTGTCCAGTCAGGTGGGATGACTTTGGTTACATCATCAATAGTTTTGCGTATGACTGGTAACCCTATAAGTCCCGAGTTCGGACCTTAGTCAGATGAGGCTCGCTACTTCGGAACAGTAACACATCTTGGAGAGAAAACTCCAACATTAAACAACTGCAGCCTTGCTGATTGTTCTTACTTGGACAAAGGCTATGGCATCAAATTCAGCAGGTAAAGCAGATTGTCGGAATCAACAGGCTTTATGGCTATTTGTTACGCTTGTGTTGTAGCAAATCCCTTTCGATATAGATCAAAGATTAAGACGAAGATTATAGCATGAAAGAGCCGTTTTGTCTGACATACCTACGTTTTTGGTAGGTTAATTTTTTTTAATTTGATTTTTCTAAAAGGGTTTCTCCAAAGCTCTTAGCACATTCTTTAAAGGCAAGTCTGTTGGGAGCTTTGGCGACGGGCCTGGGGCCTACAAGAGACATCTGGACACGCTGAAGGAGGTCAAGAGCTACACGGCTTATGATGGGGCTCCGTACTGTGAGCTCGTCACTAACGGAACGGTGGGTTGGGGGGGGGGGGGAGGGGACGACTGTGTTTGGGGGGGGGGGGGGGATGTTAACATCAATGAGCCACTAATTGTGGGTCGGTCACTAACGACACGGTGAGTGGGGTTAGTGACTGTGGGGTGTGTGTGGGGGGAGGGTGTTTCCACATCTTGGAGGTCTGTATCAAGAGTGTGGCGTGTTTTACCATAGCGTCAAGATATTTTTGTTAGTGCCATCCAACACTGCACACGCAATATTAGAATTGTTGCGCAGACGATAAACAAGCTAAAACAAGCTTCTAAAAGTAAATAGCATATGCACCAATAGATAAAATCACAGAACAAACACAACATGCACAATCAATCTAGTTCTTCAAAACTTTACTTCCAGAAGAAAAAAAACCCTTCACAGTATTTTTGTCAGTTCTAACTGCTTTATTTTGTCTAGCCTTTACAACAATGAAATGCGTAGGCCTTCATTTGTAAATAAAGATTTAATTTTATCAGAAAAATGAGAAGGGTAAAGTACCCGTTTAGTACACGAAGGAAAAGTAGAGCAAACTGCTTTTAATAACACGGCATATGCATGTTTATTTTTTAATTTGAGATGATCAAACAATTAATTTTAACACTCTACACTTTTTGTAATGAATGTTACACATAAAACACACATTAACATCTTCGTATGTTAATTACTTTGTACAAAATAAAAATAAATCATCTTAAAGGCATATTGGTTTTACTTATTATTTTTAAAAAAAAGTTTTTGTATTCTATAGGTGCTATTCCTAGACCTAACAGTTCCCCAATACAACCTTCCAATCTTCGACTGGGTCATCAGTGTGGAGGTGGGTGAACACATTCCGGCCAAGTTTGAAGATATTTATCTGGACAACTTGGCCAGACATGCCAGGGAGGGTATCGTGTTGAGCTGGGCTGTGCCAGGTAGGATGATTTAATTTACACCTAACCTCATATTTGTGTACACCAGGGAACGCCCATAAACAATCAGTATTAAACTGAATGTAAAAGTGTGTTCCAAAAACCGCCAAACCAATTTATCGTTTATTAACTTTTGTTTATTTCCTGTGAACAATCTATCATTCCCCCCCCCCTAGGTCAGGGCGGTCTGTCGCACGTCAACAACAAACCTCTAGAGGCCGTAGTGCAGCAGCTAAAAGTGCGTGGGTTCGAGATCAACTTAGACGCCGGCGCACCTTTACGAGACAGCGCAGGATCCAGTTGGCTCAAGAAAAATGTCCATGTATATTACAGACCTTCTCACAGTTTAGTTGCAGAAGACGATGCTTAGATAAATATACATTGTAATATATAATCTATTGTTGACTTTTTGATCGTTTTATTTGCTAAATGAGCCTTGTAAACTATTTGTAACTTGCTTTAAAAAATTGTACAAACTAAATATTAATTATTTTTTGCTTAATCTTATAATCCTAATGTCCGATGTTTGCTTGAAATATTCCTGTACATTTAATTCGACGTGATATTATAGATTTATACCATGAATTAAAATAGTTGAGGTTCCAATGATATGTGTTATGTATGTTTAATGACATAGGGATATCACCTGTCAGTCTAGGTGGAATGTAGAATAATTTAAAATTCCATTTAACAGATTGTGAGTAGAGTTCAATGAATATTTTCTTATATATATATTAGAGCAGGGGTTCCCAACCTTTTTTTACTCTAGAGCACATTCTAAAATATCGGTAGGGTGGCGGGCACCGCCTATTTTAAATCGACAAACTCCTTCCAGAGGCGTAGCGACCCTTCCCGTCACCCGGGGACAAAACGTTCGATTTGCACCCCCCCCCCCCCGTCAAATTTACGATTTGCACCCCCCTCAAACTTTCGATTTGCACCCCCTCCCCCACTAAAATGTTCGATTTGCACCCCCCCCCCCCCCGCCCTCAAACTTTCGATTTTCATCCCCTTAAACCTTTCAATAATGTTTATGAAAAAAATTCTGTCTCTGTCGAATAGTGAGAGGCGGGCACATACGAATCGTTCGGCGGGCGCCAGGGCGCCCGCGGGCATGGTGTTGGGAACCCCTGTATTAGAGTAAGGTGCACATGGAGATAGTGTCAAGATCGAGCGTTAAATGGTTTTGGTCGAGGCTAGAAATGTTTGTTAATTGTTTCAATTGAGAGATTGTAGGTATACATTTTTTAAATTAAATTTGTTAATTATACATTGTAGTCTGTCGTGAATCGTTTACTTTCATTTTCAGATTCATCTGAATTGTAAACTCAGTTAAATTTTGTCGTTGTGTGAATTTTGTAGTTGCTTGTTTTGTAGTGGTATGAAATGTGTAGCTGTGTGAATGCTGTAACGCTCTACATGTTACAATAATCTAGACATCCAGTTTCTATCTATATGTGCCTGTATGACTGCTATGTTGTTCTGCCTGTATGACTGCTATGCATTTGTCCTTATGACTGAGGTCCAGTAAAGGAAAAGGATCAAACCTTTTGTAGGAAAAATGTAATTTTTTAAAATATATATAGGCCTATATATATAGGGCCTATATATATATATATATATAGGCCCTATATATATATATATATATATATATATATATATATATATATATATATATATATATATATTGTCACTTAATGATAGAAACATTGGCAGCTATTTTCTGTTTCCTTCTGTACTGACATTAGCAGACATATTGTTTCACATTCCTCGTGTTTTTCTTCTCCAAAAATTTAAATATAATTTGCACTCGCAGTATTCAATTTTCAAACAAATACAAAAGATGTGGTAATAAAATAGGTGTGGTGGTAAAATAGAAGAGATGGTAAAATAGGTGTGCTGGTAAAAAAAAGGTGGCAAGTGATGTTATTCTAATACGGCTGTAAAATATGTTTTAATAAGGTAATAAATAAAAGTTTTAAATATAAAAATCTTAGGTCATCTTATAAAAGCAAGCATCAAATATCACTCGTTTATAAAAAAATTTTTAGCCTCTTTCTTTTTAAATTTGTTAGAAATAATATGCTAAAATCTTCTGTAGGATTAGGGCAAAGTTTTGTTATGAGTTAAATCAGAGTGTCTGGTCCAAATTGCTAAGTCTAACCCGACTGTCAGATACGGGCACTCTGTACGCTGCTCACTACACTTTGTACGCTGCCCACGCCACTTTCTGACGTCCGTTGGACAGACGACTCATCTGAGTCAGCAGCCGACGAGCATGCGCAGAGCGGGAACAGCTGGTTGAAGGTGGCGCGGTACTTGCTGCTCATGCTGTAGTACAAGAAGATGGTCACGCTCGAGTTGATGGAGTGGCACAGGAAGCCGAAAGACCAAGCGATGTGGAACAGGTTGGACTGCGGGCCCGTGATGCTGAACGCCGGGTACAGCGTCGTCGTGATGGAGCAGACGACAGCAGGCGAGTAACAGACGATGAGAACTGTCGCGACCAGGATGATCAAACTGACGGTCCGTCTTTCACGGTTTGACATAGACTCGGTTTGGTCTTTGTCGAATGTTGATTTTTGCCGCCATTTTGATTTTTTCTTGAGCTTGACGACCAAGACGGAAGTGAAAATGATGACGCTAATGAAAGCCGTGATGGCTAGCGAGGCTTGGAATATGAAAATTAAACTTTCGATTTCAAGTTTGTTCGGCCGGAAGGAGATCCCGAGTTTTGTTGTGTTGTAGAGGGGGTAGAAGTTCCAGCTGAAGTAAGCAGAGAAGTAGAGCGGGAGTATCGAGGCGATGTTGATGGCGTATATAAACACCAGTACACACGCCGTCCTTCGTGGTGTAACGATTTGTTTGATCTTCAGCGGTAACGCGATAGACAAGCACCTCTCCGCCGTGATGTAGACGGTTATCCAACCGGTGATACGGACCAGACATGAATTCGGCCAGCCGGCGGTTAAGTACTGAACGTCCATGAAGTCAACCGGCAGATGCAGCCGGTCGACGTACGGGTCGAGACAGAAGTTGTGCCAGACCTGGGTCAGGACGCCGCACAGGTCCGAGACGGCCATGGCGAAGAAGCTGGAGTTGGTTGACCGCTTGAGGCCCTGCTTCACGAAGACGCAGATGTTGAGGATGTTGACCACGATGCCCATCAGACAGATAGACGTGCTCAAGACCACGTGGTTCACCAAGATGAACATCTCCCGCGTGGCGTCGCTCACCAGCTGTGTCGTCATTGTGCCGTTCATCCCGCTGACGTGGAGATCACGTGATTCGTTCAGTGACGTCATTTCCTGCATTCTGTTACAGAGACTGACTGCCGTGGTAGTGCCTCAACATTTTTAACAGCTGATAAAAATAAAACAATGTCGACCATAATACTTTAGACAATGGAGGCGGCATTGATATTCCAAAAACAAATAACACTTAACTTAAGCCCGCGAAAATAGTTATTAACAAATGTTACCTAAAACAAAATACGACTAAAAGAAAACATAATTATTGACGTCTGTTTTTTAAAATATTGTCTATATTTGTATGTCGAATCTTTTGTTAAAATGTATCAACAGCCAAATGACGTCGCCATATATATATATATATATATATATATATATATATATATATATATATATATATATATATATATATATATATATATATATATATATATATATAAACCTTGTTTCTCGCGGGGGGGGGGGGGGGGGGGTTGGCTGACACCACGACGTGTCGCACCGGGTAACACCCGACCTAGCGACGCCACTGCACCGACCAATGGGAAACATTGGAAAAAAAATTAAGGATTCACACCACGACCTTCAGGATTTAATTGTTTAAAATCACCAAAAAAAAGATTAAAAAAGAAATAATAATGCCATGAAGACCAAAGTGGGGACAGAAAACAAACATTGGGAACTAAAAATTGGGAAAATTGGAGGCGGAATGAAAGATAATCGTTAACTCTGGTGTTTGTGCTGCATTTATCTACTGACGGTACTGATAAGTACCTCTTTAATTAAGCGTATTATTTTTAATCTACGTTGAATTTTTAAAATTACTGATATAATTAATAGCATTATCTTCACTGAGGAGCCGGTAATTGGCCGGATCGCCGTTTTTTTTAAATTACCGGTGCGGCTCTATTTTTAACATCTTCCCGTATTGGTAGTTCACAAACGTGGTGTACAGATTTTATAGCTTTCCTTCGTTTTACCTTAATATTCAAATTTTGTAATCCCAAATATTTTTTATTGGCATCTTCGATGGTCAGGTAAGTGTGTTTAACGTCTATTTATTCAATTTTAATCGAATTGTCTTTGTATTAGATCAATGTTTACACGAATACTTAGGAGTACCGTCAGGGCACACAGGTCATAATTTTAGGATTTCTTTGAAATGGAAGATATTCGATGTGTAGTGGCATAAAAATTATTTTGATAATAAATAATCAACGTGCATTCAAATCGATATTTATACATTTAGAAGAAGGTTAGTGTGAGGGTGGGGTGTAGAACATTTATATATATATATATATATATATATATATATATATATATATATATATATATATATATATATATATATATATATAGATTCAAAATATTGTATTTATGAGGTCAATTGTAATTTCTATTGGAAGCTTCCAGCAAAAGCAGGTTCCGTCAAACGACCGTTGCCACACCAGAAAGACCACAGACATGAATGTGTCACCAAGGAATAGGAAGTAGGACATGTCGGCACCTTCTTCTGTATTTGGTACATTCAAAAAAAGGTCTAAGTTGTGTTCCCATAGGAAATCCAGTCTAAAACAATACTCAAAATAAAATTTTGTGTTGTGTTTGTGTGCGAAAATTATAAAAATGATTGTTATAATGGTTACCATGTTATTAGTTAATAAATTTTATAGCTTATTCTTGTTTTGTAATTTTTTATATTTTTTTTTTTGGAAAAAAAATGTCCTACATTATGACGATACTTATAAGTACCAATACATATTTGGGCCATCAAAAATTAACGAAACTAAATTTCCTTCGAGGCATGATTTAAGTGTACCAAAAGCAATATAATATTACATTGTTTAAGACAAAATGTCATTCAGAACTTAATTCCGTAAATAAAGGGTTAATGATTTAATCGTTCGAGTAGGAGGATGGGCAACAAGACTACCTGTATGTCAACAGATGGTGAAACGAAAAACAAATAGACCACACCACAGTTCCAAGAAAGTGGAGATGAAGTTTACTAGATATTAGGGTGAGACGGGTCGACGTAGGTTTAGACAACAAGCTTCATTTGGTAACGTTAACAACAAATCGTCAAGGACGGAGCTGGTAAACCGGACTGTAAGTCCAACGTAACATGTCTAAGAGCCCAAAAGTAAAATAGGACTTTGATTGCACGATAAAGAATAGGTTTGAAGCACTCTCCTGTGTGGTAGAAAAAAAGGCGAACAACAGACTATGGAAGTTAACATGCCCTGACATATTGGATAGGAAAATTTGTGAACGAAAGAAATGGATGTTATAAGAGACGTGGTTCAATAAAGAAGATTGAAAACAGATAAAACAAGATGAATTATTGACAGGAAAGAGAAATAAACATAGACACAATATTATGAAGCAAATCGCAGGAATAGTGCGAACAATGCAATTGAAGGAAGATAAATCAAGTAAAGGATTAAACAGGAAAAATCTTAACACAAAAACGTAGAACTCATAGACCAAATGTTCATCACATTGAGGCGATTCTAAACCAAATTATCTCACCAAACATTTCTGACTGCTAATTACCCACTAAATGTGAGTACAGATATCCCCACTAAGTAGAAACAGGAAGGGAAAAGAGTGTCAAAAAACGACATAACAGCTGGTACAGACATCATTTGTTCAATTTGACTGGAAACTAGGCTACCATGTAAAGCTGCCATAGAAGTGGAACTGTCACAATACATCTACTGGAGAGGGATAATACTTCTGTCTGTCTCTTGAAAGGTTCTGACAAAATCTCCCAACTTTCTGGAGAGACAAAGGCCTTGGATAGCAGTCTTACACAAGAAAAAGAAGTGTTAGATAAAGCTAGTCGTGAACTATTACGCTATACGTCATTATTGAAAGATTCCTAGAATGGCAATCATCCCCTTTATAGACTTCGAAACGTATGAATAGAGATGTTATCTAGAAGCTAATAAGGCACTACAAGTCAAGTGATCCACAAAGAAAACTAACAACCTCTTTCACAATAAAGACCGGAGTTAGGCAGGGAAGCGTGCTTTCATTAATGATATTCCTATAGGTGATTGCCTAGGTCATGCCGAAAACTACAAACAACGACACGGGAATCTAGTGGAACTTCACAAAAAAAGTTGGAAGATCTTGTTTTCTTTTACTTGTTGACTGCCAACCATCTCATAAATAGTCATATGCTTAAACCAATTGAACCGATTCTCCGAACAAACCTCTAGAGTATGAGTCAAAATCAACGAAAGACACATCTCATATAAAGATGGGAGGCTAAAAAAAAATCCCCAGCATCCACCAATACACAAGACAGCAGCCCATAGATAGGGATTGTGACACAATTAAGTGTTCAGGGATCAGACACTCCATGTGAGGAACAGATGAAAACATCACGGGGCAAATGTTGGTCTGGAACCCACAGAGGTAGAGTAGCAGACTTAAAAAATCCTGGAGGAGAAATGTTGAAAGGAAAATATGAAAACCAAATGAAGAGAGCGACCCAAAGTCCAATAGGTCGGAGATGTGTAACCTTAGCCCTTTTCTCCTTAGAGACTCCATAGGGTTTGGTCAAAGTGATAATATGACAGTCTGTCGTCAGGTGAGCCGTCAAACAAATTATAATATTCTATGACTGACTACTTCCTTCCTTCCTTATACGGAAACCGGCTCAGAAGCTTGACTTCCATTAGCCAGGCAGGCCTCAGTGTGGCAAACCCCGACAGAGTTTCCCACACATCGGTCGCTAAGCGGCGGGCCATCCAACAAATAACAACAGTCGATGACAGACTGTTGCTTGACGGACCATCCGGCGACCCAACCGACTCATCACATGAGTCCTAACACAGAATATAATGAGCAAACGTCTAGAATATGTTCACCAAGGTTTTCTTTTCCAAAGAAAATAGGAACTGCTGTCAGCTCTAGTGTAATATTCAAATAAACTTCTTGTTCGATATATGCCTAAAGTATTATTACTGATCAAAGCAAAAACGATTTTGATATCGGCCTACGAAAATGGGTTCAAGTCTTCTAAAACTCTATTATAAAGTGAATTTATTATTTATAATTTGTTTTTGAAAGCACGTCTTGAATTGACAATTTCACGTACTTGTTAAATACGATAAAAGACGGTTAGATAGAATGGTAACTTCCTAAAGTTAATAACCTACAACGATCAAGATTCCCGAAGATAGATAACTGCGTTAGATTGAGAACCAACATGGCGACCCTGAGCTTGCGAGCTGTTTTCTGAAAGAAAGTTTTCAATTGATGTTCATTCATTTTATATCGTTTCCTTACATTTTGTTTTTGTTTTTACGTTCTAGCAAAGCCAAAAAGTCGATTAAACCTTCATCAATATCTAAGTATTACCACAAGAATATTGATCAACAATTTTATTGAGTCAATCGGTGCAGTGGCAGTTATAGGCGCGGAGCATTTTAATGTGCGTTTTTTTTTGTTTCGTTTTTTTTTCTTCTTGTGGCCGACGTTTGTCAGCGATAAAGGGAGATTACTGCGGCTCTTTTTTTAGTCATTATTTAGTCATTATCTTCTTTGTAGATCGGAGAAAACGTTTTTTCTTAAACCGTTTAAGATGAAAATCTACAGCGTTAAAGACAGTAATTTGTTGCCTTAATATTGAACACCAACAAAGCTGTAGTAAGCTTAATTCGCAAAATTTAAAAAAGCTTAATAGTATCAATATTTTGTTTCAAAAAGAAGGTATACAAATCTAAAAAATATTCTTGTTGTTTTTCCGATATTGATATGCAGTCATTAGTGTCACCGTCCTAATTTGTTGTGCCTTTTTTTTTTAACAACAACATAAAATGTTATAAATGTCTTAACAGTTCTTTATTTCCGTTGGGTAAAAAGTTGACATTGGCCATGCTTTCTGTGCATGATTACACAACAGAGTAGACTATTAAAGATGCTTAGATGCAAAGTAGATTGGGATAAAACATGAGATAGCTTTGATGTTAAATAAGCTAGAAAGTAGATTTACTGAAGCGTGTAGAAAATTATGTAGAATTAGACAGGAAGTAGATCTTCTGTAAGTCTGAAGGGAGCGACAAATGTTAGACGGCTAGGTTGTAGATTGTAGAATAACAAAGTAGATCTACTTGAATTATGAGACAAAGTGTGGGGCAGCTATGAAGTAGAATCACAGAGAAAGTAGATCTGCTTGAAACGGGGCAAAATGTAGGAAATCTATGATGTAGAATAACATAAAGTAGATCTACCTGAATTATGCAACAAAATGTGGGAGTGCTATGATGTAGCCCATGCAACAAAAACACACGGTTTTAAGAAGAAATTTTTAAAAGAAGAAATCAGGAAAAGATGATGGACAAACACTGTGCAGATCAAAAACCAGTATCACCAGGCAGGCGGTGCGTTGGAATCCTCAAGGAAAGCACACAAGAGGTGGGCCAAAAAACACCTAGAGACGGGACTTTGGGGCTGAAACCACAAAGATAGGCCAGACCTGGAGAGGTTGAGAAAATGGCACATTACAGAGGATTATAGAGGTCATTGGTTGGTGGCCCATATCTCAGCATGGGTGATGGGCAGCGATAATTTAAATACTGAAATATAAACTCAAAACTAAAGGAAATCAAAGCAGTTCCAGAAACATTATATTCATCGGAGCTATATCAAACTCATAGTCACATTGCATTGTTGTATAGCCTTTGTTACATTAACTCTAGCTCCTAGATAAAAGATATAATTATATAAGATGTCTTACATTCTCTTTGGCTCGTAGATAAAAGGTATAGCTGTTGCAGCTATATAGGTGTCACCTATACATTGTTTTCATAAGCTATGGTAATATGTTAACTCTACTAACTTGGACATTATTCCTATGTTTTGAAGATGAACGGAAAAAAAGTCACAGGAAAAAAAAAACACAGAAAAAAAGTCACAGTTTTTGCTAGGAAAAAAAGTCACAGAAATAAAGTCACAGAAAAAAGTCACAAAAATCTTTTTTGAAATATTTTGATTTATTTGTTAAGAATTGTAAAATTCGTGTGTGTATTGCTGTGGGTTGTATTTTTTGATAGCATAAATTATTTATAGACGTTAAAAGCATTATGGTTTAGAACAGTTGTAAGTAAAAATACTCTAAGATAATTTACACAGCAATCTCAACTTTTGTTACGTATTTAGTTAAATACGCGGCAGAAAAGCTCATTATATAAGAAATGTATGCACATCATTGTGTTTTGCATAATGTTTTGCCGTAGGCTATGCTCTGGTCGGCCTCTCCTCAGTAGGCATTGTCCGAACATATTTCGTGTTGTTGACGGTTTGCGTCAATAACAGCCTTTGAACCTTGTGGGCTTTCTGTTTTGATCCTCAGTTTTGTTATGTAATGCGAGTGATAAATGTGGGCAGTGAAGGTGGTTGAACTTAGCATGCATAACTATTGTTGCGATTAGTTGAGGGCAGAAAGTCCGATGAACTTATGATTTCACGGTAATTTAATGTTAATATTAAAAAAAAACACGATGAAAACCGTGGACTTTGGAGCATTCTATTAAATGCTATTAATATTATGTTTAACATAATTACAATCTACATACTTCATACTAAATATTTTAGATGAATTATAGAAATTACTATGCGAATACAACCTACACACATTACATTACATTTAATTAATCCTAAGTCAATTAGCACTTTCTGAATATTTACTACATAAAAGTATTAACAAATATCATGCAAATATATATATTTGTGACTTTTTCCTGTGACTTTTTTCCTGTGACTTTTTTTCCTGTGACTTTTTTTTCTGTGTTTTTTGTTCCTGTGGTTTTTTTTTCCTGTGACTTTTTTTCCTAATATCGTTTTGAAGTGGTATAAGTGTTACTTCTTTAAATTATTATTTCATTTAGGGAGGAAGGCTAGAAAATGAAACGATTAAACAGAAGTGTGTAGTTTCTTTCACACAATGTAGGCCTATATAAAATGTTTATGTCGATTTTGTCGAGATTCTCTTCCATTGTCGTGTATTGTCTTTGTTAGTCTTGGGTTTTTTTTGTGTACATTGTTATAGTTAGGTAATTTAAATTGTGATCAGCTAAAATTGATGTTAAATGATGATTAGTTATCAAGTCAGGCGAACTCTGCTTCACCAGCCTCGTGACGTACTGGTGTGCCTGGCGAAGATGTGTCTGTCGCCTGTAACGACAGTTAACGACAAATTACATCTGGCTCCCTAGTAAGTTGACTTTTGTCCCAGTATAGTACATGTCCAGTGTTAAACCAATACACACCTGCTACCTCATGCCTATTGCCAGTTTACATGTTCATGTACATGTTGAAACAACATATACTTATGTATAATTTTGCATAATTGAAAGGTGACTAAATTTTAAAACGTTATTATTTAAAATAAAATCGCAGTCACAATAGAAAGAGTAAGATAACTTGAATCAATATTTATTTTCACAGCAACAACAACAACATTGGTAAAAAAACATTTTAAATGATTTAAAGGTCAAAATTGTTGCCTTGTTTAGGTAGATATGTGGCGAAACTCATTCACAATGGACTACATTGTAACAACAATTTCATACACAACTAATGCAACCAGCGAGGGGAGCTTAGGTGTGTATTGTTTTTGTGAATGTAATATCTGACACGACTGCTAACCAGAAAGTCTTAAGTTCGGGGCTCGATTCTGTAGGACGTCCCTGAGTCCACTCAGCTCTGAATCAGAGTTTCTTCCAGGCATCTCTTCGGGGGGGGGGGGGGGGGGCAAAGCCCCCCCCGAAATTTTTTTACCGCCCCCCCCCCCCCGAACGAAATGAAATTTATATAATTTATATAGAAAATATATACTTTTAACAGTGTCCGCCCCCCCCCTCCGAAGAAAGTCTACCGCCCCCCCCCCCCCCGAAAATTTCAAGTGCCCCCCCCCCCCGGAGAAAAAAGTCTGGAAGAAAAACTGCTCTGAATGGTACCTGACTCACGTTAGGAAACAAAGTGTTGACCACACTATCCCCTCATATGCCGCGGTCATTGAAACAGATTAACTCTACTTCATCTGCTTCGTGTGTATTCGGCACAAATCGGAAAAGATTAAGATGAAATGATAATTCTACGAGCAAAAACTGTGACGTGTTGAATACATAGATGACTGACCACTGCCCATTAGTGGCGGGAAAAGCAGTTACCTCCCATCCTGGGCTGAATTAGTTGTGTTCCTTCCAATTATTAAAGCCCACCGTTTAAAAGTATAAAAGAACCTATTCGATAAGTTAAATTAAAAATTGCAGTTGATTTGTTTTGAAAATCCTTCACGTAACACATACTACTAGGGAATTTTAATTTTTTTTTTTTTTTTGTTTTACTTTTTAAAACTTGCAAACCTTGACTTATTTTATACAGCTTATCTTTTTCTATGTTATCAATAACAGCTATCCAGTCTTATAAAATTAAACCACATTTTGAACTATTCAAAATAAGAAAATCTATTTTTAGAGTGTCGTCCATTGTGCTCAAATTGAGGATCAAGAATTCTGGCCAACAGAGGTGGCCAGATTTTGTGCCTCAATGCAGAGGCGTAGCGACCCTTCCCGGCGCCCGGGGACAAACTTTCGTTCCCCCCCCCCTCAAACTTTCAATTTGCACCCTTCCCCCTCGAACTTTTAATTTTCAAAACCCCCCTTCAAACTTTCAATTTGTTTTTCAAACCCATTCTGCCCCCCCCCCCTCCCCTAAGGTCGGCGCCCCCCCTCGCTACGCCTCTGCCTCCATGTTAACTTAAACAATAAAGTTCAATTTATTTGTGACGTGCTAAAGAAAATTTCCAGAACAAATTAAAGATAATAGCACAAACGGCAAACAATTTTCAGTGGAGCAATTCAAACGATTTTAGATACTAAAAATGCCGTTTAGAAATTGTTCTTCATTGATTGGTAGAGGATACATTTTAAAGCTATTCTCAACAAAAATAATTTTTGCATAGGTTATCAACCCCACGCACAAATTTTGTTCAACGTTCTGTACATAGAAATATTACCCCTACACAACTAAGTAATTTGTGGACTAACGTAGCTGTTGTGCAATATGTACTAATACTTCAAAAATTTGGTGTTGTAGTTCACAACAGTATAGTATATCAGTAGCGTATTTTATACACATTTAGTCCATACGTTCTGGTCCCCATTCAAACCCACATGTTATACACTTTGTAAAACACACCTTTTATACCCCCATGGGAACCCAGATTTTATACACAATTTAAACCCACAATTTATACACCATTTAGACCCGCATTCCTTACCGTATATAAACCCTCATTTTATACACAATTTAAACCCACATTTTATACACCTTATAAAACACACATTTTATACACCTTATAAAACACACATTTTATACCCCAAGGGAACCCAGATTTTATACACCTTGTAAACCCACATTCCTTACCGTACATAAACCCAGATTTTATACACAATTTAAATCCATTTTTATACACCTTGTAAAACCCACATTTTATACACCATGTAAACCCATACTTTATCCACTATGTAAACCCACATTCTCTACCCCATGTTACCCCTTATCCCATTGTCTTGTACACATTGGCGCCAAATGTGCATCACGGTAAAACCATCCACCTTGTGTATTTCAGTTTACAACAAATTCACCCCCCCCCCCCCCACCTCCTATGATTAGTGTCAGCGATCCCAAACGCCAGTCAATCAATTCTTACCTTGACGATACGCTCAAGCTTCCAGTCGATAAACTTTTCCGGGTTGTTTTCAACTCCTATCTCTGAAACAATTACTTACACATAAAAACACCACCACTTACGTAATTATTCGCTGTAATGACCAGCCAATCTCAAATTTTCTATCGATCTTCAATAGATCCTGGGAAAATGTGCATTGATCTCATAAAAAATATATTGCAGAAAATATTTCTCTATTAGAAAATACACATAAAAAAAAAGTCTAGATTACTAATATATTCATACTTTTTTTTTTAAATAATGAAATATAATTTTGCTTTAAACAGTGAAGAATATTATGCATATAAACGTAATATATGTTTGTCTGTGTGTGTGTGGGGGGGGGGGGGGGGGGGGGGGGGGGGGGGCGTATGTATAAAGTGAGTTTAAGTGGCACATTATTTTAAAGCGTTTCAAAATTATACATTTTTTTTTCTGATTGACTGGCCCCAGTTGTCACATAAGTTGTAGGTTTTGTATGTGAATTGTCTTGTATCGTTACTGAATTCTCAGACTTCATTGTATGACTGGGGTGGGTGTGATCAGACTTCATTGTATGACTGAGGTGGGTGTGGTCAGACTTAATTATAAAACTGTGATGGGTGTAAGGTCAGACTTCATTGTATGACTGGGGTGGGTGTGGTCAGACAAAATGTAAGACTGGGGTGGGTGTGGTCAGACTTCATTGTATGACTGAGGTGGGTGTGGTCAGACTTGATTATAAGACTGTGATGGGTGTGGACAGATTGTAATGGGTGTGGTCAGACTTTATTGTATGACTGGGGTGGGTGTGGTCAGACTTGATTATAAGACTGTGATGGGTGTGGATAGACTTCATTGTATGACTGTGGTGGGTGTGGTCAGACTTCATTGTATGACTGTGGTGGGTGTGGTCAGACTTCATTGTATGACTGTGGTGGGTGTGGTCAGACTTCATTGTATGACTGTGGTGGGTGTGGTCAGACTTCATTGTATGACTGTGGTGGGTGTGGTCAGACTTCATTGTATGACTGTGGTGGGTGTGGACAGACTTGATTATAAGACTGTGATGGGTGTGGACAGATTGTAATGGGTGTGGTCAGACTTCATTGTATGACTGAGGTGGGTGTGGTCAGACTTGATTATAAGACTGTGATGGGTGTGGACAGATTGTAATGGGTGTGGTCAGACTTTATTGTATGACTGGGGTGGGTGTGGTCAGACTTGATTATAAGACTGTGATGGGTGTGGACAGACTTCATTGCATGACTGTGGTGGGTGTGGTCAGACTTCATTGCATGACTGTGGTGGGTGTGGTCAGACTTCATTGTATGACTGTGGTGGATGTGGTCAGACTTCATGTATGACTGTGGTGGGTGTGGTCAGACTTCATTATATGACTGAGGTGGGTGTGGACAGACTTTATTGTATGACTATGGTGGGTGTGGTCAGACTTCATGTATGACTGTGGTGGGTGTGGTCAGACTTCATTATATGACTGAGGTGGGTGTGGACAGACTTTATTGTATGACTATGGTGGGTGTGGTCAGACTTCATGTATGACTGTGGTGGATGTGGTCAGACTTCATTGCATGACTGAGGTGGGTGTGGACAGACTTTATTGTATGACTGTGGTGGGTGTGGACAGACTTCATTGTATGACTGGGGTGGGTGTGATCAGACTTTACCTGAAACAATTTTTTCCCAAAACGTTTTAAAATTTAAGTTCTATCGTTTTTTTAAAACATTTTATCTGATTAAATGTGAATACAAGTATTTTACGCTAGGATATTTATTTTGTAGCATGGTTCACTAATATTCAAATCTGTGTCACAAGGTCGTCCATAAATAACGTCATGCTTATTTGCAAATTCCCCTCCACCCCTTTCTTCACAATAAATTAAAGCCCCACCCTCAGCCTTGTCACCATCCACCCCAACCACAAATTGCGTTTTCTTGGGGTTCGGCTTTGGCAGATCAAATAAAAACAATCGGCAGAACTAATTAACTACGGCTTATGTGAAAGACCTTCAGTTTCCTCTTGAAATTATTATATTACAATGCTCGCTTGATATTGGGTTGGAGGAAATTAATTTCTACCTAATAAGAAAAAAAATCTTCGCGTGAAGCTCATATAAGGTATGTTGTCGAAAGTTAATCTTTAATCGTACAAAAATCAGCCCCACTGTGGCTTTCTTACAACTATACTGACATGCTCTTATGACTTGAATCTCACGGTAACTATACAACAAAGACCGCTGAGAATCTTATCAACCATGTAGCAGACCAATGGAATGAATTGATTGGATTACAATTTATCTGCTGTTTAAAAGAAAGATTTGTTTCTAATTTCGTTTCAGCCCAAAAAGGAATGGATTAGACTAGGCGCAGAACATTATTCCTGAAGATCAAGTCATTCACAATCCCTTGATCAATTTCCCATACTGTTACTTTCTACCCCCCCCCCCCCCCCATCTCGACAAATGGAGTAAGTTGTGTGCTTTATAATAGTTTATAATAAGTTTTAAACTATTTTAAAAAAGGCTACAATGCAAATATATTATGAAACAAAATTTGCGCATTGATAAGACAAAACCTTACACCTCCCCTCCCCCCACCCCCACACAGACACACAAACACACACGCACCACAATAAAAACAAAAAGATTGAATTTTGAAATTAATTACTTTTATAAAAATGTATTTAACAATGTCAACTAGACTTTGCAAACTTAATTACATAAACTTCAACAATTAACTAAAACATATGAACCAGAAATTTGTTAAACTATTTTTAAAATACCACATTTTTACAACAATTGCAAACTTGAATTAAACATTTAACAAAATTTTAAAATAGTATTTTATTTAAAATAATATTTTTTTCTAGGTACATATTCATTTGTGTCAACAACTTTTAAATTTATCTTAAAATAAATGTTTGCATACACAAAATTTTGTTTTATAGTACTCATATTTTAAAAAAAATGGTTTTAAATGCATGGGAATATTTATTTTGGATCACAAATTTGTTGTTACAATATAATACAAATACATTTTAAAAATCATTAACTATATACAAAAATAGTTAACAGAATAAAACTGAAAGTTAATAATTTGGCATTAAAACAAACAAACAAAAATAACATTTTAAACATTTTGCACTATATTTTGCAAGAAAGAAAATTGATCATTAAAATGTCTTATTTTCAAAAACAAAAACTACAACAAATAGTCTACTTTTACAATTAAAAACAGTTAATAATCATACAAATTATACTACATAAAAATCTAACTAAATGTAGATTGAAAGTTAGAAAGTAATTAACAAATTCAAATGTATCATTTCATTAACAGCTGGGTTAGTAAAATAACAGTTACTAATTTTGCACAAATTGTTTGAATACAACAGATGAATGTATCAGTTTTGTTTGGTAAACATTTATTTTCTAAATATTTAAAAAAAATGTAATTATTAGAGGTTAGGAATTGTTGTAATATCTTTCATGCTTTAAAGAAAAAAGATTCACTCAACTCCTAAGATGACTTTTAAAGCTTTACTTAACATAGCACATGCCATGGATTATTGCCAATACAGATAGCTGATATTGAAAAAACATATTAAGTACAATATGAAACATTTAATCTTCCTCTGAAGAATTAGATTCTTAATAAAACATATTAAAACATAAATATATTTAAAAAATGTACAGGAAAGCAAATCAGCACAAATCAATTGATCAAAAAGATTTTTAGCTAGCACTTTTTTTCTAATACCTTGAGCTTCACCCAATGATTAAAATAGCTACCTACAACAACAACAGAACAATGCACAATAAAAGATAACCTAACAACAATTTTAGATGTATATTTTGTTGATGACAATAAGTAGGGCCAGCATTATTCAAACATTTGCTTGCTACATCTATCAATGTACTGTAATCTTAGGCATTCAACCACTGGTTATTATATCCTATAGTATCTCATACTTATAACACCCAAAAAATAATTTTTCTAACATATTTTAACTCATTTCAAAATATTTTCTAAAACTTGCACTATCAGTGATAGGTGATCAGAACAAATGTATATAATAATAAAATAAAATATTAACCAACAAGACAGTTTAAGAGCTGCATTTTAGATTTAAAATAAATACAGTAACAAAATGTTAGTTCTTTTAGTTATAGTTGTTGACTGGCCAAATTAAACTGTGAAGTAATCATTTTAGTATTCACAAATCTTGCAATTAACAAGAAGATAACAAAAGATTTAAAAAAGAAACTATAGCCTGCTCTAGGTGGATTTTTACATGAATATAAAACATTAAACTTTACCCTTATTTTTTACAAATTAAAGAAAAACACTTTTGTAACTAAATAGTCTAGACTATGGGCACAGAACCTTATGCTTTAAGAATATGTTCTAATATGCGGTCACATTGTTTACCAGTAACATTTGAATGCCTTTGCAATGATACTTAATTTTTGACACCATCAATGAGTTCTTTTATGAATGATTAAATTCCTTTGTGTTCTATAATGTTTAGAGCACACATCACACTCAAATTGTGAATACTGAAATTCATGAAGAATGTAGTCTTGTTTGTTAAAAAAATAGTGTCTACATTTAGCACATCTAAACTGTCCCAGTTTAAGATGACTCCGTTTATGGTAATATAAATATAATTGTGTTTTAAAATGCATACAGCACAAATCGCAAACATACTGTGAGAACTCTAGTTCATGTTGTGTTAAATCTGTCTGGTTAAGAAATTTTTTAATGCACACTTGACATTCAAACTGCGATTTTTCTGGGTGAAGCTTTTTATGTCTCTGTAAAACTTTTTTTGTTTTGAAATGCCGATGGCACACGCCACATTCAAATTTTGAATAAGCTTGCTCATGCTCCATTAATGCTTGTTCGGTAACAAAATACCATTTACACTTGGGACAGTCAAACTTTTCAAACCGTCCTTTTCTTAAATTTCTGTAATTTTTTTTATGAAGATTAAGTTGTGAATTTTTTTGTTGATGTTGAGTTAAATTATTATTGCTAAGATATTTTCTTAGACAGTCTTGGCTTTCAAACTGGCAATCAGCTGTATGGAGTTTTTTATGTTCTTTTAAGAACTTGAGATGAAAAAAATTATGGTAACACTTAACACACTGAAACAATCTCTCTCTGACCCTGATGTGAAGTCGCTCATGTTCATCGAAACATTTCTTGAAAGCAAAAACTTTCTTACACAGATTACATGTGTAAGTCGTCCTCCCTATGTGGCCTAGGTGGTGACTTACTAATTCATGCTTGTAAAATAAAACTATATTACAGAGATCGCATTTGAAACCTTTTAAACTTTTTGCCTGTTTTAAATGGATGTTGAAATGAAATGTCTTACAACATAATTGACACTCAAATAATTTTTCTTCTGAATGATTTTCTAAATGCTTGTTAAGGTTATGATTAGAATAAAAACTTTTAGAGCAGAAAAAACATTTGAAAGGCTTTTCACCTGTTTGCACTTTTTTATGTTTAGTTAAACTACCAATTTGAGTACTGACTTTAAGATAAAAATCACGTCCATTTTGTGTCTTTATTGTAGGATTTTGTTCATGGTCATCTTCCAGTCTTTCAAGTTTCTGATCACACATGACTGATTTAACCCTGTCATGCAGCTTCCTGTGCCATCTTAAATGGTGCTTATTATTAAAATTTCTAGAACACAAATCACAAGCAAATGCTTTTTCTGGAGTGTGCAGATGTCTATGCTTTATTAGCATGTATAGCATTTTAAACCTTCTGAGACACATACCACACTTAAATGAGTTCTTTATATTATGTGTCTTCTTGTGCTGAATAAAATGACATTTCCAGTTAAATTTCTTACAGCACACATTACATTGAAATGGCTTAATATTGCTATGCAACCTTTTATGATATAAAAACAAATATTTAGAAATGAACAATTTAGGACAAAAATCACATTTGAATGATCTTTTTCCAGTATGAAGTTGTTTTATCTTAGGAGTATTATTAATGTTTTTTTCAGGACTAGCATCATGGAGAAAACTCACTGTTCCTGGGTGTATTTGTTTATGCTGACTCAAATCATGTTGAGTTGAACATTTTTTTAGACACACATCACACTCAAAACTTATATCTTTAGTGCATTCCTCAGCTGCATTGCTTATCAACTGTGCGTGTAAGGATTCATGACGCCTCAAAGAAAAACTGTCAGCGCAGATTTGATAACAAACTTTGCATGTGAAATCTTTCTTCTCCTCATGCAAGTGTAAATGGTGTCTGTAGCTGGCAAAGCTAGGGAGCTTGACATTACACAGCGTGCAATTAAAATTAAACACTGGTAACTCCCTAGAGGAGAGACTTTCAATGGTAAATGAAGTCAGGAGTGAATTATTATTTTTCCCAGACTTGAAATCAGGAATGTCATCTACTGTTAAATCAATGGTCTCAATGTCAGTTAAATCGATAAAGACTTCATTTAAAATCTTGTTTTGTAAGTTATTGCCTACTTTTGGATTGATATAACACTCTTTATTCTCCATCCTAGTCAGAGATACTTTTGTCTGAAACAAAAATTTGTATGCATAATACATTCTAAAAAGTATAAATATTTAAGAATAAATTAATAATGAAGAGACCAAGAGGGCTACAATGATTAATTATATAATATATTTTAATAATTCAAGAAAAGACTAGTTTCAAGTGTTTACAGTCCACAAGTTTACTTCAGATTCATCTTTCTTGAAGTATTAAGACAACATTTTCTGTCTTTGGCTTAACAATGTTAACTAGAAGTTATTAGTAGCAAAGTACAATAAAATAGTAAAAGCACCATTAATTTGACATTAAATATTAAATGTTATTAGACCTATATTTATTTATAGTAAATAAATTAAAGGCAAACATCAAGCATAATTAAATATAATCACAAAATCAATATCTAGTTATTATTTGTTGTATTGTAGTAATATCATGTTTAGTGTTAAGTCAGATTTATTAGGGCTTATGGTTAAACTAGACTCTATTTTACTCTAGAGCAGTCATTCTTAACCTTCTTGGAGGTACTGAACCCCACCAGTTTCATATGCACATTCACTGAACCCTTCTTAAAATTCTATCCAATGCACAAACAAAATCCAATCGTGAATCACGAGTCAGTGTGACTGTGTGTCTTGACCTCCATCAAACCCCTGAGGCTGACCTACCAAACCCCTATATAGAACCACAGTTAACAACCACTGCTCTTGTCAAGACTATACGATAGGGCTATGGTAGTTTCTGTTCTTCAGATACAATTAGCTGATTATTTTGACTAAGTGTCAGCATTGACTCTTTTACACATGAGTAAAATTAGTATTATTTAGTGTAATACCAATCACATAACAGTCTAACACACTTCAAAAAAAGTATTTAGAATCTAGATCTAGATATAGACTTTCTAGACTCTAGTTGCTAGAACTAGTTCTATATCTACATCTAGATCTAAATCTTTAATCTAGTAATAGTAGATTAGTTAAGCAGTAATTAATTGTATTTAGTAGAAGTAGAGTTCAGAGTTTGGAACTTTAGATACGACCTAGATCTAGATATATATTCTAGATCAGATTTAGTAGATTCTAGATCTAGATCTACCTAGATTCTGGATCTAGAATCTAGATCTAGAATAATCTATCTACGCTAGATCTAGAACTAGATAAGTCAAGATGATATACTTTTAGGCCTTAGGGGTCTATTCTAATCAGAGGCGTAGCGACCCTTCCCGACGCCCGGGGGACAAACTTTCGATTTGAACCTCCCCCCTCGAACTTTTCATTTGCACACACCCCCCAAACTTTCAATTTGTTGTTCCAACCCATTTTGGCGCCGCCCTCCCCCCCCCCCCCCCCCCCACTGATTCTAAAATAGTATAGATTCTAGTTATTCTAGTAAAAGTAGAGATTCTTAGTCCCTAATAGATTCTAGATCTAGAAGTAATAACTAAATCTAATAATTGTCTGTTGTAGAATCTAGTAGATCTAGATCTAAGGTAGATTCTAGATTTCTAGATCTGGCTAGATCTAAAATCTAGACCTAGATTAGATCTAGATTTCTCTAGATTCTAGATCTAGAAGTCTAGATCTATCTAATCTCTAGATAGAACAGGTCATTTAGATCTAGATCTAGATTCTAGAGTGTTACAGTCTGACCGTGCCACTGTCTGTAGTACTGTACTGTATACTATAATACTGTTAGTGTGTATATGAGTATGTAGAATCTAGATCTATATCTAGACTAGATCTAGATTAGATCTAGATCTAGTTATTTTTTTTAAAAGTTAATCTAGATTCTAGATCTTGATCTCTAGGTCTAGAGATTCTAGAATCTAGATCTAGACGTCTAGATCTAGATCTACTAGATTCTAGATCTAGATAAAATTGACAACCTTTAACTTTTAAGTTTAACTTAAACTCTAAAGACTAGACTAAAGACTTAATTTGACTTAAAGTTTAGAGTTTAGATCTAGATTCTAGAATCTAGATCTAGATATCTAGATCTAGATTCTAGATCTAGATCTAGTTCTAGATTTAGATCTAGATCTAGATCTAGATCTAGTAATTTAAAGCTTACCTAAATAAAATGAGAAATAACTCCAATTAGTCAATTAGACTTAGAATCTAGAACTAGATCTAGAATTCTAGATCTAGATTAGATCTAGATCTATATCTAGATAATTACGAAACAATTGACAGAAAACTCAAGGCGAGCACTTGGAAGGCTCTCTAATACTCTCTATTCTCCAGTAGATCGTCCGTACAGCCACAAGGGGTACCTGGCAACATCCTGTTTATAAAACTTTAAATTATCGGAACGTCGATATTTTTTTGTTCCGTTTTTCTTGTAATGTGTAACTATGAATATTTGATGCGTTAAACTTAAACGTTTTAGATCTTGATCTAGAGATCTAGGTCTAAAATTTTGTACATAAAAACAACTCGCAGTTTGAAAGTAATGTATTTATTTTTTTATGAATGTGTTTCTTTTTTCATTATTTCGCCTTTTCAAAATACATTTTAAAATAAACCGGGAGTGATCTCCCCTAAACTTTCTCGAATATTCTTATATAAAATAACAGGGGATGGGAACTCGGGCTATAGACATGATTTTTAATCCATTTTAAATACTTAAAGTTTTAAAAATAGAATAAAATCTCGTAGACAAATTAATTGCACACCAAGTGAACGCGAAATAAAAAAGCGCATAATAGTGCGCAATATTATTATTACTTTAAAAATTTACATTAGTTTTTTGAGAAATCGGAAGTAGCGTAAATTACTACTTCCGGTCAACGGAAATTACTCAAAATTTAACAGAAGGTAGAGAATTAGATCTTTTACTTACATGTGAAATTTCATTTATCTATCTGAAATAGTACTCAAGTTATAGGCTTTTGAAAAATTCAAAGTAGAAAAAGTACCACTTCCGGTTGTCAGAAATCGCTCAAAAGTTGATACGGATCTACGATTTTGATAAAATACTTATATATGAAATTTCATCAACCTAGCTGTAACGGTACTCAAGTTATCGTGTTTACACACGGACACACACACACACAGACACACACACAGACACACAGACATACGGACAAGATTGCAAAATTATGTTTTTCCGTATCAGTGAGATGCAAAACGTCGAGATTTGCAAAAATCTCGATTTTTTTTTTTTGCACGATTACAAGACTTTCTCTATACTTCGTATATACGAGAAAGTAAAAAGCAAAAAACAACCGTGTTCAGAATATATTGTTTTGGAAAGAAACACTGTTTGAAAAAAAAACACCAGCAAAATTGTGCAGAACTTAGAGAAAGAATTATCCGAAATCTGAACATAAGACATTCGGGATAGCAGTCGAGCGCTAGGCCTAACCGCCTTCTCCAAACGAATGTAATGTAGATCTACATTTAATAAAAGGGATATAACTGTAAAACAGTATGTAGTTGACACTGATCAAGTTGATGTAACCGCTATATACAGATCAAATCAGAAGTCTAATTAAGCACACTAATAAAGGCGTATTTCCACAACTACAGCAGAAGTGGATATTTGTAACGTGAGCCCATTTATTTGCATCGGTCTTGAATCACCCCACCAAATTTATTTCATGTTGAATTTCTAACACAGTCCTACATAATATGTTACAGTGTGTTTACACGTCAAAACTCTTTGCCTCTCTCACTAAAATCATGTACTTATGTTATCTTGACATGCCGATACGCACGTCTGATAAAAACACTCCCATAGGTCCTCATTTACTTCTGTCATACATTTCGTTTCTTGCAGGAAATTGAAACGTCACTCACACTGACGCATACCTAGAAAAATTTCAAACGCAGTTATCTGTATTTTTATAACCTTTTATTTAACTTGCTTTCTTGTTCTTTTGACGTTTGTCTTATGGGTCGAAACCGGCGAGCGAAATTTCGACCACGTCTAAAGGACCGATTTCTTTAAAATTTGATGACAATGCATTTAACATCTAATTTATCTTAATTGGATGCTTATCTAATTTTTAAAGAATTAATTAAAATTTATTATAATTTTGTTTTCTACTTATAAAGGTTTGTTATTAAAATGTTGTTTTTTTCAATTTTAATTTGTTTTAGTAGTGCCGTCTTGCTATTCCTTTCAACCCTTGCTTCACAAACATATTGCCTCAAGCACCCTTGTCAGATGCGTAGCGACCCTTCCCGGCGCCCGGGGACAAACTTTCGATTTTCACCCCCCCCCCCCCTCGAACTTTTCATTTGCACCCCCCCCTCAAACTTTCAATTTGGCGCCCCCCTCAGGTCGGTCACTACGCCTCTGACCCTTGTAGATTCCTATATTATCTATACGAGCGAAGTTCCTAGTTGTCTAATCTTCAAACATGACAACTATGACTGCCTCATCTGTTTTACACATTTGGCGTCAGAAAAATTTGGATTTATAATAATTTAAAAATATAAAAACCTTTATAATAACCCATTTTAAATACTATGAAAATAAGAAAATGAAAAATAGGCTTTCTTTGAAGCATTGAAGGCCAAAAGGTATAATTTTTTTAAAGATACTTTTTATTTTGTTATTTTCAGTGCATTTGATATATATATATATATATATATATATATATATATATATATATATATATATATATATATATATATATATATATATATATATATATATATATATATGCTTGCCCAAAAAATAGCTAAAACATGTTGTTTTTTCACGTCTCCATGTTGAAATGGTAAAGAAAAAAAGATCTAGATCTAGTTAATACCGCTGTTCAATAGTGGGAACAAATATTTACCGGAAAAGGAGTGGGGTAGAGCATATATTAGATGGGTGCTGATGGGCTATCTAAAGTAAAACATCAGGTTAAAAGCGACGGTTCGGTTTGTGTAAATAGAAATTTAGACTTAATTTTGAATTTTTATTTTTTTCTGTCTATTCAGAAGAAGAAATCTAAAACACACATATCGACAATGATTGGTCCCTCTCCACCACTTCCATGTCGTTAAGATTTTTTTGGTTAAATATAATGTCACTGTCGCGCCTGACCAGAGTTTCTTCCAGGCATCTCTTCGGGGGGGGCGAAGCCCCCCCGAAAAATTTTTACCGCCCCCCCCGAACGAAATGAAATTTATATAATTTATATAGAAAATATATATTTTTAACAGTGTCCGCCCCCCCGAAGAAAGTTTACCGCCCCCCCGAAGATTTCAAGTGCCCCCCCGGAGAAAAAAGTCTGGAAGAAACACTGCGCCTGACTGTCTAGCACGAGATTTACGGTAATACAAAACCATTCCACCTGTCACTGCATCAGCGTATTTTGACATCCGTAGCCGTTACGATAGAAAGGAGTCGTCACACTGTCGTCACCGCATCAGCGCATTTAAATGTCCGCTACCGTTGCGTTAGAAAGTACTCGTCACTGATTCAGCCGCCCTCGAAATATACACCGGGAGATGTTATTTTGTATTAAAATTGCCTTGGGTGTAATGTAAATTCTTCATCTAGACCAGTGGTTCCCAACCTTTTTCGAGTGGCGACCCCCTTTTATAAAAAGTAAGTGACCCGCGACCCCCATAGAATTAAAAAGCCGAAACTAGTATGGAAATTAATAAGCACTAAAGTAAGATTTTCTAGTAGACTTTCAATATGAACTACTCTTGATAACTGTTTTAATAGCTTGAGTAAAATTGCACACTATTCACTAAACCTTCGTGGTTAAGTTTTTAATTAAAATTTTTTTTTGTTAACGCCAACCTATGTCATTATAATTATCTTAATTTTGTTTTTAATCGAAGAATAGTGTTGAAAATATATTGTCGAAAAGTCAATCAATTTTACGTTTGGGTATGAATGGTGAATACTACACCAAAATTGTGTCTGTAGTTTTTCATCTTACTCGGAATCATTCTGCAAATCAAAGAATTCATCTTGTAATTCATCGGGAATGCTGGCAAAATCAAGGGAAGAAGAGAATGGGTAATACGTAAATGCAGATTCTTCTTTTTTCAGCTCAGAGAAGTAGCGATGCAGTTCGTTTTCAAGAGATTCAAAATGCCCAGAAATCGCTTCTTTCAAAATTTTAATTATCTCACAATCAGATTCATCTACCACACCGCAGAGTTTCTCAAATTTACAATATTTCCTAGATTTATTTTCTTCGCCAATTTTGCAGCTTTGATAAAAATGCCCCGAGATTATCATGGAAAGTTATAATATTCGTTAGTTTTCCCTCAAGCTTCAGGTTAAGCTTATCTTGATGTTCGAGCACATCTGCTAGGTATGATACTTTCTCCAACCACTCTATGTCGTTTAAAGTATACCAAAAAGTCTTGTTTCCTTTGCACTCCCAAGAACAATTTGATTTCAGATTTCAATTAAAAAACACAATTTACAACATTTCGTTTGACAGCCAGCGTACTGTAGTGTAGAAGAGCAGAACCTCGTGATCTATATTAATGTTTTTGCTCAGTTCTTTGAAGGCCCCAGATTTTATATAATTTACGACTTATACTAGCAATGGACTCTTGATGTCGATTGGTTAGGGCAGTGGTTAGGGAGCTAAATCTTTTCTGTTTTCTGAAAGCCCGATTTTGAGATAAACATAGATGTTTGGATCGTAACGTCTAGATCACGGGTTCCCAACCTGGGGGTCGCGACCCCCCTGGGGGTCGCGGAGGTCTTTCTGGGGGGTCGCCAACTGGTATACTAAATCTTAGTAATTTGAAACAAAACAAATATTTAGAAGAATTTTTGAAATTCGGCTTCATTAACATCACTGGAAATGTAATAGAGAAGAAACAAAGCGCACTGTACAAAGTTGTTCTCAGTCACGAAGCTATGAAATCTTCAAAAATAAGACGTCATTTGAGACGAGTCATTCAGAACACACAAAAAATATATGGAGTTCTTTCGTCGGTAAGAAGCTAGTTGCAAACGCCAGAAACTTGATCGAACAGGAAGTTTTCACCAGCATTAGTGCAAGCATCAAATGAAGTCGCGATAGAAAATGCCAAGCAAAAAAAAAAAAAAAACAATAGGAGAAAACCTCATCAAACGCTGCATGTACGTAAATGTTAAATAACACATTTTTATTGAAATTAAGCTTTCACCATTGTTTGCTTTTCAAGTTGATAAATCAACAGACGTGAGTTCGTGTTCGCAGTTGCTGGTCTGTGTCTATATTCATGCGGATGATAGCAAAGAAGAGTTGCTCTTTTGTGAAAATAGCATGGAGAAAATAAATACCTTTTTTGAAACTGGATGATTGAAATGGGTTAGAACGGTTGTGGGGAGTTTGTACGGATGGTGCGCCATCTATGTTTATCTCAAAATCGGACTTTCAGAAAACAGAAAAGATTTAGCTCCCTAACCACTGCCCTAACCAACCGACATCAAGAGTCCATTGCTAGTATAAGTCGTAAATTATATAAAATCTGGGGCCTTCAAAGAACTGAGCAAAAACATTAATATAGATCACGAGGTTCTGCTCTTCTACACTACAGTACGCTGGCTGTCAAACGAAATGTTGTAAATTGTGTTTTTTAATTGAAATCTGAAATCAAATTGTTCTTGGGAGTGCAAAGGAAACAAGACTTTTTGGTATACTTAAAACGACATAGAGTGGTTGGAGAAAGTATCATACCTAGCAGATGTGCTCGAACATCAAGATAAGCTTAACCTGAAGCTTGAGGGAAAACTAACGAATATTATAACTTTCCATGATAATCTCGGGGCATTTTTATCAAAGCTGCAAAATTGGCGAAGAAAATAAATCTAGGAAATATTGTAAATTTGAGAAACTCTGCGGTGTGGTAGATGAATCTGATTGTGAGATAATTAAAATTTTGAAAGAAGCGATTTCTGGGCATTTTGAATCTCTTGAAAACGAACTGCATCGCTACTTCTCTGAGCTGAAAAAAGAAGAATCTGCATTTACGTATTACCCATTCTCTTCTTCCCTTGATTTTGCCAGCATTCCCGATGAATTACAAGATGAATTCTTTGATTTGCAGAATGATTCCGAGTAAGATGAAAAACTACAGACACAATTTTGGTGTAGTATTCACCATTCATACCCAAACGTAAAATTGATTGACTTTTCGACAATATATTTTCAACACTATTCTTCGATTAAAAACAAAATTAAGATAATTATAATGACATAGGTTGGCGTTAACAAAAAAAAATTTTAATTAAAAACTTAACCACGAAGGTTTAGTGAATAGTGTGCAATTTTACTCAAGCTATTAAAACAGTTATCAAGAGTAGTTCATATTGAAAGTCTACTAGAAAATCTTACTTTAGTGCTTATTAATTTCCATACTAGTTTCGGCTTTTTAATTCTATGGGGGTCGCGGGTCACTTACTTTTTATAAAAGGGGGTCGCCACTCGAAAAAGGTTGGGAACCACTGCTCTAGATCATAGCTCCCTACTGCTCGAGAGCAGCTTCCCATTGACTTTTTTTTTAATAGAAAAATGTCTAGGTCCTAAAATGCAGTTATAACTAGACATTTTTAAAAACCATTACCTTTATTATCAAACTATACTGAAAAGAAAACTATTGTATATTGCTTTCATTTCTAGCTTTGCTTAAATTTGTTTCAATAAATTGCTCTCATTTTCACAATAAACATACATAGATTTTGAATTACATATGTTATTAAAATAATACACTAATTGACCGACTATATTGTGCTATTGTGTAATTTTAAACATCTACTTATAGAACATCATTAAAGCACATCTACTTATAGGACATCATTAAAACACGTATACTTATAGGATATCATTTTAACAAATCTACCTATAGGGCATCATTAACATCTACTTTTAGGACATCATTAAAACACATCTACATATATGCCATCATTAAAACACATCTACTTATAGAACATCGTTAACATCTACTTATAGGACATCATTAACATCTACTTAAAGGAAACATTAAAAGACATCTACTTATAAGACATCATTAAAATCTGCTTAAAGGACATCATTAAAACACATCTGCTTATAGCACATCATTAAAAACATCTACTTGTAGGACATCATTTAAACACATCCACGTATAGAACATCATTAACATATACTTATAAGACATCATTAACATCTACTAATTAGACATCATAAAACACATCTACTTAAAGGACATCGTTAACATCTACTTATAGGACATTATTTAAATACATCTACTTGTAACACATCCACTTATAGAACATGATTAACCTCTACTTATTGGACATCATCAAAACACATCTACTTATAGGGCATCATTATCATCTACTTATAGGATATCATTAAATTACATCTACTTATAGGACAACATTAAATTACATCTACTTATAGGACATCATTAAAATACATCTACTTATAGGACATCATTAACATCATTTTATAGGACATCCTTAAAATACATTAACTTATAAACATCGTTTACATCTACTTATAGGGCATCATTAACATCCTCTTATAAGATATCATTTGAACACATCTACTTACATGACGTCATTTAAACACATCTACTTATGTGATATCATTAACTTCTACTTATAGGACAACATTTACACACACCTACTTATAGGACATCATTTAAACACATCTACTTATAGGACATCATTAACATCTACTTCTAGGACATCTATAAAACACATCTACTTATAGGACATAATTAACATCATTTTATAGGACATCATTAAAATGCATTTACTTAAAGGACATTGTTTACATCTACTTATAGGGCTTCATTAACATCTACTTATAAGATATAATTTAACACATCTAGATATAGGGAATCATTAAAATCTATTTAGATGACATCATTAAAACACTTCTAATTATAAGACATAATTAACATCTACTTATAGGACATTAATAAATCTTATCTATTTATAGGACATCATTAAAACACATCTAATTAAAGGACATGATTAACATCTACTTAGAGGACATCATTTAAACACATTTACATATAAGGTATCATTAACATCTACGTATAGGGCATCATTAATATCTATTTATAGAACATCATTAAAACACATCTACTTATAGGACATTAATAAATCTTATCTATTTATAGGACATCATTAAAACACATCTAATTAAAGGACATGATTAACATCTACTTAGAGGACATCATTTAAACACATCTACATATAAGGCATCATTAACATCTACGTATAGGGCATCATTAATATCTATTTATAGAACATCATTAAAACACATCTTCTTATAGGACATCAATTAAACACATCTACTAATAGGACCTCATTGAAACGCATCTACTAATAGGACATCAATAATACACATTAATTTATAGAACATCATTTAAACACATCTACTTATAGGACATCAGTAACATCTACTTATTGGACATCATTAAAACACATCTAATTATAAGACATCATTAACATTTACTTATAGGACATCATTAAAACACATCTACTTATAGGACATCATTAACACACATTAATTTATAGAACATCATTTAAACACATCTACTTATAGGACGTCATTTAAACACATCTACTTATAGGATATCATTACCATCTACTTATAGGACATCATTAACATCTACTTATATGACACCCTTAAAACACATCTAATTATAGGACATCATTAACATCTTCTTATAAAACATCATTAAAACGCATCTACTAATAGGAAATCATTAAAACACATCTAATTAAAGGACATCATTAACATCTAGTTATAGGACATCATTCAAAGACATCTACATATAAGGTATCATTAACATCTACTTATAGGGCATCATTAAAATGCATCTACCTATAGGACATCATTTAATAGTCTACTATATTCGGCAGTAAAGCTGCTACAGACGCAGCTGCCGGCGCCGCGGCGATTGCGTGATCTTAAGCTACCCGGATCCATTGTTAGCACTATTGCGCCTAAATACGATTTACAAAGAAAAAATAATTCATAAAAAACGTTTTAATAAAAAGATTTTACGTAATGATGCACTAAAAAAGGAGAAAATAAATTATAAACTACTATTTAACTAACTATTAAGAAAAGCGGGGGTCACTATCTATTGGATACTTTTACTAGTATTTAGGAAGAGACCCCCGCTTTTCTTTACAGTTATTTAAAAAGTAGTGTACGTTTTTTTCTCCTTTTTAGTGCATTATTACATAAAAGCTTGTTATTAAGGGCAGGTTAAACCCCCAAATTGAAATTTAGGTGCTAGTTGTAACTAAATAGTATATGAAAAAAATGTAAAAAAAATCACTAAATAGTTATGGTTTTGTGAAAATATTTTCTAAAAAGTGTCATTTTTAGGGTAAAATAGCTCAAAATTAGCTCTCATTGAATTCACAATAACATATAGTGTAATATACGCAATTTCAAAAAAGTTGAACTAAAACAATTAGAAAATAATAAAAAATGGATTTTAGCCAAATTTTTTAAATGTGAGACCTAAAAAATTTCCAAAAAGTAGGGAGTAGACTTAGCTTTTTATTTATAAAATGAGAAGTTTCAAAGATTCTTTTAGCTCAACTTTACAAGCAGTGTTTAGTAAACGTGTTTAAAATTTCAGCTAAATATCTCAAGCAGTTTTTTAAGTTATAGAGATTTAACTGGTACAATTTTGTTGAAAAGTAACATTTTGAGAAAAATGCTAAATAGTGAAAAATATACTAAATTTGAAAAAAAACGAGAAAAAGCGAAAACAATACCAAATAAGTCATTTTTAAAACCTTCAAGTTACATAAATTGCATCTGGAGCCTCTTACTCAGCAATAAGAATATCTATTTTAGTTAGTTTTTAATTTTTATGTTGCTAAATGTTGCTTAATATAGGCGAATTACGTCATTAGACTCATTAATTAAAAAATTATAAAAAATACTAGCAATACGAAATTTTGCAAAATGCCCTTAAAACGTTTTTTATGAAATTTATTTAGTACTTTACATGTTTTTGTACACTATTATACACTACTATTGAACGCGATATTGAACGTGATGACGCGTGTGGATTAGTTAGATAGAACTGCCTATTAATTTGGCCGAAGTTTTAATTATTTCATAAAAATTTAATCAGGCGACCAATTAAGTAAAATTGAATGTCACGATGAATTGTCTTCATGTCTTGATCCCTTTACTAACTACGAACCGTATCTGTCAGCTGGAAGAGCCTTCAATTTCGCTCGGCCGTTTCGATCTAGACAGACTGATGATTGACAAGGAAGTGAGTAAAATAATAGCTTGTAAAATGGATATACACTATTAAAAGACACGATGGGCAACAATAATCGTTGACTATATCGACCACGCGCATCCTCCGCGCTCCACAAAATGCGAATCGGCGCCGCGGGCTATCCTGTGAGCAATTAGACGCCCAGGTTCGATTTAAAAGTATCCTACAATGTTGACACAGTGGCACACGACATTCGATGATTAAACCAAGCCAGCAGCCGTGCGCGGCGCCCCTGCAATCAAACTGTTAAGAAGAAGGGTCGGGCACGTTAGTTTATATATCAAGAAAGCACGCGCTGTTTCTTGAATCTGAGTTGTTATAATGCTCATTTGTCCACGACAAACGACAACAGCTCGACGAAGCAAGTAAAAAAAAAAAGTTAAAAAGCTCACCTGTCTTCAAAATGGTCGCTCGGCCCCGCTTTTGATTTCGTCGAGACAGAAACACTTAAGCGCACATCAACGAATCGATAGGAGTTCATACGCCCAGGAGGTCCTCAACACATCAATAGGAGTTCAAACTCCTATTTCAAATAATGCGTACAAAGAATGCAGCATAATAGATTTTTAAAAATTTATTCTCGAATATTCAAATCACATGCAAAACTAACAACCTCAAATTTTGTAAAGCGTTTTACAAATGAGGCAAACCATCATAGAATTTATGTATGTCTACAGGAAATACATGTTTAAGTGTACATGTGCTTATATTTGACATTTTTTATCGTTATTCTACACTTGTACAACTAGTCAGGACACATGGAATTCTTGAAAGGTATGGCTGGTCGGTTTAAAGTTGCCGAACACTTGTATGATAACTAGTCTGTTGAAAGACGCTGGTTTCTCTAAGGGTAAACCTAGTCTATTGGGAGATGCTGGAATTTTGTATAGTAAGACTGGTCTATTGTGACTGGCTGCAGAGCTCATTCCAGACATCTCTACAGCCCCCCTCAAAAATTTAAAGTGCCCCCCCACCCGGAGATAAAAGTCTGGAAGAAACACTGACTGGCTGGTAACGTATGGTAAACATAGTCTATTGAGAGAGGCTGGTATCGTGTATGGTAAGACCGGTCGGCTGAGAGAGACTGGTCTCTAGTGCGCTAAAGATTATCTGTTGACAGAGCCTCGTCTCCTCAAAAATAAAACTGATCTTTTTTTTTGAAAATTCAAGTTAGGATCTATTTGAGACCACTGAAATGAGCATTTTTTGCTTGCCAGCCAGCTTGAGATTGCAAGCTACGATTAAGCAGTTTTCTCCCTTTTGCTGTATGGTTGAGCCTGTAAAAAAACAAATACAATTTAATATTACATGATTACATAATTTCAAGTTTGATCTGAAATCCAAAAACATAGGCCTAATACTAATCACTGTAGTATGCTCTACTAAGTATAAGTTTTAAATGTGTTAACCATTGAAGCATGCCCTTTATTTATTCAACTGAAGAGTCATTTCAACAGTCAATTAATTAAAATCAAAACTAATCCTAAAAAGAATTGACTGTAGACAACTCACCTAGAAGGATTGCGACTGGAGTTATAATATGATTAGCTATAATATCTCAATGTCTGTGAAATATTTATAACAAATTACATTCTAAAACATACATAAAACAATAATCCTTCAACTAATTAAAATTCTTACTGAATAAGAAACTATTGTTTATATTTTAATTTATGTTTCAAGTAGACTAATTTTGTAGTTTAACATGATGGCTAAACATTTTGTAGCCTACCATATAAAACATTTCTTAACCCTTAGAGGCTCAAATTATGTTGCAACGGTAGGAAAAATATTTCATTTGGTGTACATGCATACTTTTAGGATAGAAATCAATATCAATCATAAAAAAATTACAATTTTGACCGTGACCTACTTTTCCAATTCGTTCCACTGGTGACCCATTAGGCTTTAGAGGTTATGAAATTACAATTATGCTTACAAATAAATATTTAAAATGATACATTTGTTTTAAACTTTATAATACTTTATTTAAATTTTGAACATTTCAATCATTCATGAGCTAAAATGAAACTCTCTGAAGCAGTTTATTTTCTCTGTGAAACAAAGAAAAACATTACACTTTTCACAAACATTGTTTATTTTAAGGCTGCACAATGTGCATCGTTGGCGATTGTCATTTTTTATTATAAAATGATTGTAGCCATCTGTTGCTTTTTGTGGATTGGGCAGAAGTGTTTGCAGTCGTCTTCTTTTTACAAGGCTTTCTTTACTGAACTCTGCAGATGGACGCTCCGTTTCCTTTCACTGGAATTTTCAAACTGAATAAGAAGTGTTGCTAGCCTGGCTTGAAATTTTCGCTGTTTCTTGTGTCCAGTTTTGAATATCCAAGCAGACCAGTGACACGACGATAAGAAAGCCAGGCATTCGCAAGCATCATTCTAATGGTCTGCCAAAAAATGTACATGTATCACCGCTTGGACTTAATGCGGTAGGAATTTTTGGCCACACAACAGTCATGAAGGTCTACCCCTCCCATGTTTTCATTGTACAGTTTTATAACACGAAGATAAACCCTCAATCCAAAGCTAGTAATTCGAGAATATTTATATTTATTGCACAAGCTCGTGGAAACATGATTCGAATAAAGTATTTTATTTATCTCTATATATAGACTAGATTCTAGATCTAGTTTTAATTCATTGTTTTGGCCTAATATGAATGTAAATAAACCAGTTTGGTTTTCAAAAAATCAAATGAAAATTGGCTACATTAGACCAATATTCTGTTTACATCCTTGATTTTGATTGATGTAGTGTAAAATCGTGTGATTGCAGCGTGCAACTGCAATTGTGAATCACAGGTAGGCCATATAATGAAGATATCGCGAGAATAGTTTTTGCCGAGATTTTTAGTTCATTTGACTTTATCTCGATAAAGATTCTCCAAATAACATTAATATTTTCAGGCATTATGGTGGACAGTATTGACTTTTGATTTATGTAACAAAAAGCAAACAGAAATTATTTTTTTCGAGTTAGATGGGTTGCGACCGAGACCACTCTTCGCAGAGAATTAAAATATTACACCTAATATAATTTTACATTAAATTATATCCACACCATCGTTTTTTTTAAATATAAAAAAAACCGAGAGGGTTAGAGTTTTCTGTATATACGTTATATAAAATCGAAAGCGGTTTGACACCGTTCATCCGAGTGACATGATACTTTGGGGAGTTGACAGAATACACCGAGAAAATTAAACTTCCTTATGGGCAGCGTCCGTAGTATGCAATTATTGTCAATACACTGTTTGGCACCCAGAGTTCCCGAGCGGCTATCTTAGCACTTGGTGTCCGTAAACTGGACGTCCTGCATAGCGGATAAACGGAGCTACTATATTCGGCAGTAAAGCTGCAACAGACGCAGCTGCCGGCGCCGCGGCGATTGCGTGGTCTTAAGCTACCCGGATCCATTGTTAGCACTACGAGCCAACCCGCGGCGTATCATACGCCGCTAGTTAGTTGTTTTATTTTCTACTTTTCAGTTTTAATAAAAAAGCTTTTACGTAATGCTGCACTAAAAAAGAAGAAAATAAGAAAATAACTATACCAAATAAGTCATTTTTAAAACCTTCAAGTTACATAAATTGCATCTGGAGCCTCTTACTCAGCAATAAGAATATCTAGTTTAGTTAGTTTTTAATTTTTATGTTTCTAAATGTTGCTTAAAATAGGCGAATTACGGCATTAGTCTCATTAATTAAAAAAATATTAAAAAATACTAGCAATACGAAATTTTGCAAAATGATTATACCAAAATGTTCAGAATTGAATGTAATTTCAGAAATAATAGATTTTCAAAAGTCAACATTTCTGACTTAAATCTGTATTTTTTTGGGGGGGGGGGGGGGGGGGGTTTAACCTGCCCTTAAAACGTTTTTTATGAAATTTATTTAGTACTTTACATGTTTTTGTACACTATTATACACCACTATTGAACGCGATATTGAACGTGATGACGCGTGTGGATTAGTTAGATAGAACTGCCTATTAATTTGGCCGAAGTTTTAATTATTTCATAAAAATTTAATCAGGCGACCAATTAAGTAAAATTGAATGTCACGATGAATTGTCTTCATGTCTTGATCCCTTTACTAACTACGAACCGTATCTGTCAGCTGGAAGAGCCTTCAATTTCGCTCGGCCGTTTCGATCTAGACAGACTGATGATTGACAAGGAAGTGAGTAAAATAATAGCTTGTAAAATGGATATACACTATTAAAAGACACGATGGGCAACAATAATCGTTGACTATATCGACCACACGCAACCTCCGCGCTCCACAAAATGCGAATCGGCGCAATTAGACGCCCAGGTTCGATTTAAAAGTATCCTACAATGTTGACACAGTGGCACACGACATTCGATGATTAAACCAAGCCAGCAGCCGTGCGCGGCGCCCCTGCAATCAAACTGTTAAGAAGAAGGGTCGGGCACGTTAGTTTATATATCAAGAAAGCACGCGCTGTTTCTTGAATCTGAGTTGTTATAATGCTCATTTGTCCACGACAAACGACAACAGCTCGACGAAGCAAGTAAAAAAAAAAGTTAAAAAGCTCACCTGTCTTCAAAATGGTCGCTCGGCCCCGCTTTTGATTTCGTCGAGACAGAAACACTTAAGTGCACATCAACGAATCGATAGGAGTTCATACGCCCAGGAGGTCCTCAACACATCAATAGGAGTTCAAACTCCGCGCAATTAACATATCGCCCAGGAGGTCCTCAAACACATTGATAGGAGTTCATACGCCCAGGAGGTCCTCAACACATCGACGGCATCATGCACCTAAGCGGTCCTCAAGTTATCGATAGTTGAAACGGTCAGGAGGTCCTCAAAACATCGATAGGAGTTCATACGCCCAGGAAGTCCAACATAGATGGTGGTTCATATGCCCAGGTGGTCCTCAACACATCGATGGGAGTTCATGCGCCCACGCGTCTTAACACATCGATAGTTGTTCTCGATACATCAAACCTTTCGATCTGATTTTTGCAGCTAATCAAATGTAACTAGAGCGGACGAAAAAGGCAACTTTTTTTTTTTAAAAATCGCCTGATGTAAAAGCGAGCTCCCCAGAAAAAAAGCGATTTAAGTATGTATAATGACGTACTAATTAGATATGTGTTACTAGTGGACTGATCATAAATGTAGCCACTTCCGACCAACAACCATCCGAAGGTCGTGGAGTAGCAAATTGTCGTTAAAATCTACATCTACATCGGCATATGCATTCGTGTTGTACCTACCATTATGCATTTTATCAATCCAAGTTAATTATAATATTCTAACAATAGCGTTCTCTTGAACGTCCGCGGAAATTGCATTCACATTTTTAGCGCAATTTCCATTCTGGAGAATTGCGTTTATTTTTTATAAGTGTGAGTTGTATTTTTTTTTAAAATACCTCCCCTGGCATAACTTTTAAATATTTTACTTAATTAGCTTTTTTGACCATACTGTTATGATAATGTATCCACTTTTTACAAGCTTTTATTTAACTCACTTCCTCTGTCGACAGTCTGTCGTCAGTCTGTTTGTCTAGATAGAAACGCAGGAGTGAAAATTCGGACAGTTCTACTAGACCGATACGATTCACAGTTGGCACGTGGGTCAAGACATGAAGACAATGCAATCTGAAACTAAATTTGACTTAATTGGATGCCTAATTAATTTTTTATGACTTAATTAAAATTTGGACCGAATTAGTGGGCATGTCTAGCCAACCACACCACACGCGTCATCACCTTCATTCAATAGCTGCGCCATCACGTTCAATGGCAGCGTTCAAAAACCATTGCGCGCCTACTGAACGTGATGTTCAGTAGGCGCGCAATGGTTTTTAGTCATGTAACTCTATTGTAAATAAAACATGTAAAGTACTGAAAAAAAATTCATAAAAAACGTTTTAATAACAAGCTTTTATGTAATGATGCATTAAAAAGTAGAAAATAAATTATAGACTACTATTTAAATAACTATAAAGAAAAGCGTGGGTTAGATTGTTTACTTCCGGAATTGATGTCAACTTTCTTTCATAGTTTTTAGTGTTTTTATTCACTATTTAATCCAAAAATATCTAAGTGAAGTATTACTCATCCATTAGGGTTGAGAATGTAGTTTAGTACTAATTTACTAACCGGTTCTTATTGTAATTTTTTATGTTTTTATTTTATTGTCTCATCCATTGTTAAAATGTAAACCGGATATCTATATTCTTAGTTGTTGTGGATCTACTGATGATTCGTTTTCTTTTTCATCTATTTCTACTGATGTCAGCATGATATTTTAATTTTACTGGTGAGTGAAAATGTTAGGGACTGGTGTTGTCACCAGAAGCAGCAGAGCTAAGAAGTATCGTTTAAATATAGAAAAAGCGATATAAAAAAAGATTGCTAACATTTGTGCAGCGGATGATATTCATTTTCAAAAGAAAGATGGAGGACAATGCGTTATCATTGCCTTTAGAAACTCAATTAGCTACGAAAAGGTAAAAAGAATCTTCAAAACAAAATATGCTGATGTTGTTGAGGAAAGAAGGGATGATGATGGCGCCAATGTTGAAGATAATTATAAATTACCAGGGCTATCTGTCCATCTGTACCACACGAATAACAAAATTATGGTACAGGGAAAATCTAACGTTGTGTCTGTTTGGGTGGATTCGGAATGTTGCTGTATTCTAAATAACCTCATTACAACAGACAAAGCTGTCGACATGCCTCTACCCATGTCGCCGCCACTATCACTGTCACCACCACCTTCACTGTCCCCACCCAGAGTATTGGAGCTACCCTTTTCACCGCCCATGATTATGTCCGCTTCCAACAGTGTCAATCAATGTGCAGAGGTTACGATCAATACCAATCCGTTAGATTGTGTAACACCTATAAATAACTATACATTTTCATCAAACCTATCTCAACCAACTGATTTGCTTAGTCCAAAAATATCATTTCTTCAAACCACACAACTGGATAATAACTTAAGATCGTTTATTCTTAACGAGATCACCTGTGTTAAAAAAGCTTTTAAAGCGGAGAAATTGCAGTTTAACAGCCAACTAGAACAACTCCGAGTCGAAAACGCTGTCTTAAGGGACGAAGTCAAGAGACTATCTAATGAAGTGCATAGCTGCAAAGATATACACGTTAACCTTAAGAAGCGTTTGATTGATCAAGAAAATATCTCTGCGTCACTAAAGAAACTCCTCACAACCAAGAATCCCTCTTGCAGCACAATATCCACCTCAACATGTGAGGATAATCAACAACTAATAAATGAAACAAAAATCACATCGGCAGGCATCATGCAAGAAGCTCCGTTCACAATCCCTGTTAAAATTACACAACGTGATGACAGAGCGCGAATCAAACCATCGGAACGTTCGAGTCCCAGCACCCTGCAACGACCACGAACTAAAAGCGATTCTACACAATACAGCGTCCCAACGGTCAAGGCTGTTCATGTCCCTGTTGTCCAACGCTCTACTCACTATGCCACTAATAGAGATAGCACACAACATGTCGCCGCCCCCTACACCAACCAAACAACGAAACACCATTTGATCCTTGGTGACTCTACACTTAAAGGTCTCCATCCTGATATAATGGCCACGGATCATTACGAGCGTGTATCGGTAATAGCGCTGCCTGGGGCAAATTTTGAAAAAATTAGGGACGTTATTAGTACCCGATCACGTGACTCTAATACCACAACTGTAACCTTACATTGTGGTGTCAACAACAGTCTATAAAACGTCAGACTGTCACAAGCTAATATGCTAGAAATTGTGAGAAGTATCACTCACAAATTTCCCAACGCAACAATCCGATTTTCATCCATCGTACCCCCATGTCGGGGCAAGGGTAGGCACTTGATAGATATAAATAATAGATTTTTACAGTCTTTCTGCATTAGTTATAAATACTGTTTTATAAACAATACACCTTTTTTTACTGCGAAGTCAGGTGTCCCGAGACAACGCTTGTACAGTGACAGTATTCATTTGACTAAAATTGGAAGCAGCATTCTAGCTAAAAATATAAAGTATCCCCAAAGAGCCGTCAGATTAACAGATAAATACCATGTGCAACTTTCAAACGTAAAAGGTACAACGTCTGATTTGGTTTCGACTGTTGATTTGCTTCCAACAATATCTTCAGATCAATTGAACTCTAGCCCGGGCTTACATCACTTAATGGGCTTTAGCCCTTTGTTGCTTCATCAAGCTCTAATGTTGTCGCTTAAGCGCCTCCCTGGAACCTAACTTTTTTCACTTACTATTTACTAGTTTAGCTCACTGTACTATTTTAATTATAATACATACTGATACTATTGTACATTTATATAGCCATATTTATATATATATGTATATATTTATATATATTTTTATATATAGGTATTTATTTTGAGAGAGTGTGAGAGAGAGAGAGAAAAAGAGAGAGAACGAGAGAAAGATAATAAGGCAGTGTGAAGAGCAGCGAGTGTTTGTTTTATTGGATGACAAAGCGTGTGATTGTAAGACAATTATATTGATTCTGTTTAATTAGTTCATTATATTGATTTTTTTTTATAACATCTCTTATTCATTGATATTTTATTATCTTTATGCATTGTCTATTTTCATCATCCTGGCCCTCACAAAGTGGGCTAAAATTGGGCCATTTAAATATTTTCCACATATTTAATAAACACCATGAAGTTCTAAAAATTTTAAACAATTCCAACAATCCTTTCCATATCTTTGGTTGCTCTGAAACTCGATTACAATCTTTTATAAATGATGTTGAGATATCCGTCTCTGATTATAACCTAATACGCCGAGACCCATCCTTACACAAAGAAACTGGTCTTTGTGTTTATGTCCACTCCTCAATTCGTTTCAAGTACAGGAAGGATCTGTCAACGGACAATATAGAATGCATTTGGATTGAACTCGAAAAAACCAAACACCATTCGGCAATTTTAATTTGCTTCCTTTATAGAAATCCCTGTGAAAACATGGATTGGTATGATCGTTTTTGCTCCATGATGGATACCGTTTTAACTACTAACAATGAATATATCATATTGGGAGATTTTAATATAAATTTATTAAAACCTCAAGGATATTGGCAAGATAGTATTGATTCTCTGAATCTAAAACAATTTGTGCACACGGCTACCAGGGTAAATGATAAATCAAGTACAATAATTGACCACATATACGCTTCACCTGACTGCAACCTAATAGAGGTCTGTGTCCCCTCTTGTGGTGTTAGTGACCACTTCCCTGTTTGTTGTACTTTTTTGACAAAAAGATTGTGTACCTTCGCGGCAACACATAACTATAAGTTATCGCTCTTTTAGAAAATTTAATGAAAATCTTTTTCTTTCGGATTTATTGGCTGCCCCCTTCTGCAATGTATACAATTATAATTGTCCCGATCTAGCCATTTCTGAATGGCTGCGTATTTTCTATACTATACATGACAAACATATTCCTAAAATCTCTAAAAGGGTTAAGACTACATACAAACCCTCTTGGTTTAACAACAATATCGAATCTGCAATTAATAAAAGAGACTGGCTTAAACGTTATGGAAATTCTGAGGACTTTTGTAGGCAACGAAATTATGTCAAACTTCTCGTGCGTAGGTCAAAGAAGGAGTATTTTAATAAGCTGCTGTCAGGCAAACGTAATTCCAAATCTATCTGGACTGCTATAAATCAAATAATTAGAAAAAAACGCACATGTAATACAGCTGGACATTGCCAGATATCTGCTGATGACTTTAATAATCATTTTATATCATCTGTAGCGCTCAACACAGATGCCGATTACACAATCAGTGAGGAGCTTAAAAAATTTTGTATTCTGCTCACCGTGGTAGGACAGAGCTGATCATTCCGCTTCTCACTGTTCATGAAGTATATGTTAGCCTAAGATCTCTTAAACCGTCTTCAACAACTTCGTTTGATGATATTTCTAATAATGTATTGAAGATTTCAGCTCCAATAATTTCCGAAGTTTTAACCTATGTCTACAACCTCTGTATTGCCAAACATTATTACCCGACACATTTTAAGCATGCTAAGGTTATACCACTACACAAAAAAGGTAACATCCAAGATGCTAATAACTACAGGCCAATTTCTATACTTTCTTCCCTCTCCAAGCCACTAGAAATACATATAAACAAATGCATTTCAAATTACCTAGAAAAGTTCAAGCTTTTCCATAGTAATCAGTCTGGGTTTAGAAAGTTTCATTCTTGTCACACTGCTTTGATTAAGATGAATGAAAACTGGCTTAAAAATATTAACAAAAACCTACTCTGTGGCTCGCTGTTCGTCGATTTCAGAAAAGCCTTTGATCACAGCATTCTTCTTAAAAAACTAATTCCATACAAATTCCAAGACTTTACAGTTAGGTTACTTCACTCCTTTTTATCTAACCGATCTCAACGCGTGTTTCACCTTAATACCATCTCTTCACAGAAATATGTTAATATAGGGGTTCCACAGGGCTCAATCTTAGGTCCTTTACTTTTTTCTTTATACATTAATGATCTTCCATTACATATTGACGCTGGTCAGTGCGAGATGTTCGCTGATGATACTTCTTTGCATGTCTTTGCAGACAGTGCTGAGTCACTCAGTTACAAACTTCAAACGTGTGCCAATCAGCTTGCTACTTGGACAAAATTTAACAAAATGAAACTTCACCCCGATAAAACCAAGTCAATGTTTATTACAACTCATCAGAAACGCCTTCGTCTTCCATCCACCGCATTAAACATTACTATAGACAATTCAAACATTGAACAGGTAGACAGTTACAAATGCCTAGGATTGTTTATAGATCACAACCTCACTTGGTCTGACCATATTCATTTTCTAAGAATGTCCTTATTAAAGACTACCTTTCAATTAGCAAGGATTAAAAACTTTCTCAACTATAGGAGCAGGCTGGTTTTTTATGAGGCTTTTATTCAATCCAGGTTGGATTATGCTTCTGTAGTGTGGAGCGGCAGCTTTATAACTAAGCAGCGTCCTCTTCTTTCTTTACAAAAAAGGGCTATAAAACTGGTTACTGGCTTGTCTAGTAGTCTGGATTCTTTTCTTACAACTAAAATACTTCCATTAAATAAAAAGATGATATACTAAATCAATTTTCTTATATAAAATATTCCACGAAACAGCCCCCTCTTACTTATCAGATCTATTTTCTTTTAACATAAAATTAAATCGTCGTCTTAATTTACCATTCCCTTATTCAACCTTTTTCCAAAAACATAGCTTCGCCTACTCTGGTTCTAATTTGTGGAACAATCTTCCTAACAAAATAAAGCTATCTAGATCTGAAAATATATTCAAATCTAAACTAAAACTAAAATTATTTAATGACCTAACTGACTCATTGTAACATTTCTCTTTCATCTATTATATTCTCTTTTTTATCTCATTATGTATGATAGCTATGTAACATTGTTTCTTTATTCCACATTTTTAGTGCTATGTTACTGCTATGTGTTATTGAATTGTTTTATTTGTTTAAACGGCCAATGTGACAAAAAGGCCTTTGTGCCTACAATTGTAACCGTTGTTTGAATAAAATTTGAATTTGAATGAATTTGTCTTCCTTAACATTAGTAAAGGTATCCAATAGATACTAAAATGACCCACGCTTTTCTTTATAGTTATTTAAATAGTAGTCTATAATTTATTTTCTACTTTTTAGTGCATCATTACATAAAAGCTTGTTATTAAAACGTTTTTTATGAATTTTTTCTAGGATTCTAAATGAAAATTATATTTTACAAGCCGCTTAATATGTTTTAGCAATGTGCGTATACTTAACATTTTCTTCACGTTATTCGAAAATGTAAAAAAAAATCATAAAAAAACGTTTTAATAACAAGCTTTTTATGCACTAATGCACTAAAATGTAGAAAATAAATTACACACTACTATTTAAATTACTATAAAGAAAAGCGTGGTCACTTTAGTATTTTAGTACCTATTGGATACCTTTACTAACATTTGAGAAGAGACCCACGCTTTTCTTTATAGTAATTTAAATAGTAGTGTATAATTTATTTTCTACTTTTTAGTGCATTAGTACATAAAAGCTTGTTATTAAAACGTTCCTTTATGAATTTTTTTTCAGTACTTTACATGTTTTATTTACAATAGTGTTACATGACTAAAATCCATTGCGCGTCTTTGAACGTGATGGCGCGTGTGGTGTGGTTGGATAGACATGCCTACTAATTCGGTCCAAATTTTAATTAATTCATAAAAAATTAATTAGGCATCAAATTAAGTCAAATTTAGTTTGAGATTGCATTGTCTTCATGTCTTGACCCACGTGCCAACTGTGAATCGTATCGGTCAAGTAGAAGTGTCCGAATTTTCACACCTTCGTTTCGATCTAGTCTGACGACAGACTGACGAGGAAGTGAGTTAAATAAAAGCTTTGTAAAAACTGTGGTAACTATAAAATAAATTTAAGACCTTATATAAACTCTATCGCTTAAAAACAATAAGACAATTCGATGCAATGTAAAGGCACTGCATGGTGCGATGTTTACTTTACTAAAATGTTCCCAAAATCTAGACGGACTGACACACTACCAGCAGCGTTATATTATAGACTAGCTGCATAATCGTGCTTTGCCACGGTGAATCTTTTTTTAAACGTACGTACCAACCAACTTATAAACAGAACAAAACTAATAAAAAAAAAAAAAGAAAACACAACACAAACACAACACCAACACAACACAAAAAACACAAACACAAAACAAACACAACGCAAGCACAACGCAAACGCAACACAAACACAAAACAAGGTAATTAAAAAGTCTAGTGACAATTTTAGCGCAATTTCCTTATGTTATCTAAAAATAGCTCTGTCATAGCGTAAATCAAGAGCAGGGTTAGTAAAACCATTGGTTAGTTATTAAAACGTTTTTTATTTAAAGAAAATTCAGTATTTTAGATGTTTTATTTACAATAGAGTTACATGACTAAAAACCATTGCGCGCCTAGCTACTGAACGTGATGACACAGCCACTGAACGTGATGGCGCAGCTATTGAACGTGATGACGCGTGTGGTGTGGTTGGATAAACATGCCTACTAATTCGGTCCAAATTTTAATTAGTTCAAAAAAAATTTTGTGACCAAACGAAAGGATATTTTTGAAAACTTTCTTTGGCAATATTGTTCTAAATTATGGCAGGAATCGATTGGTACATGTTTCAAGTCGCTAAGTGGTCTGGTTGCCGAGATATGCGCCAAAAACTGCATTTTTTCGAGGTTTTTTTGGCTTTTCCGGGAAATCTATTAAGGAATTGCAGAATTTTTTTGACCCACTATCATCCTAGTAACTTGCTTAACATAATTGTTTTGGAACTAGTCCTCGATATTGCTTCGTTGAGGAGTAGATACGATTTAAAGCTGCGAACACACATTCATTCATTCATCCATACATTCATACATCCAGAAATGACGGGTTAATAAACGCAATTCTCCAGAATGGAAATTGCGCTAAAAACGCAAACACAAAAACGAAAGAAAACACAACACTAACCCAATGCAAACGCGATTCCTGTTCTCTGTAAGTCGAGAGACTTGGAGAGGAGCCACCCGGACTATGGTTCGGGTGGCTTAATGAAATCTTGGGCCCCACTCTTTGTAGCCAAGTCAACAACAGTAACTCTTAATCTAGCCGAAGAGGAATGTCCAAACCTGTATTGCTCTGCAACTGCCATACCAGGAACGGAGTGTCCTAGCGGTAGAGAGCTGGACTGCTAACCCGTAAGTCTCGAGTTCGACTCCAGGTTCAAGTCAGTAGACCGTCTCTGGGTACCTCACTCAAGTAAAGTCCCCTAGGCATAGTGCTGACCACACTTTCTCTTCATATGCCAAGATCACAGAAACAAGTGAACTCTACTTCACTTGCCCTATAAACCGTTAGGTTTGAAAGGGATACTTAACTGCCTCACCTATATTAAAAGTACATATCACTTCAAGAGGTTAACCAAACCTACGAGGGGGGTGCAAAATCAACAACGCCTATTACAACAGGGATCGCAATACAGCCAGTCATCTCCGTCCCCAAAGCCCAGTCATGGTCACATCTGAAGACGCCAACATCTGACCATGGCGAAGCAGCACAACAGTCAACAACAAGCGTGTATGCAGTCACCACCCAGATCTCGACACCACAGAAAGAAACTTCCGGCCCTCAAAACGCACCTCAAAAACTGGCATCAAGACAACGATGCAGCATACAACGAAATTTACTGCAAACAAGACTCAAACAACAAAGTAACATATGTCTACAAAGACGAAGAGGACTAGCCCAAACAACAATGAAATATAACTGCTATCTATCAAATGACAACCAACTTACATCACTAGAACTTTAATAATCGTAAACTCTTGTTTTAAAACCAAACTTTTTATTTTTTTAAATCAGGTTAAAAACCCAATTAAAATTAACTATATATATATATATATATATATCTATAATATTATCTATAATCTATCTATCTATCTATATACTACTAAAAGTCAAGTTTGTTTACATGTGTGAATATTTATTTGTTTTTTTGTTTGGCTGATCGAGAATCCTGATATGTTCTGCTTTATCTGGAGAGCTGTAAAATAGTATGTAGGTAGAGAAAATTTTTTTAATGCAGACAGACTGTTAATCACACATTTATTTAAAGACGTTAATTAATTTATTGATTTATTCATACGTAGAGTAACCCATTTTTTTTAATGTTAAAACATTGACTAAACTTTGTGGGAATAGTGACGTCAGAGTTTTGTTGACTCTTTAGTACAATAAAATGGCGGCGTCTATCGAAGAAAATTGTGTTCCCATTCCAAAGTTTAACGCGTTCTAAATCTAATTTTCTGTCGGTCATAACTTTAACAATACGTCCGTTTGCTGTATTTATTACGTTCCAACACTTATATCAATTTTCAACTGTCTTTTTTCATTTAGTTTTACAATAAATTTCTCTAGATCTAAAGATCAGCTGTCGACTGTCGAAGGAAAGTTATGAATCTAGCCTAGATCTAATCTAGGTCACTAGACTCAATGTAAATTCTAGATCTAGACTTAATGTAAATTCTACATCAAGAATCTATTTCAGGCCTTAATACATCTAGAATCTATGTCAGGCCTTAATTATTTTATACAATTCTTTGTATGGCTAATTTAAGATAAAATTTAATTTGAAAGTTACTACTACTAGACTTAGATCTAGATCTATGCGCGTAAAGAGACTCAAAGTATAGCATAAAAATTCACTTGTGACGTCACGAGTAAATAGCTAAGTTGGTAGTGTAGCCGGCTCTCATGCCGGTGGCACAGGTTCTAGACCAATATGTCAATGATACTTTTTTTCAATTTTTTTTTTTAGATGTGAATGATAAAATTGCCTATCTGAACTTGGAAGGATACAGGGCAGGTGAAGTAGAGTTCATCTGTTTCTTTGTCCTAAGCATATGAAAGGATAGTGTGGTAAGAGACATGCTCGGCTGGAATCGTTTTTTAAACGATAAAAACATGTTGTCTGAGACTTGGCGGGACACTGGGCAGGTGAAGTAGAGTTGAGTAGGTCACCCACCTGTGACGTCAGTATATGAAATGATAGTCCGAAATCGGTGTTTTCGGTGTTTTTAAAAGATAAAAAACATATTTTTGAGTATGAGGTCCGTTTTTTGTGACGATAAGTGACACTGCAGTAGCGTAGCGAGGAGGGGGTGGGGGCGGGAGGGGGGGGGCGGGGGGGACATATGTTGGGGCGCCAAAATGGTTTGGAAAAATAAATTGAAAGGTTGAGGGGGGTGCAAATCGAAAGTTTGAGTGGGGGGAGGTGCACATCAAAAGTTTGAGGGTGGGGGGTTGCAAATCGAAATCTTGCGGGGGGGGGGGGGGTCTTGCGGGGGGGGGGGGTTCTAATCGAAAAGTTTGTCCCCGGGCGCTGGGAAGGGTCGCTATGCCTCTGAGTGACAGACGTGATGTTTTTTGATGGATGACCCCCGAAACCCACAGTTATCCAAGGGATGACGGGTAGTCTAGTATAATCTATAATATAAGCGGGCTGTGTCTGTCCTTCCTTCCGTCCGTCATCGCTATAGATTTTGGGACTATAAAAGTAAACAGCGCACCATGCTGTGCTTTTCAGTGCACCTCAGTGTCTTATAATAAGTAATAGAGTAGGGTTTGTTTATATAACGGCATAGAGCTGTTTTATAATTGCCACAGTTTTTTTTTTTTTTTGCATAACGTCAAGAAAATATTAAATACACGCACACTGCTAAAACGTATTAGAATGATCAATGTGATATATCATTTTCTTTTTTATGCCTTGAAAAAGTGGAAGCATTTTAATAACGTAATAACAGTACGGTAGAAAAATCTAATTAAACGGTTTAGTAATTTGCCAAGGGAGGTAATTTAAAAATAAATTGAACTCGCGCTAAAAAATGTGAATGCAGAATCTGCAAGAATGAATAATTGTTGGAATAATATAATTAGCAAAATGTGAATGCAAATTATGCAGACGTGTAAGAGTACATTATTGTTGGAATATTATAATTAACATTGATTGATAAAAGGCTATTTTTTATTTATTTTATTCACTGAATGTAATGTTTAGTACTTATAATTTTTAATCAACTATCGAGCACTATTATAGACGCGTCATCACGTTCATTTGGTGCGAAGTTATGAAACTCTATTGTAAATTTTTAAAATTTAAAGTACTGGGGGAAAAAATGCGTCAATTGATAAAGTGATATAATATGGTAGGTAAAACACGGATATTTTAAATACTGCTGGGGGTTTTATAGGAGAGGCGTAGAGAGCGGGGGGGAGGGGGGCCATGTCCCCGGTTGCCGACCTAAGGGGACGCCAAAGTGGGTTGAAAAAAAATGTGCGGGGGGGGGGTGGTGGAAATCGGAAGTTTGAGGGCGATGGGAGGGTGCAAATAGAAAGTTTGAGGGGGGGGGGGGATTTTCAAATCAAAAGTTGTGGAAATCGAAAGTCTGAACGAGGGGGGGGGGGTTGCAAATCGAAAGTTTAAGGGGTGGGGTGGAAATTGAAATTTTGAGGAGAGGGGTGCAAATCGTAAGTTTGAGGGGGGGTCAAATTGAAAGTTTTTCCCCGGGCGCCGGAAAGGGTCGCTATGCCTCTGTTTTATAGTCATTCACTGTGTCAGACGCGTCCGGCGGCGCTCGGGAATGGCGCGATTTGGCGCTACGGGCTAGACTGTGAGAAATATGCCTTTAAGATTGCATTTAAGTTGTGTTTATGTTATGAGTGTTGTGTTAGTTTTTTCTTTTGTGTTTTTTTTTGTTCGTTTGTGTTGTGCTTAGTTTTGTTCTGTTCCCCAGTTGGTACATTTTAAAAAGATTTACCGTGGCGGAGCACGGGATGCAGCTAGTGTGTATATATATATATATATATATATATCAGATTATATGCATTTGCTATATAATTAAAACATTGAATATTTTTGTAATGTTAATATCTGTTTTTAAAAAAATTAACCTGGAGTGATCTCCCCTAAACTGTCTCGAATATTCCTATATAAAACAACAGGGGATGGTAACTCGGGATATTGTTATGATTTTTAATCTATCTTAAATACTTAAACCTTTTAAAATATTATAGAATCTCATAAAAAAAGAATTGCGCACCAAGCGAATGCCGAATAAAGATGTGTATAATAGTGCGGAATATTATTAGTACTTTATAAATTCGCATGCGTTTTTTTGAGAAATCAGAAATAGCGCAAATTAGTACTTTCGGTCAACGGAAATTACTCAAAATTTGACAGAAGGTAGAGAATTAGATTTTTTACTTACATGTGAAATTTCATTTATCTATCTGAAATAGTACTCAAGATATAGGCTTTTGAAACCTTCAAAGTAAAAAAATTACTGCTTCGGGTTTTCGGAAATCGCTCAAAAGTTAATACGGATCTACGATTTCGATAACATACTTATGTATAAAATTTCATCAACCTAGCTGTAACGATACTAAAGTTATCGTGTTTACACACACACAGACAGACACACACACAGATATACGGACAAGATTGCTAATTATATTTTTCCATATATTTTTCTCTATACTTCGTAGATCTATATACGAGAAAGTAAAAGGGTCTTCCCGGGACGTTGAGCAAAAACAAAAAATGTTCCAAAATCTATAGCGATGGCTGACTGACTTACGGACTGACACATTACCGGTAGCGTTATATTATATACTAGGCATACTGCCTAGCTTCGCTTAGGTTTTTAAAAAACATTTGAGAATTTGAATACTTAATTATTTAGCGATGGATTGGGTGGGGAGTGCTTTAATTTAAACAGTAATGCTAACTTTAGAAAATATGTTTTTGTTTGTCATTTAAATTCCGTTGGTAGAAAAATATAGGAAAGTACGCAATGTATAACTAAAATGGAATTAGAACTACACAGGTTCCATGAACAGTATATCTAATAGTTTATATTACATTGCCTTTTGAAATTTATTTGATTATTTAATTAAGATACTTTACTAAATTAACAACTTAATTTTGTACTAAACAAATGCTATACTTCGTCATGTTCTGTTTCTGTTTAAAATAGTATACAATTATTTGAAAAATAATAATTTTTAAAAACGTTACCTCCCTTGAAACCTGAACGTATGACGAATGTCATTGTTTACTTATATAGTTTGCTTATATAAGAAATAACGTTATATGAACATATTTAACGACTATAATGGCTGTTTCCGACGGGAATAAAGTTTTTTTTGTTACCCTCCAGGGTCGGTCTACGACGTCACATAATATTAAGGGGATCGTTCGTCAATTTATTTATATATATATCTCATATAAGGAGAATTTCACTCATGATCATCTTTTAGCTCTCGTCGAGGGCTTTGAGTCCGACCAACAGTTTTTCCATACGGCCTAGTCATCTATAGTAGTGTATGCAAAAACTTAGCATGATGTACAGACGTTAAGTCATCTAAAAATTGCGTTAAAATTTCCCTGTTTTGCCATAAAATACAAAGATTATATAGGGAAATACAACTGGTCAGTTTTGACCCCTTTACGAAGTTTTCCCAGATATGCCGAGTTTTTTATGACACCCCTAGGTGTTCTTCTACCACCTCACAAAATATCAAGGGGGGTCGTAGGAGGAAAAAATTTTTCGTAATAGAGCTCATATAAAGAGAATTTCACTCGCGGTCACTTTTTAGCCCTCGTCGAGGGCTTTGAGTGAAACCGACAGATTTCCCTAAAGGTCAAGCCATTGTGCTAGGAACATGCAAAAAATTAGCCAGATATACTGAGCTTAAGTACCCAAAAGTCTGCGTTGAAATGACCCTCTGTTTTCCCCATAAAATACAAAGATTATATAGGGAAATACGACTGGTCAGTTTTGACCCATTTCCCGATTTTTCCCAGACATGGCGAGTTTTTTGTGACACCCCCAGGCATCCTCCTACCACCTCACAAAATTTCAAGGGGGGTCGTCGGAGGAAATTTTTTTTCGTAATATAGCTCATATAATGAGAATTTCACTCGCGGTCACTTTTTAGCCCTCGTCGAGGGCTTTGAGTCAAACTGACAGTTTTCCCTAAAGGTCAAACCATTGACCTAAAAGTATGCAAACAATTAGCCAGATATACTGAGTTTAAGTACCCTAAAGTCTGCGTTGAAATGACCCTCTGTTTTCCCCATAAAATACAAAGATTATATAGGGAAATACGACTGGTCAGTTTTGACCCATTTCCCGATTTTTCCCAGACATGGCGAGTTTTTTGTGACACCCCCAGGCATCCTCCTACCACCTCACAAAATTTCAAGGGGGGTCGTCAGAGGAAATTTTTTTTCGTAATATAGCCCATATAAGGCGCCGGTCAGTCGAGGTCAGTTTTGACCCCCTGTCCGTAGACTTTTTGCCGAAACGTCACCGGCCCTCGTGTTCTATCGCCATAAGGCACCTTCGTGCCAAATTTGACGCGCCTGCGGCGCCGGGAAGTGCCCTATCGGGCACCCGACCACTTTGCTTTATATATATAGATTCTATAACTTGCATTTGATATGGACTCGTCTATTAATCTGTCTGGTATATTTATGTTTTGATGTTAATTTATTTCTTCTTCTACGTTCTTAGTTTTTAGTGTTGGAAGGGATCAAACTCGGGTTTTTTTTTTGGATTACCAGCCATGAGCTTTTACAGACTTGACCACGCAGACCCCTTTCCAACACATTTAAGTATACGTGTATATGCGCCATTTATTTCGAGTAGAGATTATTTGTTTTGGCTTATATTGCATTCACCTGTTTTTCCTTTGTGTCTGTCTTTATTACGCGTTTCTTTGATCACCGAGTATTTTGTCTGTCTGGTGAGGGATATGTTTGTAGAGTAATATAAAGCTAGTGTCAATCATTAAGGGTTGTCCTTTTATGACTTCCAAATGGGTGAATTGGGGTTTGGGATCCGAAAGAAGGAGGTTCAGTTCCTAGTGGACGGCCAAATGTTGGGTTTTACATTGAAATAAATGAATATAGGCAGCTCTCATAACCCCAGCTTTTCTATAAGGCCTAATTTATACTTAGTCCTTTAATATTATAGGCCTACTAATAGCATTGCAAGATTCACGTTATTCAATTAGTATATCGGCAGTAGGATGAGAGATTTACTTAATTTTGTGGACGTCAAATCGGTGGGGGGGGGGGGGGGGTCGGTCAAAAGTGGACAGGGGCGGGGAGGGGTGAATTTAAAAAAATGTGTGGACGTCAAAAAATAGATGAACCCTTCTGAGTGATAAATAATACATTAAGGCCATGGGCGGGTGATGAGTACCAACTTCCTTATTTCCGAGTCTAAAGATATAAGTAAAGTTCCCTTTCAAACATGACGGTCTATAGTACAAGAGAAGTGGAGTTCACTTGTTTCTGTGAGCTCGGCATATGAAGAGATAGTGTGGTCAGCACTATGCCCAGCCGTCTTTTTTTTTTTTAAATTGAATATTTCACAAGCCGAATATAAAATATTTTCTTTGAATAAATTAAAACACGGATCTATATTTGTACAAGTGTCGCCAGTAGCCCTCCTCCCCTTCCCCATTTACTACACACAATTCGCCATATGCCATTGTAGACTAATCTCATTACTTTACTACAAGAGATAAAACGATAAGCGTACCTTACAGCTTACATTATTTCTAAATTTATTTTCTTTGTCGTTCTGTTCATGTTTTCACAGATCCACATGAGAGGTATTTGAATGCTTTATCTTGTAAGAGAATACATATCCCTTAGTGTGTAGATATTGGATTCGAGGACAACGCTATATACAGCTACTCGAGTTGGAATCTCCGTTTGAACTAAGGACTGCAAAACCTCACTGAGTCAATGCTCAGCGGGTCAGTGTTACTACTTGATTCACCTATCAACTTGCAGCCGGCAACCCGGCGGTCGTGTAAGGCTGCGGTTACACTATACGTCGGCAGTCCGAATTTCTGTTTCTGACAACACGGCCGAACAACTGGAAAGCAAACAAAAAGTATACCCCAGTTCTATTGGTTACACTAGAGCCGATCTCGTCGTCCGAGTCGTCAGACTACGTCAGGCGCCTGATGAGGAACTTAAAATTTTGTTTCTGTTCTGACGGAAAACACATTCTGATGAAAATTTATCTGGCAGGGATAAACAAAATATAAAATGGAGGACTTCAGTTTGAACAGAAAGTTGTAGTATTTGACACAGAGAAGCTGATTTTTACTTACTCAAGAGAGAAAATTAAAGGTCTGAAATAGCCGATTAACTCAGATGTACAAGTTAAGTAATTTATTTCACTTATTCACTTCATTGATTAATTTTTATCATTCATTCACATTTTTTATTTGGTTATCGACTCTCACTCACTCAACTCACTTCAAGTGACTCAACTCGTAGATCTAGATCTAGATCTAGATTCTCTAGATCTAGATTATTTCTAGTTCTAGATCTAGACTAATCTAGACTCTAGATAACTAGATCTATACTAAATCTCTAGTCTCTAGAAGTAGACTCTCTACTCTTGGTTCTAAAATTGAATCTATCATTCTCGGCTAGGCCTATCTGAGTGATAGTGTATCTAAATTCTAATAATATCTAGATAGATCTAGAATCTATGACTATGACATAGATCTATTTTTCTAGTATTCTATGATTCTTTTTAGATCTAGATCTCTATGTATATTATTATCTATAGGACTATTGGTGGATCTATAATAATATGTATGAAGTATAATAGTATAGGCCTATATTAAATATAGACTATATTTAAATTTATTCTATTTCCATTGAATCTATTTTTAGGTTAATAATTAAATTTATATTAATAGGCCTAAATCTAATCTAAATTAAGAGTATAGATCTAGATTCCTGTACTGTAATGTTACTATATAATACTAGATCTATATAACTGTCTATAGGAATCAAGATCTAGGCTTAGGCCCAGACAATTATGATAGAAAAGTCTGGATCTAGGAGTAGACTACTAGATGTAGTAGTAATTAATTAATGAGCTGGTTACTTAATTCACTAGTCCTAACTATTTTTTATCCGCCCTTTTCTATCTAGAAACCTATTTCATTTATAGCCTGTAGGCATACATATAAATTATATGTATCCAACACATTAAAGTTACAATCAGTCTAAACTGATGTTTATATTTAATTCATTTCAGGTGCACAAGCAAAAAACAAGTGGAAAAACCTGCTTGATACATTTAGAAAGGAGCATATCCAAGCAAACGATAAGCAGCATACAGATACCTTCAACTTCAATTCAGTATCGAGTGAAACCATTGTTTAAAAGATATTTTATTTTTGATGACACTGATTCAAATTGTATTCAAGTTGTGGAAGAAGCAATTGCTAAAGACCCTGACCCAGGATTAATTAATTTTGTGTTATGCCTGAATAAAAAAATTAATTGAAAAGTGTATGTTGTTTACTGTTTTATTATTTTTAAGAGGTCTTCAAATGCAGGCCTAAACTGTAATACCCTATGTTCTATAAGGAGCAAGTAGGACTAGGTCAAAGTTAGTCAAGTAGGCCTAACTAGTAGGAATCATTGATATTGATCAGGTGATTCGGCCAATGATTATATTATTATCTATGAATAATATAAATAAAACAAACATAACAAAAAAGAAGTTTATTTCAATTAAATATCAAATTCAACATGTTCCATAATACTTCAGATGGTGTCTTCAGTCTTCAAAGGCCTTGGCACATTGCTGCTGTTGGTAATGGTACATGCTTTTTAGTGAGGCATCTCCACATAATATCACATGTCTCATAGATAATTGTGGTGATAGATGAATGGACAGTTCGATATTAGTAGGCCAATACAGTTGTAGAGAGGGGCCTATCTGTAAATGAAATTATTTTAATTTAGCACTAAAAGCAGGCCAGAACATAGAATCAAGACCTTATAGTTATAGATTAGATCTACTCCCCACTACTGAGGTATTGCAACCAAGTTTATAGCTTAGATTTTACTTGTTTTAAATGTATAGATTATATAGAACATACAATTGTAATAATTAATGGTATTTAGAAAAGGCATTACTCAACTTACTCAGTTACTGTAACAAAATATCTTATTTAATAAGAATTAACTGTACATTTGTTTCAATAAGCGCCATACACTAGGGATACTAAAATCGATTACTAAATCGAATAAAAGGCTACCCGAGTGCACCCACCCCCCTCAAACTTTCGATTTGCACCCCTTAAAAGACTATTAACACTCGAATAAATCACTTACTTAATTAAGTGGAAGTATCATTTTTCTTTATATATGTTCCTTTTTTTGCCCTGGTGTCACCCCCTTAAATGGTGTCACCCGGTGCGGTCCACCCCCCCCCCCCCCCTCGCTACGCCTCTGAGAAAACAGTTAGTGGCGTCACAAGGTCAGTTGTACCCGGCGTATCACATGTACAAGCTGCTTGTGTACCCCAGTGACAACAAAGTCATGTACAATGTTTAGGTAAACACAGTAAAAACACCCGAAAATATCATCCCCGCCCCCCGGAGATAAAAATCGGGAAGAAACACTGAACAGTAGTATAACGTGTAACATAGTAATATAGCCGCCCCCCCCCCCCCTTTAATATCTTCCCTCACTAATGGCTATTTTACAGAAATAATTCTTTACGATTTTTTAAAACTTTTTTTTAAGGTTTTATCGTTTCTACAAAGTTTCTTTTAGTACTATAGTTCAGTTTCAAGATTCTGCACTGCTATGTGGAATTTCTCCCCCTCCCCCTAACTAATGCTGGGTACCGAATAGGACTGTGATCTTGGTGACGTCCTAATAATGTGTCACGATAGTGACTTAAACCCAGACAAAACAAATCAAGACTGTGAACGACACCTACCCTTTTAATAGGAATAACAAGGTAAACCAAAGTTTAGCCTTAAAAACAATTAAAGGGAAGTTCCTGGAGTTTTGTAAGAAAACGGACATGATCTTGGGTCGGCGTGGTTGAGTCGGTAAAGCTCATGGTTGCTAAACCGAAAAGTCTCGAGTTCGAACCCTTGGGCAGATGAGGCTCGTTAGCTGGGGACAGCCACCCTTCTAGTTTGTAGTTTGTTCTTGGTTGGACAAAGGTTATGGAAGCAAATCCAAAAAGAAAAGCAGGCTAAAATCGGAGTCAATGGCCTCAATGGCGCATAACCAGTTGGCACGTAACGCTTAATTGTGTTGGAGGCGTGGTCGAGTCGGCAAAAAGCTCATGGTTGATAAATTCGAACAAAGTCTCGAGTTCAAACCCACTGGCAGATAAATCTCGATCCCCTTCAACACTAATAATTAAGAACGAAGAAGAAGGACACGATCGTCACCCATTATGAAAATACCAGTAACAGTTCAGTTGTAAATCAGGTACCTCAGTCTGTTGGTTTTTTCCAGATTTTTTTCTCCGGGGGGGGGGGGGGGGGGGGGGGGGGGAGGAGACAGTATTTATACCATCGGATACAAATTCAGCAATAAAAAAGTAAACAAAAAACTTAAATCAGAAATCTGGAGTTCAAGAAAATAGATAAAAAACACAAGAGACAAAATGTCTATAAGGATTACTATGTAATCTTAAACTGGCCAAAAGAACATTGTCCAAAAATGACAAAGAAAATTTAAAAGAAAATTAAAAGTAAAAGGTGGTCAATATCACACAGCAGCTGTCATTGGTTCAGTAAACTTCATGTATTTACATTTTAACTTATAATGGACAATAGAGGAAGGCGTGCAAGCTGCCCCTTTTCTTTAACTAGCATGTCTAGTCAGCATTAAATCAATGAGTAAATACATTTACAAGGTGCTTGTGTACCCCAGTGACAACAAATACTATGTACAATGTTTAGGTAAACACAGTAACTGAGTAAGAACACAGACGGACAATCAAAACACAAAAGGTTAGCAGTTAAAAAAATTAGCGGGAAATCCCTGTTACAAAATATGGGATGATGGGAATACTGGTAAATATATGTACCATTTATATTTGATCAAGTTTATACTGCAGTAGATGTGCCAGGTATTTCTGATGCTTGTGTTGAGCTTGATGTCTGATCACATCTCAGAGGTTCATGGCTGGCTTTTTTGCATTGCCTTCCATTTACAAAACAACAAGTACAAAAAGGAATGTGAATTACTAGTAATTTTTTTAAGGTATTGCTATATAGACAACATCTAACTGTTATTTATAGAATTAAAGCTAACAGCAAAACAAAATTTAGGTAAACTTTAATCCTAAAATGAAGTAATCCACAAAAGAAACAATGAAGCAAACTAAATGTCAGTATAAAAAATACACAGAACAAGCAGACTGCTTGTTAAAGATGTTCCTTACCTGCATGAATCTAGCAAGCATTCTGGATTCTGGCACTTGTAAACTAGAGTATTATCTTTCACCATTGTAGTATAGTTACAGAATGGGCATGAAATCAAATCTGGCAATTCAGCCTCAGCCCTTAAATATTTTTCAATGCTGGTGAATACTTCAGCTGGTAAATTTTCCTTTAGCATATACAGTGAAAAATTTCCTTCACATTTTGCCATAAGGCAATTTAATCTGTAGTGGAGAAACCAATTTTGCAATGAGAAGGATGGACATGTAAAAACTACAAGTTAAATATTAGATAAGATATGGCAAGTAGTGTAGCAGGGATGTTCAGTAACAAAGGCATCAAATTTGCAAAGTTAAGTCCTATCTCTAATTGTTTAAAAAAATATTTTTAAAAAAATAGGGCCTACAACTTTAACTTTAAAAGATCACTACAATTAAGGAACCAATAGCAATATAGTAGACTGTCTGGCATGTTGTTTTTTTTTGTTTATTTGAAATAGTATGTAAGCATATTAAAACACTGAAGAATACTCAAAGCATACTTTTATTTTACCAAGAGACAATCTTATAATTATCCATCGTTACACAATTAAAGACATAAGCTGAATCAATGTGCCATTTCTTTTTAAATCTCCATTTTCAGTAGGTGTAAAGAATTCATGGGTTTAGAGTGAGCTTATACACCATAGACAGCACAAACCATCCCAGCCTGCAGTACTGTTATGTATGACCGGTATTTAGTAAGGCAGTTAGAGGTGCATTGTTAGACAAATGCAATCACAAGTAGCCCACCAGACAATAGACCACTTTGTACAACAGATTATTGTAAAATACACTAACATGCAAAGAAATATGAAACAGTATTGTAGTTTTAAATACCTGAATTCTTTTGTGTTAAATGCTCCCATCATGTAACCCGTAAAACATTTCCTACAGTACAAGTGTCCATTGGTGCAGCTGACTAAGGCATAAAGTGCATATTTTTCAAAGCAGAGACAGCAATTTTCTGTAGTTCTTCTCCCTTTGTTTTCTTCAAGGTGCTCTAATAAAGTAAAATATGGTTGCTGCATACATTCCACTTAATTAACCCTATTTTACAGAATTAATTATGTTTTAATGTATGCATTAATGTAGTTGTTTTAGTTTGAGTGGAGCAGAATGTAAAAAATTATGTGTGTTGATTTTCTCTCATCATACTGACACTGAATTTGAGGTATATAGTTGTTTTGAAATTTGGACTTCTAATTTATGCTAATTACATAAGCAATTGGAGAATGCGGATGTGTGATGGTTTGTTATAATGACGCACATATCATAAATGTATGTAGAATTGATAAAAAAAATGAAAACAATGAATGGCACAGTCACAGCAAATAGTGTCTGATATCATCATTACAAGGTGTGGGTACCTAAATAATGGGTAAGCCTAAACACAGGGTAGACCCAGACAATTTTGTTTGTAAACAAATTGAAGTAAAACCACTAAAAACTTAATTTACTCCTAAATTTAGATTCCTAACTTTTTTTAAACCAGCCCTTCTTCTTCCATGTTATTAATTTTTAGTGTTGGAAGGGATCCCCTCCAACACAATAAAGTTTACATGTCAACTGGTTAGGCCGTTGACTCTGATTTCAGCCTGTTTTCTCTTTGGATTTGCTTTCACAGCCTTTGTCCAACCAAGAACAAGCTACAAGGCAGCAGTCGTTTAATTTTGGAATTGTCTCTCCTAGAAGAGTTGCTATCCCCAGCTAACGAGTCTCATTTCCACAAGGGTTCAAACTCGAGACTTTTCAGTTTAGCTTTACTGACTCAACCAGCCCAAAAATTTTAAATTTTGAATTAACTTTTCTTAATTCTAGACCTTTTCCAGACTGCTTTCGAACTCTAAACACAATGCAATTAAAAATGAGTTTAAAAAATTATAGATTTATAGAAATAACAACTTACTTTGTATGTACATTGAGTTCTTAATGTACCAGAGCTCCCAGCAGAATTTCTTATCTAGTTCTTTAGGATAGTGAAGAAAAGTTTGGCTGTCACAATCACCCAGGAGCATTGATTTTAGGTGGTCTAGACAACCAAAATTATTAAAAAGCTTTTAATTTAACACTTTAAAATCAATATTAGTATCTTAAATGTAAAGCTACTTTGTATAGAAATATTGATAAGTAATAATAAAAATAATACCAAAAGTTGATCCTTTTGCTGCTTCAAGCTCTCTATAACTAGGTAGCAGGTGGTTATTGTACTTTTTTAAAACGTCAGAAATTTTGCTGGAGCTCAATTTGGGGAAAGCTTGTTTCAAGTAAACTTGAACAGATCCGTGGTAAGCAGAAGACACTTCATTTTTAGTGTCAAGAAATATTTCATCAGGGTTGGGGTATAGCTTCAGAAACTCTAGAATACTTATTTCTTTTTTATAATCTGTTCGATAAATAAAAGAGTAACATTTTAACAACACAAAAACTAAGTGAAAAGTTATATATATATATATTATGTATATATATATATATATACATATACACATATATATACATATGTATATACATATATATATACACATACATATATACATATATATATACATATATATATACATATATATACATATATATATATATACATATATATATACATATGTATATACATATATATACACATATGTATATATATATATATATATATATATATATATATATATATATATATATATATATATATATATATAAATAATTTTCACTTAGTTTACAAACAAGTAGACAGCAAAGAATTGAAATGCAAACCTTCTAAATTTTCAAAGGAGCAAAGTTTGTTTAATACTTTGAACACCCTGTCTTCCTCATGGCTATGGGCACTAAGCAAAGAGTAGATTTTCTCTTCATTACAGGGAATAATGTCACTTATAAATTTTGATTCTAAGCAAAACACTTTCCATGGAATGTTTGCTGTTTCATTGTTTTTATCTTGGATATTTTCTATGCTGGGGGGTCCTTCTATTTGTTCATCTTGTTTCGCAATCTTAGTTTGTACATCACAAAGTGAATCAGATGCCTTACGCTTCATGCTCATATTGTCTAATGACAACAGAAAAAAAATGTGTAAGTATCAAAGCTCTGCAAACATTATGTGAGCATGAAAAGTAAAGTTTAAAGTTCATAAATTATTTTTAAAAGAATAAAGCAATACTGAAAACAAAGCTAGCAACAACAACCACACAATTCTAACCTTAAGCATTAACCATTAACAATAATTAAACACATTCCAAAATATGTAAGATATTCTCAAACCATAATTGAAGCCTATATACACCATTAACAAATTAGAAGCTACTCAATAGCCTAATATGTTTTCCAAGAGGGGAAAAATTTAAACTAAACCAGAACTAATTCTTAACCTATAAAATCTTATCCCTAAATTAAAACCCAAGCCAAAGTGAAGCCTCTACCTAAACAAAGATTTATATCAAAGATGAAACTTTCAGTGAACATAACAGACTTTAAATAACAGTAATACAAAGCTTAAGCATTCTGCTCCATTCAAACTAAAACAACTACATTAATGTATACATTCTGTAAATGTGCAAACCATATGGGACAAAACATGCAAACTGCTTAGACAAAATAGGAAACAAAAAAGTATGATTAGGACTAGATGAAGGTTACACAAATTAACGCTTAGATAGAACATATATATCTACCTTGCGGTTTGAAAATGTGTTTAGGCAACTCAGCCAACCTATTTAATAGGCTTAATTTGTTATTTTTCTCTATCTGAAATTTGCAGACACTTCGATGTTCCAGAGCTGCCGAGCTGTTTGGTTTAAAGCTTAAAAATGCTTCAAAGTCTTCGATGGCTTCCTTAAATTTGCATAATTTTTCTTGTGCCTGGGAAAAATTTATGTAATGCAATTAAATTTGTAGCATTATATAACAACCTTGAGAAAAGAAACTAACAAAGATGTAACTGCCTAAAAAAGCCCGTCTTGAAAAAAAAAATTCATAACTATCTGCAACCACTAATAAGCTTCATGAAAACCAGGGTAAAATCCAGAGGCAAACAGTGTCCACTTGTTAGTACTCTTTCGTAAATAACAATTTTAAAATAGACTAATTAGCAATTTTCCCTTCCTCAAATAACAGTAATTAAGAGAATATGTTACATCACCTGGGTAAATAATCATTCATATACAAGTAAATAAAATTAATGGCTTGTAGCTATTTGTTTTATTACCTGGGCACGTCTGAAAAGAGCTGAAGCATTGTGGGGTTGAAGTTTCAATACTTCATTAGCATAATTAACTATATCTGGAAATTGAGGTAGTTCAAATTTGAGCTCACATGAAGCTAGCTTCAAATATGATGATAGTATTAGATTTTGCTGTTCATCAAAGTGTTCTGCTTCTAATTGTATTGCATTGCTGAGCAAATCTATAATACTTTTAAATATTATTCTTGCATTTTCCAATCTACCTTTCTGTTGACAAAAAACATTTTGATAAAATAATTTTATAGAACATTATGGATCAATTATTGAATTAAAAATAACAATACTAAAATAAGATTTTCTAAATTAATACCATATAGCGTGCTACTTTATAGAAAACAACATTTGGCCCATGCCAATGCTCTTGATTCAATTTAGTGAAAAACCATTACAATCGCACTGTTTAAAATGAACATGGGTGTCACAGTGCTCATGGGAAAGTTGGGCAGTTAAATCCCAAATTGCCTGTGTAAAATTTTTGCAGAAACTTCCCCTGGAGTTTTCTTATCAGCTCCTCAAAGTTTCATGGCCATTGGATGAACAGTGTCAAACTTTTATTATTTGTATAAAGTATATAGTGAAGAATCAAATCACGCCCTACCGGAGCAACCACCCCTTCTAATTAAATTTTTTTTTTTGCAGAAAAGTCCCCTGGAGTATTCTTAATAACTTCCAAAGTTTCATGGCAATCGGATGAAAGGTGTTGTAATGCATAAAAGACAAACAAACAGAATAACAAGCAGGCATACATTGCTTTTTATAGATGATACTGATGACAAAATCTGTTAGTTTAAAAAGTGAAAATTATTATTATAATTGATACAGCGGTTAAACAAAAAGCAAAAGGGATATTCTAAAAGGTAAACCATTAAATATTTATGTCTGTTAATGTGCAAAAATGCATAAACCCTCCACCGTAAGTAAGAGTCGATTTCTTTGCTGCCTATGTTAAACTCCGTTGTAGCCTACGGCAGACAAATGTGCCCACTGATAATTTTTGCATAGGGGCCCAAAAATCATAGCTACGCCATTGTGGGAAACACCCACAGATTTGGAGACCAGCGTTTAGTTCATCCAGAAAAATGGACTTGTTTAAATCCTCCAAAGCAGTTTCATTTAGAACGCAGTTGAAGAAGTGCTATATACAATTTTGAAAATTTGAAAGTTTTTAGTCAGCTTCATTCGATTGCCATGAAGCTTAGGGGAATTGATGAGAATACTCCAGGGGAGGTATTTGTTTAAAAAATAATTTTTTTAATTTGGCAAGGGTGGTGCTCCAGCAGGGTGTGATACAATTCTTGTATAACAGGCCAGGTGTGCTAATTGATTTTCAAGTGGCATTCTGAAACGACCAAACTTAAAACTAGGCTTAAAAGATGACATTGTAATAACAGTGGTTTGCTGTGTAGCTATTTTTCATTCAAAACTTACTAGCTCACACTGGGCACAAGCTGTACAATAAACCACTTTGAATTGCACAAATATGTCAACTACATGCTTAAATGTTTAGAATAGTGTGAAACACAACAACATAATATAAGCTGTTAGATGTTGAATTAGGAAACTCGGGCTATAGACATGATTTTTAATCCATTTTAAATACTTAAAGTTTTAAAAATAGAATAAAATCTCGTAGACAAATTAATTGCACACCAAGTGAACGCAAATTAAAAAAGCGCATAATAGTGCGCAATATTATTAGTACTTTAAAAATTTACATTAGTTTTTTGAGAAATCGGAAGTAGCGTAAATTACTACTTCAAGTCAAAGGAAATTACTCAAAATTTAACAGAAGGTAGAGAATTAGATCTTTTACTTACATGTGAAATTTCATTTATCTATCTGAAATAGTACTCAAGTTATAGGCTTTTGAAAAATTCAAAGTAGAAAAAGTACCACTTCCGGTTGTCGGAAATCGCTCAAAAGTTAATACGGATCTACGATATTGATATAATACTTATATATGAAATTTCATCAACCTAGCTGTAACGGTACTCAAGTTATCGTGTTTACACACGGACAGACACACAGACAGACACACACACACACACACAGACATACGGACAAGATTGCAAAATTATGTTTTTCCGTATCAGTGAGGTGTAAAACGTCGAGATTTGTAAAAATCTCGATTTTTTTGTTTTGCACGATTACAATACTTTCTCTATACTACGTATATACGAGAAAGTAAAAATAATTCAGGAATAATCAAAACAATTAAAACAAAGAGATGAAAGAAAGATGCAAGCAATGTAGTTGTGCATGTCAAAAGCCAGTAGTGTTGATACATGACAGAAACAAAATCACAAGGGGTAATTAGACAGGTGACAAAAATGAAATAAGATTCCACAAAACTGTGCTGGGGCAAAAAGTTCAGATCTTGGTTCTTCAAAGGTAATGATTTAAAGGCATAAATTTGGATTGAAAAGTTATCCAGGGCTAAAAGAAATAAAAATTTATTTTATATAAAGTTTATGTAAAGCTATTGGTATTATAAAGTACATTTTCTAACCTACGTTCTAAAATAGAAAGCATGCACCTGTTTTGCATTTTGAATATATGATTGGGAAGATAAATAAATTAAATATTCATATAAATTAAAAAACCTTGTGTTCAAGTTATATGTAAGAAGATGAAAAACTATTGTACAATTGTTCATATTTTCAAAATTGTTTTTAAGTCAGTTATTTTATTGTGATTTTAAACATTTCTATGACATTCTATTTTGTTAAGTATGCTTATTCTTCATAAAATGTGTGTACAATATACTTTGAATATAAACACTTTAAGTTTAATGATGAAGAATGTAGATCCAATAAAATTTACATTTTTTGAGTCTTGCAGTTTTTGTCCCTACTCCTAAAATGCTTTTTTATGAATTTTTAAATCTTCACACTATTTGACTTCCTTTGCATTATTTCTAATTTTGAGCTTTTGTTCAAATTGACTACTTTAAATGTTTACCTTTTATCGATGTAAAAAGGCTGAACACAATTGAGCTTGTCGTGTATGTTCATGGGTGCCGGTAAAAGTATGTAGAACTGTTTAATTTACTAAATTGACAGTTATATCCAGCCAAACATGCTCACTTGGCACCTTAACATTTGAAATAAACCGGTAGTGATCTCCCCTAAACTTTCTCGAATATTCTTATATAAAACAACAGGGGATGGTAACTGGGGATATAGTTTTGATTTTTAATCCATTTTAAATACTGAAACTTTTAAAAATAGAATAGAATCTCAGTAAAAAACAATTGCGCACCAAGCGAATGCCTAATAAAGGTGTGTATAATAGTGCGAAATAGTATTAGTACTTAATAAATTTACATTAGTTTTTTGAGAAATCGGAAGTAGCGTAAATTACTACTTCCGGTCAACGGACATTACTCAAAAATTAACAGAAGATAGAGAATTAGATCTTTTACTTACATGTGAAATTTCATTTAACTATCTGAAATAGTACTCAAGTTATAGGCTTTTGAAAAATTCAAAGTAGAAAAAGTACCACTTCCGGTTGTCGGAAATCGCTCAAAAGTTGATACGGATCTACGATTTTGATATAATACTTATATATGAAATTTCATCAACCTAGCTGTAACGGTACTCAAGTTATCGTGTTTACACACGGACAGACACACAGACAGACAGACACACACACACACTCACAGACATACGGACAAGATTGCAAAATTATGTTTTTCCGTATCAGTGAGGTGTAAAACGTCGAGATTTGTAAAAATCTCGATTTTTTTTTTGCACGATTACAATACTTTCTCTATACTACGTATATACGAGAAAGTAAAAAAGCGGGAGTGATCCCCCTAAACTTTTTTGTAGATTGTAACATAACAGTAAGGAGGAAGGCACAATGCAGTCATGGAGTGGAAAAGCTTTTTTAAATTGCTTTTTAATACTCAACTTTTTAAATAGATTAGAGTTGCAAAAAATAAGAATTGCACACCCAGTGAACACAAAGTAATGGTGTATAAATAGAACTGAGAAATAGTACTTCAGAAAAGAAACTTTCCATCACTGGAAATTACTTAAAATTTGAAAGTATCAAGAGATTAAGATTTTATACCTATGTATACAATTCTGTCTACCTAATTAAAACTACTCAAATTATCAGCATTTTAGAACCCAGAAATGGAGAAGAGTATTGCTTCTGGTTATCAGAGGTCACTCAAAAATTGGAAGTATTCAAAGTAGGAGATTTTAAACTTATATGTGAAAACTTGTCTTCCTAAATAAAACAGTACTCAAGTTATCATGTTACCATAAAAAAAAAAGTAAACACCATTTCTGGTTAGCAAAATATGTTTTAAATTTACTGAACAATGTATTATTTGTATATAAAATTTTGTCCAGCAAACTAAAACAGTGCTAGGTTATTTAATTGACTTTTGAGAAACTGGCAAAGTAAATTCCACTTTCGGTTACCAGAAATGCTTCAAGTAGATATAGAACTACAAATTTAATATATAATACTTATATATGAAATTTAATCAACCTAACTGAAATGGTACGCAATTTATTTAACTCACAGACAGACAGTCAGAGAGATAGACATAAGCATTATTGCAAATGAAGTTTTTCAGACTCAGGGAGGGGTACAACATAAACTATATTAAGTCATTAAATGTAATTCAATTAGAATACCAACTCAAATGTAGACTTACCTTCAAGAACAATTTCCCCCTGTCCTTTCTCTGCTCAGCAAGAGCTATAATTTCCTTTGGTGTTAATGTATTGGGGTCTTTAGCCTAGAATTTAAAGTAAAATTATTTTAAGCCTCTGTGGCACATACATTTCCTTTTTTTTTTGCATTCTCTATTGGTGATTACATGGTACTCTGGACTATGCTAATCTGCACCCCCCCCCCCTCTCCCTCCCTACCTTTTCAAAACATCTTTGTGGCATATTTGGCCCCTTTTCTTCCTCAACCTCTGTGGATGCTAATCCACCATCTGGCTATCTCAGGGTGCACTATCCGCCCCCACTTCATTTCTAGGTCTGGAATTTCATTCTCGATTTTCAATAGTCAGCATTATACCTCTTCCCTAATGCGTAGATTAGAAATATTTTGTCTGGCCTATTTATTTTCAAAATGTGCATTTAAGTTTTCTTTAAAAATCTGCTGAGTAATTGGGTCGGTTTCCATATTGGATTATGTAAGTTTGTTTTCATGTAGTTTCAACCAACAATATCAATGGTGAGGACAAACTCCTTATCTCATATCTGTTTGTACTTAAAGCAGGGTTGGTACAGCTTTTTGAAAATGAAATTCCATACTCTTCGAGATATTTTTGGAAAGTTTCCAGACTTTGTGCAGATGAGTTTTTAAAAGCAAGATTTCACCTTTTGGCTGCTGTCCCTTCAGTTTTTGTTATTTACATCTTCGTGTGCACAAAATAGTAGAGCGTGTTTAGAATTTAAACAAGTTCAGCCATTCCATCATGGTTTATATAGGTCCAACACTTTCAATTTATATCTATCCATTCCTTTTAAATATAGTGTTTTTTAAGTATCGTTCCAGTCAAGCCAAGGTCTTATGCTCTTATTTTGTTATTACTGGAGGATGTTTTGGTTGGCTGGCTTCCTTCAGGTTTACACTGGTTGAAATTCTATTGCCTTCCATAGTCATCTTCCTAAATTAGGGCTGTTGCATCAGAACATTAATCTCAGGTTTATGTAATCATTTTAATTCTGTGATGGGTTCTTTACCAGAAACCTGTTTGTCATAGCATGGATTTATAGGGGAATGGGCTACAGTAATGCATTAATAAGTTTGTATTATGGTAGTTTGTATAGAAGGTAGAGAATACACTTGAAACAGATTATCCATGAGGCAGATGAAGATGACTTCATCTGTTTCTCTGACCTCTGCATATGAATAGATAATGAGCCAAGCTGCCTTTACTGAAACTGACTACAGAGGTGCCCATCAGATAGCTAAGATTTCAATTAACTCAAGCCTTGTGGGGGTTAGCAATAGTGTGCTTCACAACACAACCACACTGTGACTACAGCCTAGTGCAAGACACTCATAGCAGTTGCAGAAAATACAAAAAAATTATATATGTATTACCTTTATAATGGAAATTAGCTCTATGTTGTATGTGATGTTTGAATTGACTGGGATGTCTAAAGTTGAATATCTTGGTGATATTATTAATTTGATTTTTTCCCCAGGAAGCATAAACTTGACTGCTGTCTCCATAGTTGCAGTAATCAGCTCATCGTCTGTTTCACAAATTGTGAATTCCATACGGGTCGCTTTTTTAATTACTGTTTCATCTGTCGTCACTGACATTTCAACTTAGAGTACATATTTTTAAATTAATTTTTTTTTAAAGTAACAACAAACAAATTAATGTATAGCACGTAATAAAATTTAAATTTAGTGTTTGGGGTTATCCATTTATGTCTACATGGAGGGGGAAAATGGGAAAGGGGGATGTACACAAATTGACTCTTTATGTTGCGGTGTAAAGGGAATTTAACATCAAAGTACATACATTTTAAGGGGGTAGTCTCCAGTAAAAAAAACTTTTAATACTCGTTAGCTAAGAAATATTTCTCTATAGCAGTGGGTCCATAAAAAACCCTAGTTTTAATGCCCCACAATTACTCAAAATTAAGTGTTTTAAATGGACACAAATTTTGAAAATTGATAATAAATTATTTTGAAGATATGCACTTAAAATTTTTAGCTGAGTACCCCAAAAAATGGAAGAAGAAGATGAATAAAATATAATATTTTACAAATGGTGGAAAACCTACAACCAGAGATTCTTCCAGGCATCTCTTAAGAATTTATATAGTAAACATACACTTTTACTAGGGTCCGAAAAATGTTAACATCCCCCTCCCCCCGGAGAAAAAAGACTGAAAGAAACACTACCTACAATTAAAAGGGGTTAATTTTTCAAGATGGCCGCCATTGTCGTAGTTACTAAGATTTTTCTACCATTTTTTTAGTGGAAGCGCATATGCCTGTGTACTTTAAAAAAAAACTAAAGAAATAATTGTTTTCTAACCAGTGTTAAAAAAAATAATTTTCCCCAACTTTACAAGTCATCACGAAAAACCAGAACCCAACATCTAGAATGGCATCACTTCTCAGTCTACTATCCCTCCCAAAATTGCAAATTATTTAAAAAAAATTAAAATTTGCATATTTTTAAAAAATATTTTTAAAAAATATTTACAGAGCTTGGCTAACATTTTTATAAACTCTCATAACTGTCAATATTAATTATAAAAATACATATTATGGGATACAAAAGTAATATTTTTTACACATTTGTTCCACATAGCCTGTGAAAGATATGTGTTTGAATGAGTGTTTGGTTGCTAATGGGAAAATCATTAAAATAAATATTTACACTCCGACATTTTTTGTACTTATAATTTTTAGGGGTAGTTACTGAAAAAAATGTTATATCAATATATCTGTTAATAGGTACAAAATTTATGTTATTGAAGTAGTACAATCGAAACTTACTTCTCAATGTACTGTACATTGAGAAGTAAGTTTCGAGAGTAAGATTTTGTGGACGTTCACAATGGGGATGTCATGGTAGACACAAGGGGAAGGGGATATAAATTCGAAATTTTTGTGTACATTATAAAAGATAATGGTCCCTCGCTCTTATTAACAAATTTTTAACAGCCAGACTCTTTGCAGTAGGCCTACATACCTGTTATTTTATCAAAATCTTTTGGATTTTCAGCTTTGCTTATTCTTTGCATTAAAACGCCACCATCTCTATCTCTGCTCAGGTCTTCAGCTGTGAAATGCATGCTTCAATATTAACATAAAAGTCTAACATTCTTTGTCAAATTTTTCTTTATATTATGTCTCAGAAGAAAAGCTGATGCAATACTTTAGGAGAATTTCATAAATGCATAAGTGAAAGATCATTTTTAGACTTATGACCTTCTTTTCTAAAAACTGAGTTATTTAAAATGTAAACAAAGCAGGTGCTATATTTCTTGGATTCATTGTCTTAGGGGCGTGGGTTTGTCCACAATACCTACCTACAACCCAGTGCATGCTGTATGAAAGTCTTGAGTTGATGCTAATCACCCTCCATAATAGTGAGGAGGAACACACCTCACTGACCATACATGTGTCTAAAGCATCGTAACACCCCTCCCTCCCATCACACCCCTCCCTCCCATCACACCCCTCTATACCCATCACAACCCTCCCTCTCATCATACCCTCCCTGTATGGTGGGTTGTCTGTATGGTGGGTTTGTGTGTATGGTGGGGTGTTGTATGGTGGGTTGTCTGTATGGAGGTTAAACATAACGATTTAACAGAATAAGTCAGACAAACCAACACAGATGAACAACATACATTAACAACTTCACGCTTGAATGCGTTTGGTCTGTTCCAGTGCGACAAGTGGAGCGTGACGTTGATGATCATGTCTAATCTCCCATTGATCCGTGGGTTTGTTTGTAGCATGTGTGGTGTGTGGTTATGGTGTTTGGTGTGAGGCTGTGGTGTGAGGTTGTGGTGTGTGGTTGTGATCGTGTGGTTGTGGTGTGTGGTTGTGGTGTGTGGTTGTGGTGGATACATTGTCTACTATAATTGTTGATTGAATTAAATCAGGTGTGCCCTCTAGCAGTTTGGTGACCTTCAGTACTCCAAGCTCACTTAATGCTGCCTACATTATTTTTAAAGAGCACCCTACAATAGGGACATGGTGACACACAGCATTTAATGTTTAAGCTGAATCAGGGTCTGTACCTGGCGACCTTGTGATAGTAATTAGTCTTAGAATGTTTGAGTGATGTCCCTTGCATGTTATGTTTCCGTTTCCGATTCAGAATAAACAAGACGTACATAAAAATGGCTTCCTCGTCTGTTGTATCATCTGTCTAAGATAACAATCCACTTCAGAAATAAATGTAGGTGCCATAGTGCTCATGCCCTTGCATAATTATTTTTTTCTGCAGAAACCTTCCCATGAGTATTTTCATCAATTTCCCAAATCTTCTTGGCAATCGGATGAAAGGTGGAGTAATGCAAACACGCATACACACACACACACACATTTATAAATATACTAGAGATCCAAGATTGCTGCAGGCTGATGCAATCCTTTAAAATGATTACATCTATGCGTTACCAATCATGTATTTTTAAACGCTTAATGTTACTTTTTGTAGTGCGGATTTGTCCATGATACAGCCAAGATGTTTCTGGCCGTGTTGATGAAAGCTTTGAGTGTACGTTAATCACCCTCTGTAATAGGCAGAACTTGCCTCAGCAACCCTGTTGTGGGGCACTCTTAAGAGTCACCGGTTACACTACTGCAAAGGCACCGGGTACACCCCCTGGACAGTTCAATCATTGAATGTCATGTACTGTACCCTGGGCACCAAACAGCACTCTTCTAGGGCACTTAAGGACGTGCCTGATTTGATTTAGTGAATAACTACAGTAACCCATCATATCCATAGCCTATTGCACTCTTAAAAATTGCACTCTTAAAAGCAAACGTATGCGACCAACAAGCAAACTTTCATTTATACATGGATGAGATGAAGGGATTTTTTTTTACCTGCGAGAGGCTCAGTGCCAGTGGACAATTGCTTGATAATTTTTGAGGCTGAAAAAGATGAAGAAGTTAGCTTTCTCACTCATGTTGCCAACTGTGGCTATCTGCCAATTTTTTTTGTTAATTACTAAAGTATCAAATTACAGTAAAGATGAAATGAAAGCAAACTTTCATTTATACATGGATGAGATGAAGGGATTTTTTTTTACCTCCGAGAGGCTCAGTGCCAGTGGACAATTTCTTGATAATTTTTGAGGCTGAAAAAGATGAAGAAGTTAGCTTTCTCACTCATGTTGCCTACTGTGGCTATCTGCCAATTTTTTTTGTTAATTACTAAAGTATCAAATTACAGTAAAGATATAATAATATTATATCTTCTTTTCCTTATTTATTCTTAATTGTAATGTCAAACATCAAAACAAAAACAAATTTTGAAAACAAAGATACCACAAGCAAAAAAAAAGAAAGTGCCTAGACCAGCACAAAGTTCTACCTTCTTCTTTCAAAATCTGCTGGTATACATTTGCTGTTAGAGTTGGGGATACTCCATACTGAAGATAAAATACATCAGTGATTGATGTCATCATTTTCCCTATATATTCAGACTGCAAGTGTAATATGGATAAAATAATGTTAAGCTCAATAAACAAACTTCATTTGTAAGAAGTGAAATCAGCCTTTTCACATCATACTTAAAATAACTTGATATAATTTTTGGCTGGGTACTCTATTGTTTATTCTTGAGTAAAATAGTTACTTAGTTTTTCATTAAAGGGACTTGGGTGACTAGGCGCTAGTTGCAAAACCCCAAGGGGTTAATCTAAGATATTGGGGATGATCAGGCAAAAGAAATCTAAAATTTAATAAAATGCTGTCAGCTCACGTTGGTCGTTAGGGCTACGAGCTCTATGCAGGTGCATGAGACACCCGCAGTGATTTATGTCTAAAGTTGAGTACCATTACTCATTACTTTAATTGTGTGCTTCAATAAAAAATTTAAAATAACTATACAAATCATTAATATTGTTCACATGGATCCATCCAGCTTTGTGTTACCTGCATAGGCTTCTCCCCTCCAATCTGGCAAAAATCTTCACCATCAAACTCAATGTATTTGTTTATTTCAGAGTCGCATACTCCCCATGCACTTGGAACCATTTTCCTATGCAGCCTAGGACATTTCCGCCCTATTAAAACAATGTGACTAGTTGAATAAAGAAAAAGTACTGTTGGTCTGAAGGACAGCAGGGTAGGATGGTAAAGCGTTTTTCTACTAACACAAACGCCTCAAATTCATTTCCCTGATTAGTGTCATAGCCCATACCTGAGACCACACAACTCTAATAGGTACCTGGCTTACATTAGGGAAAGTAAAGGTGGCTGGGCATAGTGCTGACCACACTATGCCTTTGTATGCTGAGGTCACAAAAACAGGTGAACTCTACTTCCCAGTAGGCTGCTCTGTTCCAAAGGGAACTATACTAACTGTTAACAATTACAAGGACCTGAGCCAGCTGTATTTCTATTCCCAATACTTCCCAATTAACTTAATAATATTTTTGGAAATGTAGAACTTCAAATTTTTAAAAATACTATACAAGACATTTTGTTCAAGAAATATTTTTGTGAATAAACCATTTGTTAAAAAAGCATTATGCATAATTCTACCGGACATCAGGCACGCACAACAGAAAAAAACTACAATTTCAGGAAAAAGATCAGCTTTTTACTTTCTCGTATATATGAAGTATTTAGAAAGTCTTGTAATCGTGCACACACAAAAAATCGAAATTTTTGCAAATCTCGATGTTTTACACCTAACTGATACGGAAAAACATAATTTTGCAATCTTGTCCGTATGTCTGTCTGTCTGTCTGTGTGTAAACACGATAACTTGAGTACCGTTACAGCTAGGTTGATGAAATTTCATATATAAGTATGTTATCAAAATCGTAGATCCCTATCAACTTTTGAGCAATTTCCGATAACCGAAAGTGGTACTTTTTCGACTTTGAATTTTTCAAAAGCCTATAACTTGAGTACTATTTAAGATAGATAATGAAATTTCACATGTAAGTAAAAGATCTAATTCTCTACCTTCTGTCAAATTTTGAGTAATTTCCGTTGACCGGAAGTACTAATTAACGCTATTTCCGATTTCTCAAAAAACGCATTAAATGTATAAAGTACTAATAATATTGCACACTATTATGAACATCTTTATTTGGCGTTCACTTGGTGTGCAATTCTTTTTTCTATGAGATGCTATTCTATTTTAAAAAGTTTAAGTATTCAAAATGGATTAAAAATCATAACTATATCCAGAATCCGATCCCCTGTTGTTTTATAAAAGAATATTTGAGAAAATTTAGGGGAGATCACTCCCTGTTTATTTCTAGTTGGATTCCGATTGAATTCTTTTAGGATATTTAACTCTAAACCTCAACAAATCTCTAAATTATATTCAGTGCTGGCTTCTCACTCATCTTATGTTAATAATACACAATAGGGTAAAATTGAAGAGAACAAACCTTTAATGCCTACTAATGGTATAAAGTGATTTCTTCCAGGACTACTCCATGCAATACATAAAGGTGGATTCAAAATACCTTTAGAATTTTTGCATTCAGATGGAGGAGAGAAGTACGGTAAGAACACACCTACAGAATATTAAAACAAGATTATTAATTTACATTTTAGATGTTTACGGTATATAACGAGCTTGCTGGTTCTGAATTTTAATAAACCATTTACCAACATGGGCATCAAAACTACTTTACTTCCCCTACAGCCGGGCGAAAAGACAAAACATTTTTCAACCACGGCACTTATTAAAAACATTTTACGTTAAAAAATAAAATAAAAAGCAATATACACAAAGCTGGTTCAAGATTAAAAGTTTAGTAATTTTACCTGAATAATCCCCAGCGCTTAACATGCCCTCAATTGAATCTAGCAAAATAATAGGTCTTTTTAGAACATTAGCCAAACCAAATATGTGGATGTTTCTCAATCCGGCATGTTCTGTGTTGACAAAATCTGGATCACATTCTTTAATAATTGTATTCCATTCTGTATCTTCAATAAAATCCTACAGAAAAAAATAATGTAACATAGTAAAAATGCTATACTGACAGCTATGTTCAATAGTAAATATCTAGGCCTCTTTATCAATCTTGAAATAAATGAAATTCTGTTAATTATGTTCATATTTGTAATTTTTATCTAATGTAAAAGTGAAAAACTATTGTTTTATTATAAAATTAGATGATTTGCTAGATGATTAAATACCTTAAACTGCAGCTGGTATTTCTTGCAGTTTCTTCTTAAATGATTCATAAGAGTCAACCTTAAGGGATGCCAAAACATTTGCAACCCAACTAATGCACGCGACACAGCATGCACCAGACAATGACCATCTCCGTCTGCATGAAGAGGAACCAGACGCTCTTCATTCTCATTGTCCAGCTGCAATTATGATAAAATCTTGATTACAATACTTAAACACAGATTTCTGAAATTCCCATTCTATTTAATATTTAAATATATTGTTTCTTTAAATTCTTTTTGTTCCTTTACTCAATATAACCCAGTTCAAAATTAAATACATTAAAAATAAACTGTACCACTCAAAAAAATTCTCAGGCGACCGTGGCACATAGGCCTGTAAAGGGTTAAAGGAAATATTACAATAATTACCGTTATACTTTTAAGAGTCTCACTAAGATAACTGGAGCTCCCACTCGTATCTATTCCATACTTTGGTACCATTAAATCTTTGTCATCAATACAGAAAGCTACATCACTCAGCTGTGCTATGTCAAGTAAAGACTCCTCATTCAATATATTGGCCCTAAAGATTTAAACAATGAAAAATATTTCAATGTAAAAAGGCAGAAAACAGAGTTGCCTCCTAATTGGATGTTCGCTCATCAAAACCCATAATCTTCCAATCATAAAATGAGGGTACGTCACTTAACGTGTTTTTATATAAATAGTTTTGAATTTTTGTTAATCACTAATAAAGAGATAAGATTGAATGATTTTGTATATGAAAGTGGCATGTAGTGTGTCTCAAAAGGCATTCACTTTACTCCTTTTTGTGCTTACTTTTCAGTAGCCTTTTCTATGTCGCAGGTTATCAGTAGCGGGGAGAGCATTGTCGTAAGGTAGCATGGGAAAGATTCATGATGAACATCATGTGGCTGGTCTGAGGCTGTTTTGAGTTCCAAATACATTTTGAACAGTTCACCAATCTCCTGTGGAAAAACAAAATTAGCATACAGCTATCAGAACCCTTATACAAGGAATATAATTTCATTAGAAATTGTAATGTTAATATGCTTGTGGAAATTGAAAATATATGTTGTAAGTTCCAATTAATGTGTTCTTTTTAACTCGAACTTCTTATTTGTTAGTGACAAAAAAGGCTAGAGCTCTAGAACTTTTTAAACACTTTTTGTTGAAAGTGTTTAAATTGAAACTTTTGTCAAGAAAGTAAAAAACAACATTTGGTATTACAATTCGGTGTAATATTTGAAGAAAATCTCTAAAGAAAATTCCAAATGGGTACATTATATAATATAACCTTTGACAAAGAGTCCAAATTCCAAATAGAAGATTTTTTAATCATCTGGCCACAGCCTAAGCATTTGATGTCTCCATCCTGATCAGAGAAATACAATCTTTTTCTGCAATAGGCGTTGGGGCAAAAGCCACTACAATCCATCTTGACGCTGCTCATAATCTGTAAGCATTTAAATAGACTCTTTATGTTTCTAATGTATAATTTTTTATTTTAAAAGTCATTTTAGACAAATGGGAAAAATTCCTGGCAAAGTCAGCTCTAGGGCAGCATTCAATCAGATTACAGCTGAGTAAAATGAATGTATTCTCTACTTTTTAAAATTAATAACCATGATCTGTTACTTGGCAATGTCATCCCAAAATGCAGTAACTATTAAAACACACAGCTAATCATTTAATCATAAAAAAGGGTTATATTATATATTGTAGTATATCTACCTGAATTAGAAGATCAAGTATTAATTAAGGATTAATTCCTCTTTCACCTCTTCCCTGCTAGGCCAAATGGGTGATACATTACAAAAGATGAATCCTCTGCTTCTTTGTTCCAAAGAACAGCAGTGGTTGATACCACAGAAGCAGATTAGAATCTAGTAGTTTTATAAGAAGTAGGGTGTGACTGGGGCCTAATTTCTAAAAATCACAGTGCTGGTTTTACCCTAATGATATATAGACTCTTGATCTAGATCCAGTTAATCAATAATTATTTACTTAATTAATTATAGTAATATACACTTATACAGTAATATATAGAATATAGATCTAGAAAATCTAGGGCCAAATAATAATAGATCTAGATCATCTACTTAAATCTAGATAGTAGATTTAGATATCTAGTTAAGCCCGGGTTCAGTCGTTAGGCTTTATGAAGGAACAGACCTAGATTCTATAGATCTAGAATATTCTAAAATCTATAATAACGAATATTATTATAAGGGATCAGTGGTGTGCAAACTTATTTTGATGCACGATATATATATATATATATATATATATATATATATATATATATATATATATATATATATATATATATATATATATATATATATATATATATATATATATATATATATATATATATATATATATATATATAACAAATAAAAGATGAAATACAACTCAAATATTCATATCGAATACATTTTATTCTTCGATTCCAATGGCAAGAATTAACATTAAAAAATGGCGAATTTCAACAAGTACGATGAAAAAGTCCAGATGTGGTCGTACTGAATCAAAACAGTGTAATTCAAAATGCCTAATCTATATGACAAAGAGGCTGAGTGATCATTTTTAGCATCACCTCTCCACGCCATGTAAAACAAAATCTCACACCGCCATATATGGTATTTTGAAAAAGCAATTTTTTATAGAAGTAAAAGTTTATTCAAGATAACATAAAATTTTAAATGCCTTAGTGTTTACTACATTGTACATATGTGAAAATGCTGAAATTTAGTTTAAAAAAATACATTTACGCCAGTTATGTATAGATCTACGTATATATTAAGTATTTTGTTTTAATGTTATTTTTGCTTACCATAGTACATGACAGCTTCTGTATTATTGTACAGACAGTAAATTTAAATTAGTTTAATTTAAAATATATATATATATATATATATATATGCAAATATATATGCAAGCTTACGAAGATATCGAGCCTTTCAGCAAACAAATATTTAGCTCTGTTGATTCAAAGCTATTTCTGCAGGATATAGACAAGCAAAGGAGCTGGGTAAATGGCTTATACAATGGGATCAGTGGCGTAGCGCGGGGGTGCGGACCGCACAGGGTGACACCAAAGCAAAAATAGCAAAATATATAGAGAAAAATGATAATTCCACTTAATTAAGTGATTAATTCGAGTGTTAAAAAGTCTTTTAAGAGCAAATTCGACAAATCCAGCCAAGAGTGGAGGGGGGTGCAATTTGAAAGTTTGAGGGGGGTGCAAATCTAAAGTTTGGGGGGGGGGGGCGCAAATCCAAAGTTTGTCCCAGGCGCAGGGAAGGGTTTCTACGCCACTGGGGGGTGACACCATTAAGTGCCGCACCGGGTGACACTCGACCTCGCTACGCCACTGGTTGGGGTGGGAAGGGGTGATTGTACTACGGGATGGTTGGGAGGGAGGGGTAATAACATGTGGGTAATGTCTACAACCCGTGCTATTATACACAGCAGTTTATTTATAAAAACTCCATTTGCTGGCACTCCAATAAAAATTATAAAATCTTGCATGTTCTCTAATTTTTAGACAATTCATTGTTGAATCGCAAGCACAGTGGCTACACCATTTTCCTTTTTAAAAAAATTAAGCTGTGTGCCCACTATCTTCTTGTTTTTTTTTTTACTTTCATTAGGGGCCTACTATATTGTATTTTAATTATCTGGGCCTATACTACATCATATAGATTTTAGATCTAGATCTAAAATCTAGAATAACTAAGAATACATCAGATCTAGACCTATCTAGATCTAGATAGATCTAGATTTCTAGATCTAGATCTAGATAGTAGAAGGTCTAGATTTCTAGATCTATAGATCTAGATCTAGATATTAGAGACTAGGCCTATTGGGAAATTTTTCCTAATTATCATAGAATGAATATAGATCTAGATCTAGATCTAAATCTAGATCTCTAGATTTAGATTCTAAAAAAGTGTAGATCTAGAATCTAGATCTAGATCTAGATCTAGATCTCTAGATCTAAGTCTAGAAATCTAGATCTAGAAGAAAAATTTGACAACCTTTACTTTAAAGTATTAAGATTCTAGACTAGTAATCCAAAGCTTACCTTTTTAAAACGAGAAATAACTCCAATTAATTAGACTTAGATTCTAGAAACTAGATCTAATAATTACTAATTACTAATTACGAAACAATTACCAAAAAACTCAAGACCAGCACTGCACTCTGTAGATACTTGGTCGGATCTCTATTCTCCAGTTGATCGTCCGTACAGCCATAAGAGGTAGAGATCTACCTGGCAACATCCTGTATAAAATTTTGAATGGACACCAGCGAGTTGACCAGATTCCTTCCGTAATGTTGTTGACATGGAATAAAAATGTGCTTTTTTAGATTTAGGACCATAAAACTAATAAAAGATAACATTTTATTAAAAACTTAAGCCTAAAATTAATTCAGAAATGTAATATTTTTAGAATCAATGCTATACAAGTTGCAGATCCAGAGAACTTGAAAATAATTTGTTGAGTTTAAGGCTACATTTCTATTTATTTTCATCAAGCCTAAGTTATAACCCGATGTTTCACTTTCGTAAGACAAACATTGATTGGCTGTAAAGGAACTCAAAATCGTAGATCCGCATCAACTTTTGAGCGAATTCCGATAACCGGAAGTGGTACTTTTTCTACTTTAATTTTTCAAAAGCCTATAACTTGAGTACTATTTCAGATAGATAAATGAAATTTGATATGTAAGTAAAAGATCTAATTCTCTACCTTCTTTCAAATTTTGAGTAATTTCCGTTGACCGGAAGTACTTATTTACGCTATTTCCGATTTCTCAAAAAACGCATGTAAATTTATAAAGTACTAATAATATTGCGCACTATTAAGCACATCTTTATTTGGCATTCACTTGGTGTGCATTTCTTTTTTCTACGGGATTATATTCTATTTAAAAAAAATGTAAGTATTTAAAATGGATTAAAAATTATGTCTAGAAGTCTATATCCCGAGTTGCCATCCCCCGTAGTGTTATATTAGAATATTCGAGAAAGTTTTGGGGAGATCACTCCCGGTTTATTTATAATGCAAAAATGTGACGTCGCAACATCTCAACCTCCCCCCTCCCAATGTTCCCTCTAAGGGCCAAGAGTGTGTGTGCAAAAAATAGGTTGTGTGCGCGGTGCTAAAAATTACTTGGGCAAGTTAATATGTATGTTTAGGCTTACAATTAAGCAGAGTAATGAAGGCATGCATTTTGATAAATTAATAGTATAATGTGTAGGACTAGTGAAACGCATGCAATTAAAAGAAGATACGAATCCCATCAAAATAAAATAAAATACACAATAGAAACTTTCAGAGTTATATTTAGACAACAGGTTATGTGGTCGACTTACTATGTTAGTGTAATGCAATCATGTTAATAATGTTAATACCATAAGTGCTTGCACTTTAATGCTGTTCATAAGACTAAAACCTCGCTCGCAATCAGCGCTGGATGCTTGAAAAGTACAGCATATGTCAATTAACTTTGCCAGTGAGCTAAATTGTTCATCATTTAAAGCAACTCCTGCGATTTCGGATAGTGAATTTACTGAACCTGATTTGAGTTTTTCGCTGATCTGAAATTTGAAGTCATTGCGTGATAATTGACTCTTCATTTATTTGTAACAGATCTTTGTACTTTCCGCACAGTTCTTTAATCTCTTTGACGCCAAAATCAAATGCACAATTTTTTTTAAACCAGTATGATCAAAAGCTGACCAAAACTGCAGTTCATCTGCTGGAAACCTTACATTTAAATGATCGCAGACTGATCGTATAAACTGTGTGGGATTTGTCTTGTGTCGATTCCTATGTTTTCATTCAAAATTTTCTTGGTTTTATCATTCCAATAAACATCTTCACTCAGGTATTGTGCTCCTAATTTGCGTATTTTAGAAACGCAAAATTGATGTGCTTCAATAGATGATAAATTACTTCGCTGCAACAACATTGATAGATTAGCTAATTCAGTTAATACATCATTAACGGTATAAATAGCAACTTGATACAGGGGATCTCTTAATGATCTCAAAACATAACAACAAACAGGATCATTGTTGTAGTCTTGGACTTGTTCTTCACAGTAGGCAATTAAAACATCAAGATTTCTAACAAAAGCACTTACAGCAAAGTGACGTGACAACCAACGAACTTCATGAATTGGTCGAAAAGAAATTACATCCATATCATGCACCTTGGCCAATTCTTCAAGTGCGCCCTTTTTAACTGAAGATCGACTAAATAAGGTGTAAACCGTGCGTAAGAGAACCTCAATATGTTTAAACAAACTAACATCTTTCCAAGCATCAGAAAGTGCCAAGTCTTCTCGGTGAGCAACACAGTGCTGTTCAACAAGATGTGGGACCTTAGCCTTCAGTAAAGCAGCTAATTCCTTTCTACGGCCTAACATAACCGATGCTCCGTCTGATGTTATCATTACCATGCGGATCATTTTAAGTTGATGTTCAGTGTAGTACTGTGTTATGGCTACCTCCAGAGCTGAGGCATCACATGCGTAAGGGGTGGAAGCAGGCGTTGTAACTGAAATAGCAATATAAACATAAAGTGATATTTCAACGCCAAGGGTAGACAAAGGTACAGAATATAGTCCAAATAAAGACAGAACAGACAGACCCGACGGGTTCCGAACCTACCATTCCACACGGCACCAAATCGCCTCGCCTTCCATGCCTCAAGTCAGACGTGTAACCGATTCTACCAATCAGCTCTACAAAAATAGAGCTTTCTTGGCAGACCACTATCATAGCATGTGACACGGAAGACGCGGGGCTGTGGTGACCTCTGAACCCAGAGTTTCTTCCAGGCATCTCTTCCACCCCCCGAACGAAATGAAATTTATATAATTTATATAGAAAGTATATACTTTTGACAGTGTCCGCCCCCCGAAGAAAGTTTACCGCCCCCCGAAGATTTCAAGTGCCCCGCCCCCCGGAGAAAAAAGTCTGGAAGAAACACTGCACACACCTTTTACTGGTAATTGCAAAAAACAATATTCACAGTGTTTTACGTTTGAAAAGCTAATTTTCTGGCGGCATGGTACTTTGGTACAGCATTACGCGTATTTCTACAAGTACTTAACAGATCAGTTTGGGGTGGTTTTGGGGGGGTGGGGGTGGGTTAAACTTCATTCAACACTGTCCGTTCTTTTTAGGTCAATTTTCAACCCAGTGTATACCTAGGTGTAACATTAATGTCGCTCTACACAATTGTGGTGGTGAGGTGTGGGGGGGGGGGGGAGATAACCAACTCAGAGTGAACATAGCGTCAGTTTTTAGATGACTGTTTTAAATATACATATATATTACACAAAATATATATACACAAATATATATTACAGAAATAGATTTAAATAAGTAGCTGTGGTATTGTGACAATATTTTTTTACAGAGGGGGTCCATGGGGGAGGGGGGGGGGGTTGTAACTGTTTGATATAATTTGAAACGTAATCATTATCGCCCAAACTGTAAGATTACTACTACTTCATCGTGATGACGTTGTTGACCGTGTCAAAATTTCCCCACCACTACGTTGCTCATAAGTAAATTTAAATAGAGGTGCCACATCAGTTGTATTTGTTTTCTTTATTGTGATTTTTTAAAAATTAATCACACGATTCAAACTGTATATATAAAGTAATTATGTGTGAAGTTTTATGTATAATATTTTCTAATTCAATTATTCATAAGCAAATACATTATACAGTTGCCTTAAACTTAAGGGGAAATGCTAAGCAAAAAATCACAAAACTACTTGTTGTTCGTCATGATGGGTTTCTTGCACTTTTGGATACTTTGTCCATTTTCGTATTAAGAATTTAATGAGAGAAAAAATTAATTATTTGTTTAAATTACCATTTTTATGACCCTATTATTTAGAAAATAATTAATTTTTTTTTTCGTTCTAATAAGCACTCTAGCAAAAGTTTTAATATCAGAGTTTCTTCCAGGCATCTCTTCGGGGGGGGGGGGGGGGGGGGGGGGGGGGGGGGGGGGGGGGGGGGGGGGGGGGGGGGGGGGGGGGGGGGGGGGCTAAGCCCCCCCCGAAATTTTTTTTACCGCCCCCCCCCCCCGCCCCGCCCGCGAACGAAATGAAATATAATTTATATAGAAAATATATACTTTTAACAGTGTCCGCCCCCCCCCCCCCCCCGAAGATAGTTTTACCGCCCCCCCCCCCCGAAGATTTCAAGTGCCCCCCCCCCCCCCCCCCCCCCCCCGGAGAAAAAAAGTCTGGAAGAAACACTGGTTTTATATCTGTCATCATATTATATTTGACATCATTGTAAAGCTGGACTTCTTATGTGTTTCATAATCCTAATTTCGATAATCTCGGAAATACCCACAGCTTACAATCCGCTTTGCAGTTTACAAAGATATTGTATTTTTGTGACCCTACTTTTCGTTACTTTTTGCTGTTTTTTTCACTTCGCAGGTTTTTAACACAAAAAGCCTACTACTTTTTAGTTTCTCGTATATACGAAGTATAGAGAAAGTCTTGTAATCGTGCAAAAAAAAAAAGATTTTTTACAAATCTCGGACGTTTTACACCTCACTGATACGGAAAAAACCATAATTTTGCAATCTTGTGCGTATGTCTGTGTGTCTGTGTGTCTGTTTTGTCTGTCTGTCTGTCTGTCTGTCTGTGTGTCTCTACAAACATATCCCTCACCAGACAGGACAAAATACTCGGTGATCAAAGAAAACGCGTAATAAAGACAGACACAAAGGAAAAACAGGTGAATGCAATATAAGCCAAAACAAATAATCTCTACTCGAAATAAATGGCGCATATACACGTATACTTAAATGTGTTGGAAAGGGGTCAAGTCTGTAAAAGCTCATGGCTGGTAATCCAAAAAAAAAAATCCGAGTTTGATCCCTTCCAACACTAAAAACTAAGAACGTAGAAGAAGAAATAAATTAACATCAAAACATAAATATACCAGCCAGATTAATAGACGAATCCATATCAAATGCAAGTTATAGAATATATAATATAACGCTACCGGTAATGTGTCAGTCCGTAAGTCAGTCAGCCATCGCTATAGATTTTGGAACATTTTTTTGTTTTTGCTCAACGCCCCGGAAAGACCTTTTTACTTTCTCGTATATACGAAGTAAAGAGAAAGTCTTGTAATCGTGCAAAAAAAATCGAGATTTTTACAAATCTCGACGTTTTACACCTCACTAATATGGAAAAATATAATTTTGCAATCTTGTCCGTATATCTGTGTGTGTGTGTCTGTCTGTGTGTGTGTAAACACGATAACTTGAGTACCGTTACAGCTAGGTTGATGAAATTTCATATATAAGTATTTTATCAAAATCGTAGATCCTTATCAACTTTTGAGCGATTTCCGATAACCGGAAGTGGTACTTTTCCTACTTTGAATTTTTCAAAAGCCTATAACTTGAGTACTATTTCAGATAGATAGATGAAATTTCACATGTAAGTAAAAGATCTAATTATCTACCTTCTGTTAAATTTCGAGTAATTTCCGTTGACTGGAAGTAGTAATTTACGCTATTTCCGATTTCTCAAAAAACTAATGTAAATTTTAAAAGTACTAATAATATTGCGCACTATTATGCGCTTTTTTATTTGGCGTTCACTTGGTGTGCAATTAATTTGTCTACGAGATTTTATTCTATTTTTAAAACTTTAAGTATTTAAAATGGATTAAAAATCATGTCTATAGCCCGAGTTCCCATCCCCTGTTATTTTATACTAGGCATGCTGCCCAGCTTCGCTTAGGCTTTCAAAAACATTGAGAATTTGAATGCTTAATTAATTCGCCCGAGGGTCGGTCTACGACCTCAGGAGTTATGAAGAGGTTCCTACGTGGACAATTTTTTTTTTTCGATTTATAGCTCATATAAGGCGCCGGTCAGTCGAGGTCTGTTTTGACCCCCTCATCGTAGACCTTTAGGCCAACCGGCACCGGCCCCCGTGTTCTGTCGCCCCAAGGCAAAATCCTGCCAAATTTGAAGCGCCTGCGGCGCCGGGAAGTGCCCGATGTCGGGCACCCAACAACTTTGCTTCATATATTATAGAGATTAGCAAATTGCATAGATAAACAAAGATTTCCAAAGTAGTTCCTTTCTTTATAGTCTAAAATAGGAAGATTCACATATAAAAAAAAATTAGGTGTGACTTGGTGTGTCTCGATCCAGCACCACCTGTCTGGTATCAAGTACACCAGGGGTCTCCAAACTTTTCAGCCCGAGGGCCGCATTAACTATCAAATATCAGTTGGGGGGCCAGAGTTTCTTCAAGACATCTCTTCGGAGTGGTAACCCCCCCCCCCCCCCGAAGAACGTGTACAGCACCCCCCCCCCCCCTTAACGAATTATAATTTTTATAGAAATATATACAAATTTTAAGTGTCCCCCACCACGGAGAAAAAAAGTCTGAAAGAAACACTGTGGGCTGCCAACAGCCAACAACACACTCGAGGTCCAAGTTAGCTCTCAAATTATTCTTCACGTATTTCAATCTTGAAAATATTTGTTGACACAGGTATCTTGTTCCAAAATTTGAAAGGTACTTTGATGCAATTTTTTTTAATATTAGGAAAATCTTCCTTTTGCAAAAACTTATAAAAACCCACCCGCCCTTCTTTGAACGTGTCTCTAATGACCTCCAGCTACAGTTCATCTTTGCAACTGGCCACATTTGCTTCAAATGGGTTCTGAAACAGTTTCACTTTTCTGCCTTTGAATCCAGGTCAGTTAAAACAGCTACTGAAACTGCAGCTTGAAGTCTTTGATGATCTTGTATGCAAATGACGTGGGCAACTCAGTGGTTGCTTCAGCCGTAAAGACCTTACACTACTAAGAGTGCGTCAAGTTGTTGGCTTGTGCTTGTTCCAAAAACATGACAAGTTTGGATCTGAAAGCCTTTAGGTGGATGTATAGATCAGAAACTAAATTTCCATCTCTTGTAGTTTTAGATTCAGAAAATTTAAATGACTAGTCATGTTGCAGCAAAGGCCGATTTCTGTGCCCGTGTGGCTTGCCTTAACTTTCAAGGAAGTCACCTATTTCCTTTCTTAACTTAAATACTCTGCTCAGAAAAATTTCTCACAAATTGGCCATCTTACTGCTGTGAAATTTGCTAAATCTTGCGATTTTGTGTTTCTATCTGTTAACATGTCTCTTAACTATCTTTATTCTCTCCGGTAACAGTGCCATATGTAGGGAAGCTAGCTCTTGTGTTATGTTTATGCCTTCATCCACACCTCTAATGAACATAAGCAGTTGAGATGTGGAACAGCTGTCCAGCAAATGATCCATTACAATTAAACAATTGCGAAACTTGCTTGCAATTTTCGCTATTTGAGTCACCAATGTCTGCAACACGGCGGATAATAGTATTTGCACACAAAGCTACATTTTCGAATTGTTTTGAATTTTCCGTGGACAAAAAGATCGCCGCGGACCGGATTAGAGGACCTCGCGGGCCGCATCTGGCCCGCGGGCCGTAGTTTGGAGACCCCTGAAGTACACTATCATGTCAGCTTATTAGGTACCTTTTAAAATATGGTGAATAAAAGAAGTGTTTAAAAAAATAACTTACACGAATATGCCTATTTTTTCAAATTATTTTTTTTTTACCCAAAATTAGCCAGTTTCATTGCTAAACAAACACAGATTTCTATAAAATATTTAAGTCCTGAAAAAGTTTATTATAGAAATTTATTTTTGGAATAGATTCTACAGTAGATAGAGTCTAAATCTAGATCTAGAATAGATCTTAGCGACGTAGCGTCTAAGTGTAGTTTTACGTAGATCTAGATCTAGTCTAGATCTAGAATCTCTAGATCTAGAATCAAAATAGATAAAATATTTTTTTTAAGTTTAGGCCGATAATATCGTATTATGTAGTCTACATTTCATAGCGTACATAGCTCTAAATCATATTTGAATGAAATAGTTCATTTTTTAAAATTCTAAACTCGGAAGATGACGTCATCAGTTTCGTGCTCTTTTTTTTTTTAAATTTTTTTTTTTTAAATTGTGTTCCTCTCTTGCTACTTTCCCTTCATGGGTCGGCAGCAAAGAGCAGGTTTACATGAGAATATTTATACATATTATACAAGTTATCACATGTCTAATACAAAACGTTTATAAAATGGTAAATTAACAGAGTTCTATATTTTCCATGTTGCTGGTCGTTTTACCACAAGTGAAGATTATCTGTATGCACCCGTATGCCCTCTAATGGGAGGTGCACCGTGCAAATGCTGCATTTGTATAATGTTTCGTCAGGGTGAACATCCCTGTAGTGTTTGGATATGTCCGGGTAGGTTGGGCCGCCCAAAAAGCCGCACCTGTCCTTTCCGCAAATATGACACTGTTAGAATATTTTGTGCACTGTTCCTTCATGTACTTCCACCTCTAAGCTTGTCCTAAATCGTAGGGTGCAAAATTGGCATTGCGTTTTGTCGTGAATATGCCTTTCCGTTTTTAGACTCTTTGTTTGTTTTGCCTCTGTGGGGCTTTCTTTTTTCCTTTTTAGATCTGTAGCGGTATTCATATCTGATTCCGAGCTTGCTTGTTTGCTAGGGGTTGTTTGTTGGCTTGACGGCTTGGGTGGGCTGGTTGGTTTTTGAATTGGGCTTTGGGTTCTTTGGTAGGTGCGATTGGTGTGGTTGGGGCTGATGTCGTTTTAGGAGTTTCTTTGGTAGATGAAGTTGGTACCTTTGGTGCTGCTGTCGAATTAGGCAGTTTTTTTGTGGGTGAGATTGGAGCCGTTGGGTCTGACAACGTTTTAGGAGGTTCCTTGTTAGGTGAGCTTGGTGCAGATGGTGCTGATACCGATTTAGGTGGTTCTTTGCTAGGTGGGATTGGTGCGGTTGATTCTGATGTCGAGGGATCTGTTTCTTGCTGCTGTGCAGTCGTGGCTGGTTCCTGAAATACTGTTTAGTGCTCTTGTTTTAGTGTTTTAGTGTAAACAATAAGCGACGTCATTGTTAAATGCGTTCTTGTCCCAAGTTTATACACTTTTCCGGTTGCATAAATAATACTGTTTCTCTATATTGGAATACGCCTTTATTTTTTATTTTTCTTCTTTAAATAAAATTGTGATTATACATTTAAAACATCTAACATATTATTTTCAACAAAAGTCTGTAAAAAGTTCTCGATATATCGCTCCCAATTCTGACGTGATGTCCGGCGAAAATATTTTGCGGACAGAGAGAGAGAAGAGCGCACATGGCCTATTATATATTAAGAGATAAGAATATTCGAGAAAGTTTAGGGGAGATCACTCCGGGTTTATTTATTTATTAAACAATACCAACAATATTTTCAGTAGTTGTTGTTCATGCCAAAATAAAACTTTTGTCACGAGGGAATTGAGATGGCTTTCATAGAAAAAAAGTATTTGGTATTTAATATGCAAGTTTTTAAAATTTTGGATACTCAAAAGGATAAGATTTTTTAGACATTGTAAAATTTTTACTAGTAGCTATTTCAAAAAGTTGCCATGACAAAAGTTTAAAATATATTGAAATATAAGCAGGTTAAATTTGATTGCTAAAAGTGCAAAAATAAAAAAGCCTTAGCATTTTTAAAAGTGCCAAAAAATTCAAAATGGCGGAGGTTTTTTGGGGATTCCATGACAACCAAAATTGTTTTCAACCCTTTTTTTTGCTGTTTAATACTTACTTTCATGTGCCAAACATGGTAATAGTATCCAAAAGGCTTTCGATCTTAAATTGTAAAAAATAGAAAAAAACATTGCATATCCCCTTAACACCCCTCTTGCCAAGTGGTACTACTGTAGAGGTTTTTTAAACATTGCAATGCATCGTAATGGTTATTTTTAGAATGGCAAACTGATGCAGCTGTTTATACGTGTTGTAAACGTAGACACTACTAGACTAGTACAATAATGCTTAATGAAAAGAAATCTTGTGATTTACATAGATGTGCCGACCAAAAATATTTTTTTACAAATATCATTGTTTAAAACTTTGAGTTTAAAAAGTTTCCAAAAAGGCGCCACTTTGCTGAAAATGGCCAGAGGGGAAGCGGCCGCTCCCCCTGCTCCCCCCCCCCCTGCGTACGCTACTGCTCTCCACTACCTCCATGTCGTTAAGATTTATTTTGTTATATATAATGTCACTGTCGCGCCTAATTGTCAAGCACGAGATTTACGGTAATACAAAACCATTCCACCTGTCCCCACATCAGCGTTTTTCAATATCCGCTGCCGTTGTGATATAACGCACTCGTCATGCTGTCGTCACTGATTCAGCCGCCCTCGAAATATACACCGAAAGATGTTAAATTATTTTTAACTTGCTTGTGGTGTAGTAAAAGTTTCTCATTTACACGTTACGACCCAGAAGACCGATCATGTACACTTTCTTGGCCTCGGCTTAAGATGGGGTGGTGTGGTCAACACTATGCCTAGCCACCGTTACTTTCATTAACGTTAGTCAGGTAGCTGTCAGAGTTAGGTAGACTCAGGGACATCAATAACCTTAGTCAGGTACCCATCAGAGCTGGGTGGACTCAGGGACATCAATAACCTTAGTCAGGTACCCTTCAGAGCTGGGTGGACTCAGGGACATCAATAACATTTGTCAGGTACCCTTCAGAGCTGGGTAGACTCAGGGACATCAATAACATTTGTCAGGTACCCATCAGAGCTGGGTAGACTCAGGGACATCAATAACGTTGTTCAGGTACCCAACAGAGCTGGGTGGACTCAGGGACATCAATAACGTTTGTCAGGTACCCATCATAGCTGGGTAGACTCAGGACATCAATAACATTTGTCAGGTACCCATCATAGCTGGGTGGACTCAGGACATCAATAACATTTGTCAGGTACCCATCAGAGCTGGGTGGACTCAGGACATCAATAACATTTGTCAGGTACCCATCAGAGCTGGGTGGACTCAGGGACATCAATAACGTTTGTCAGGTACCCATCAGAGCTGGGTGGACTCAGGGACATCAATAGCGTTTGTCAGGTACCCATCAGAGCTGGGTGGACTCAGGGACATCAATAACATTTGTCAGGTACCCATCAGAGCTGGGTGGACTCAGGGACATCATTATTATTCTTAATAATGTTTATCATTAAAACTATTTTTAATAATGTAATAATTATTAATATTATGATTGCGGGGTGATTGTGCTTACTTTAAATGATTATGAAAATGATTTTGAGTAATAATCAGTAAATAAAATATTGTTAACATACTACACGATAAATAACATCAAATTTAATACATACCAGATTTTTATTTTCAAAAACAAAAGTTGAACCCACATAGAAATAAACCCAGTAATAAAAAACATGTAGTTAGGATGAGAAGCCAACTTTAAACTCTCCCCCCCACCCCCTCATCCTACCTCCCACAGAGAGACAGGACATTCAAACATTGCAGGCCCCATTAAGTTCCTAATGGCTGCCCTAACATCCCAAACGACATATCGCTGTCTATTCAGAATAAATCCCAAAAAATGTGTACAATAAAGAACATTTTAAAAAGATATCATATAAAAATATAAATACATTTTCTTGAGCTATAAAGGTAAATATGTTGGTCTGTTGTGTGAAACAAACCTTATATTTTAAAATCATTTCAACATGCAAGTTTGATGAAATTATATATTATTGTATTTTAATTAAAGATGGATCGGTTAAGTAAGGATTGAAGCAAATCAGTGGTGTAACAGTGGGTGAGGCATTAATTGCAAACATCTAACCAGACAGTCAGACTTTGGTAACGGAAGAAATGAGTTAAATACAACGTTGTAAATAAGTCAACGTTATCTTTCAACCAGACAACCTTATTTACCCCAACCCTTAACAACCTTATTTAACCCAACCCTCGACAACCTTATTTAACCCAACCCTCGACAACCTTATTTAACCCAACCCTCGACAACCTTATTTACCCCAACCCTCGACAACCATATTTCAACCCTAGACAACCTTATTTCAAACCTACCCGAGACAACCTTAATTAAGCCAACCCTAGACAACCTTATTTAACCCAACCCTAGACAACGTTATTTAACCCAACACTAGACAACCCTTTTTTACCCAACCCTCTGACAACCCTATATAACCCAACCCGCATCACAGCTGTTTGATGTTTATAATATATAATACCAATATATGGGTAGGTTCAATAATTATACCTGACACAATCAACTTTTTCATAAACTGTTTTTAAAAAAATCACGAAGGCGGAAAAATTAATTCAACCTTTTGCCATACAACCTTCAGATCTTCATAACAAGCTTGTTCTTAATACCCATAGACGCACACACTACATACACACTATATACACCCACCCACACATGTTCTTCCATTCAACTTTATCCGATAGATGAAGATTTAAACAGCCACCCTTTGAAGTAATCTCCCACCAACGCCTTCATTAACCTAACGGCGACAGTAGACTTTTTGAAATGATTGAAAAAGTTCGTCAATACAAAAATTAATAAAGCCGTTTTTTAATATCCACAAGTACTTGACTTTTCTGAACACCAAAGGCGATACTGAGTTGTGTATTGACTGGCTGTATCAAAGCCTTGACTTATTTTTATCAAGCGGTGCAGAAATAAATGTAGGTTAAACGTTTGAATAAATAAAAAATGTGAAGGGAATTTCATGAAGTGAAACATGCCACAATTAGCACAGTGTGAAACATTCACACTAACTGGTAAACTGTTCGCTGGTTAGTAAAACATTGCTATATTTATAAAAGATACCCTGTGTGGCTACCATCAGCCTCGACTTGAGGTACTTAAACTTTTTTGGAGGCACCGAACCCAACCATTCACCGAACCCAACCATTCACCGAACCCAACCATTCACCGAACCCAACCATTCACCAAACCTTTCTAAAATAGTTCTAACGTTCGCACTTACAAAAATCGGATCGTAAATCATGTGTCGGGTGTGTGTCTTGGGTGTGTGTCTTGAACTCCGCCGAACCCCTGCGACTGACTTACCGAACCCCTGGGGTTCGATAGAACGCAGGTTAATAAGAACTGGCCTAGAGAGATCTAGACCTATTTAAAATTGTCATCAACAGAATGTGTTCTCCGCTTAAGCTGCCAAATACATTGCATATTGGGTAAATTATAAAAGATCAAAAGTAACATTCCACGAGTCGGTTCACATTAAACAGCCCCCTGAATGCGTTTTAAAGGTAATTTACAATAGAATTTAGCACCACGTGAACTAAATGTTGGGTTGACCTTAACTTCACTAGATTTGGTTTGTGTGTAGCGTCTGTGTGTGTATGTGTGCGCGCGCGCGCGTGTGTGTGTTGGTGTGTTGGTGTTATCACAAAAAGTAACGAGTTAAAATAGCGCTTTTAAACATATCTTATTAAAACATCCATAATTAAACCAGGAAAAAGCATAGAACATTATAAACATTATAAATACAACCAAACATGTATAAAAAGGTTAGGTAAGCGAATACGATGATGACCAAATGAAATGTAAGTAAAAGATCACTGCTGGTATAATAACACAACATAACACAACAAAACGGATGTGAACATGAACTCAGTTATGCGTCCTCCTCCACTAAAGAGCTAGGTGAGACACGATTGTATACATGAACATTCTGTCTCAGCCACATGAACGAGGCTGCTTTACGAAGCGGTTCGCCGCTTTCCAAGCTGAATTCGAACCCACGCCGTCTCATCTGTTCCTTGACTTCCTCGAGTGGTTTGTTGTTTACGTGGGATAAGCCGCCTTGGCCTGGAATGTGAAAAATTAAACTTTTTTGTCTTTATTATTTGCTCATTTGTCCATTCTTTTGTTTGGTTGTCTGTCCGTCTGTAAGTATTCCATCCACCTGTCCGTCTGTAAGTATTTCATCCACTCATTTACCCGTTCGTTTGCTCGTACGTTCGTTAACCTGTTCGTTCGTGCAATAGTTCGTCCGCCCATTCGTTCGTTCGCTCGACAGTCAGAAATACTGTAAGAATGATCTCATTCATTTTTTCATTCATTCTTCTCTCTGTCCGTCCATCCATTCGTTTTTTTTTTCAATCTTCCGTTCGACAGGCAGACAAACAGACATACAAACAGAAAGGATGATCGTAACACAACTTTACCTGGCACAGCCCAGCTCATCACAATACCCTCCCTGGCATGTCTGGCCAAGTTGTCCAGATAAATATCTTCAAACTTGGCCGGAATGTGTTCACCCACCTCCACACTGATGACCCAGTCAAAGATTGGAAGGTTGTATTGGGGGACTGTCAGGTCTAAAAATATCACCTGGTAAATCATCGAAGGAAACAACGTTAATCATATTAAAGAAGAGACTTCCGTTTGATTACTGCGGTTTTCTTTGCCCATTTCCTATATATAATTTAGTGAATAAAAAACTCTTCCATGCCCCAACTACCAGACATGTAGCCCTAATAAATAGGCCTTTACCAATGAACTTTGACTTCTCAAGACGACAATAACGCCCTCCCTAATATATTTGCTCCTCCCCTTCCCCCAACTGTGCAACCTACTGCCTGACTCCCAACCCCCCCCCCCCCCCTCCAAAAAAAAATTCCGTACATACCGTTCCGTTGGTCACTGTTTCGCAGTAAGGGGCCCCATCATAGGCCGTGTAGCTCTTCACCTCACCCAAAAGCTCTACATTTTTCTTATACAAACCAGGGCCGTCGCCGAAGCTCCCAACAGTTTTTCCTTTAAAGAACTTGCTCAGGGCTTTAGAAAAACCCTAAGGAAAAACAAAGTGTTTGTCCTTTGTTAGCTTTGAATGTTGGTTATTAAGTTTAATTTGGGTGTGTGGGTTTGGTCTAGAAATATTAACGCCAAAAACAATGGATGCATATTTTACAGATTTATTGGTTATAACTTTGGTTAGGCCTAAATTTTAACACAGTTTACTGCTTAAAGTTCCGTTTTTTGAACCTGACGTCCAAAGGATTTGAACTCTAGACTTTCGGGTTAGTAGCCTAGCGCTCTACGACTTGGTCACGCCGACCCATTGTTTACTGCATACTCGAAAGTAAATTTATTTTTTACCAGCTTTTTCCCGATGTCACAGAGGTGAGATACTCAATTCAAAACTGTAGAAAAGTCTAAGACTATTGGTATAAATTATTGCTGAGTTCAAGTTCACAGTAAAGTTTAAAATTACATTAGATTAAGTCAAAAAAATGGTGTTGTGACAATACTGAACTTAAGATAGTTGGGTCAAAATTATTTGAGATGGCTCAAAATTTTCTGTTCTTGAAGGGTTCATTTTAGTTTACGGTTGGGTTCATTTAGGTTTACGGCTGGGTTCATTTAAGTTTACGGTTGGGTTCATTTAAGTTTACGGTTGAGTTCATTTAAGTTTAAGGTTGGGTTCATTTAAGTTTACGGTTGGGTTCATTTAAGTTTACGGTTGGGTTCATGTAAGTTTACGGTTGTGTTCATTTAAGTTTGTGGTTCATGTATAGTGTGTGAATTTGACAGTTAGCATAGCTACGCAGAAATATTGTACCCGTGTGTAGGCCACATAGATCAATAGGTATTGTTTAGCTTCATTGTTTTTATCTGCATTTGTTCAATATTTGAATCTAATGAGATATTTAGAGCCTAATATATCAAACTGTCATTTTATGACTCAATGGAAGCCGAATTCCAACAAGGGGGCAGGGAGCTATGGTTTAATTAATGGCAGGTAATCCATGGTCTAATAATAGTAGGTAATTAAGGGATTAATAATAGCAGGGAATCAAATGTCTAATAATAGCAGGGAATCAAATGTCTAATAATAACAGGGAATCAAAGGTCTAATAATAGCAGGGAATCAAAGGTCTAATAATAACAGGGAATCAAAGGTCTAATAATAGCAGGGAATCAAAGGTCTAATAATAACAGGGAATCAAAGGTCTAGAGTCTCATCACAGCAGGGAAACTTGGGTCTAATAAAAGCAAGATATCCCGGTCTAATCAGTGTTTCTTCCAGACTTTTTTCTCCGGGGGGGGGGGGGGGCGGTAGACTTTCTTCGGGGTTGGGGGGGGGGGGGGCGGACACTGTTAAAAGTATATATTTTCTATATAAATTATATACATTTCATTTTGTTCGGGGGGGGGGGGGGGCGGTAAAAAAATTTCGGGGGGGGGGGGAGGGGGGCGAATTCGATGCCTGGAAGAAACGCTGGGTCTAATAATAGCAGGGAATCAAATGTCTAATAATGGCAAGAAAACAAAGGTCTAATAATAGCAGGGAATCAAGAGTCTAACCATAGTAGAGAATGCTGGGTCTGACCACAGCTAAATAACTCAGTGGACAAAGCAACAACTCACCTTATCCCACTTGTGTGCCCCACCGGTTCCGCTACTCATATCCGCACACCAGCCGCCATTTTCAGAAACTTTTAACCGAGACTGTAAAGGGTTAAATAGAAAGTATTTAGAAAACTTAATTCTCGACTCTTGAGAGCTAAATAGAAACTATTTTTAATTATTTTTTAAACTGTATTGTAGACTGTTGAGGGTTAAAATAGAAATAATTTAGACAACTTAACTCGTCATTGTTAAGAGTTAAATAGAAAGTATTTAGAAAACTTGATTCACGACTGTTGAGGATTAAATAGAAAGTATTTAGAAACTATTAGTTTCGCCCATTGAGAGTTAAAATGGAAAGTGTTTTAGAAATATGTTCCAAGCTGTGGAATGTTATAAAATCACGGCTAATCGACATTTGGATTAGTGGCTTCTGAGCATACTGTTTGTATCCCTTTTCTTTCATGATGTATCTGACAATGTATCATTTTTTTAACCGGCAAAGTTTCACATGTTTTATCTGGCAAGGTATCACATTTTTTTTTATCCGGCAAAGTTTCGCGTGTTTTATCTGGCAAGGTATCACATTTTTTTTTATCCGGCAAAGTTTTACATGTTTTATCTGGCAAGGTATCTCCTTATGTAGACTTACCTTACTGAGTTTGAGTATCTGACAGCTCTGCTGGCCGTACAGCATAAGCAGGTTGTTCAGCACCATGGACAGCTCGTTTCTCTGTTCCTTAAATCGACCTTCCTCCGGGGACACAATCAGAGGGGATTTATGGGTATCCGACTCCATGTTGCGTCTCGCTCTTAAAAGATTATATATTCTCATGATTACATTTTATATTATCTTCCAGATAGATCTATTATATATATATATATTATTTATATTATTTATATTTTATATACATACGCACATACACACACACACATACACACACACACACACACACATATATATATATATATATATATATATATATATATATATATATATATATATATATATATATATATACAAGAGGTTTTCTAGATTGTCAATATTATATATGAAAGTTAGTATCTTTATTATATTAAAATTAGTATCTTCCTTTTAAATTTTAAAGTTTTATATACATTTTATGTAAAATTATTCGTCTTGATTAAGACTGTATTGCTCATAGATAAGTGTATTAGGAAACAAGGGCTATACGTTTCAATGAAGTTGAGCGACGTTATCTAGCTATAACTTACCGGTAAATTTCAGTTAAATCTTTAATGTCCTGTCGTGTCATAATGAATGCTATCAGGACCATACCAAGCACAACAAGTGCTAGAACAACACTTAGATTTTGCTGTGAGAAAAAAAAATTTAATCTAACCAACTCAATAAAATATTATCGAAACAAAATTTGGTATTTTTAACTAACCCTTAAAATATGATAAGATAAAAAAACGTACTCCTAGATCAAACATGAAAACATACAGGCGAAAAGTTTTTAAAATATGCTGCTTTCAAAAGTATGATAGAAAATTATCAAATTATTATAGTTATAGTGGGGTTTTTTTTAAAATCGAAACAAAGTGAAAACACGAATTAATGTAATCAATGGGTGGAGTAGCTTAAATAGAATAATTAACTTTTGGTCAAACAAATCACCTTCACGTAAATAACAATTCGATATTTCTTTGAATGAATACAGCATGATCCACATTTTAGATTGTCTCTGACGTCCCTGTTTTACTCTATGACACCAGCATGTACATGTCCCAACTACCTTATCATTTACCTTACTCGTTTAATGTTTTAAATTATTTTATTTTACTTAAAGTGAACAAATGTGACTTATATTACATGTGAATATTGCCACTTACCCTAATATTCATATTTTCTGTATATTTGAGACCACTGGAACAGCAAAAATCTTAAACTGATAAATTTTGGTCCAGATTAGGTCCTAGATGAAGAAACTAAAAGAAAATAAACATCAGATTTACAACAAAAATTGTAAATAAAAATGTATGAAACAAAAATATACCTAAATTATGGGATAAAGTCTTCCTAAAGATAATAAGATAGCATTGCATAATTAGAATTTATCTTAGTTCAGAGGAAAGTGAGGGGGTGAGAGGGGATGATTGAAGATATTTTTTCCCCGCATGTTCGGAACGTTCTCTTCTCAAGATGGTTTTTTCACAAGCAAAAAAAATGCCCAGACTTTATCATAAAATTTCCTTGACCTTTAGAAGTTGGGACTTGAAGCTGACAACAGCTGTATGCGTTATTTTGTCCTCTATGCTTGTCCCTCTGCGTGTAAATGAAATATGTCGAAAGGAGATATTTCGCTCTAGATTTGCTGGTTATAATGTAAGTCCATCTCAGTATGACAACTTTACATGAGTTACCGTATGAGCTAATGGACGGTGTGCAGGGGTAGTGCGGTGTGCAGGGGTATAGCGCACGACTGCTAAACGGAACGTGTTGAGCTCGGTCCCCGACTCTATGGGCACTTAATTATGGGCACCTAATCCAACGTTCGTTATGACTAAATGTTTTCTTTACACGTGTTTTTTACTTGTTGTACATTTTGGCCGCACGTATATCCAAAGAAGAGTGAGCATAGTATCGGCTTTTACTATTGGTATACAAGCCCACAACTCCTCAAGATATGAGTAGCTCAGACGAAGCAAATCAGCTTGTAATGCAAATGTTGACGAAATTTCTTGGCTGACTCATTGTCGACCTTATCGTCTTAATACGCCAAAATGTAAATAAAACTGTGTATGCCAGATATCCATTGGAATCCCAAAGCGCTTTTATGGACGAATAGTTTGCTGAAGTAATTTTTTAACATGCCAGTATCAATTTCTATAGATATGCAAACTGAGGAGGCTTCGCAATGGCTTAAATGTTTACTTTGATTTATGCCTGTCATTCTAGTCTTATTCCCACACATGACACAACTGAATGGCTACAAAACTATGTTTTATTCGTAGACAGCTGCGGTTTCAGTGTATACACCTAGTTTATCCCATTACACGGTCGTCACGATGTGTACATCCATTTCTAGCAGTTTCCTTGGCAGTCCGCACATCCGATTACCTCGTTCTACCCAGACGTTTTGATGATTAAATATCTCATTTTAAGTGTTTAATTATTATAAAATAAGTTTAAACTGGGCTTTAAAGTATGTTTACAAAAAGAATGAATGATTATTTTAACGTCAGTATGCTTTTACACCCGTGTATTAATGTATGTAATCAGATGCTCTTTGGTTTTTAAATAGCTAACAATGTCTGCTTTTTCAAAATGGGCAGAATTCTAGAACCTTCTCTAGAAATAACAAAAAATACGGTAAAATAAAATATTGGGTGTAATAAATGTGTGTTAGTAATACAAGATGTAAGGACTGCTTATCTGGTAGCTTTACACTTGAACAAGCACCTTTTTTACCCGACAAAATCGACTCTACACAACTACTACCCCTCGCTGGGTATACAAGACCCTAAGCTGCACACAGGCAACCTAGCCTGAATGGATGGCTGCCTACTTACAAATTCCAATATTCTGTGCCATAATTTAATACGGATCGTTGCAAGTTATCTTTTCGAGACGTTGAGGCGTGGTCCTACAAAGACGTTGAGGCGTGGTCTTACAAAATGATACGTTGAGGCGTGGTCTTACAAAATGATACGTTGAGGCGTGGTCCTACAAAATGAGACGTTGAGGCGTGGTCTTACAAAATGAGACGTTGAGGCGTGGTCCCACAAAATGAGACGTTGGGGCGTGGTCCTACAGAGACGTTTAGTCGTGGTCCTACAAAATGAGACGTTGAGGCGTGGTCCTACAAAATGAGACGTTGAGGCGTGGTCCTACAAAATGAGACGTTGAGGCGTGGTCCTACAAAATGAGACGTTGAGGCGTGGTCTTACAAAATGAGACGTTGAGGCGTGGTCCTACAGAGACGTTGAGGCATGGTCCTACAAAATGAGACTTTGATGCGTGGTCCTACAAAATGAGACGTTGAGGCATGGTCCTACAAAATGAGACGTTGGGGCGTGGTCCTACAAAATGAGAGTTTGAGGCGTGGTCCTACAAAATGAGACGTTGAGGCGTGGTCCTACAAAATGAGACTTTGATGCGTGGTCCTACAAAATGAGACGTTGAGGCATGGTCCTACAAAATGAGACGTTGGGGCGTGGTCCTACAAAATGAGAGTTTGAGGCGTGGTCCTACAAAATGAGACGTTGAGGCGTGGTCCTACAAAATGAGACGTTGAGACGTGGTCCTACAAAATGAGACGTTGAGGCGTGGTCCTACAAAATGAGACGTTGAGGCGTGGTCCTACAAAAAGAAGTCTGTAGGAAACTAACCTGTGGGGATCCGCTCTGATGAGCAAATAGTGAACTGGATAAAGATTCTATTTTTAAATCTACGGTGTGTTACTCGTATTCGTACGCATAAGGCGTGGCGTATGCCTCTAGTACTACCGAGGGAAAACACACTTGAAATAATCAGTAACAGTACATATCGATCCTTTGATAAAGTCCCATGAAGAATATAAATATAAATCAAAGTTACTTGAATGTTTGAACATAATTTGTGTTTGTCATTTATTTGCAATTAACAAATTGCATGATACATTTCGAATAAGACATAATTCCTTTAATTTTCACCTGATATTTTAAACATTTTATAAAAACAGTTAATATAATATTTTATTTGTACCTGAAAACGAGACATTTTTTAAACACGTAAACAGTGTAACGCGGGAGGGCGCTCCCCTAAACTTGTATAAACGTATTTAACAGTAGGGTTTTTGACCAGTGAATTTGGGCTTAAGTATGGTAGGTAGGTTTATGACAAAACTGTTTGTTTTTCGAGGTAACACATAGATGCCAAAGGTTCACAGAACATGCTGCTTTGAAAGAATATGACATAAATTCTCGAATTCTAAAGGTTTTATAGAAACCGAAAATATATAAAAGTACCATTTCGGGCACTTGAAAGAAACATACGTATTTGATCTAATATTCATATAGGAAATTTTATCTTCTTAACCGAAACGTTACTAAAGTCTTCTTGTTCACACACATACACAGAGAGAGAGACACACACACATACACAGAGAGAGACACACACACACACACACACACATACATGCAGAATATACTGTAAAATGTGTAGGATTTTTAACTCAAGATAAGTATAAAACTATTTCCAGTTTCGCTCGATCACAACACCCAGTCAGAGTTTCTTCCAGGCATCTCGTCAGGGGGGGGGGGGGGCGCTGAGACCCCCCCCCCGAAAAAAGTCTACCGTCGTCCGTCCGTCCCCCCCCCCCCCTCCCCGAACGAAATAGAATGTATATAGAAAACATACACTTCTGTTACCAGTGTCCGTGTCCCGTCCCCCCCGGAAAATGTTGACCGCCCCCCTACCCCCGAAAATATCAAGTTCACACCGCCCCGCCCCCGGAGAAAAAAGTCTGGAGGAAACACTGCACCCTGTGCTCATTATGTTAGAAGGTAAAAATCGCATGAGTCTGGGGGGGGGGGTGTCATACAGTTGAAAGATTTAAGAATTAAAGTTTGCATCGGGCTACAACCTCAAGACCTTTCAGTCACTTTATGTAATATTTATGAGAGAAAGCAAATTATTTTTATCATTGATATGAAAAATATAATTTTTGTTAATTTTTCACATATCTGTTTCTGGATTTCGACACAAATATCCCAGATAATTAACTATTACAGTAAAACGGAACTGAGATTAAAGTTGATTTAGGTTTAGTTGCATTCGTTTCCATTTAGCCTATTAGTGTTTAGCTAGATTTAGAATGCTAAGATGGGTTTTAAGTTAGGTATGAATTTCTGAATTGGCTAGATACAACCCAACTTTTTATTGAGTTTGTGTAACACTATTCATATATAATATTTTTATTTCGAAATGCTGTTATTTCAACAAATATTTTTTAGTTTAGTATTGCATTAGATTATATTAAAGTTAATTTGGGGTTTAATTAAGATGGATTTATGATTGGGTTATTTTTATACTAGATTTTAATATACGAATTGATTTGTGTTAAATTTAAATTTATAATTCAAAATTGTCCAACCACTTTTCTACTGGAAATATAGAGAAAACTAAAACCAGAATATAATTAAAATTTTGCAATAAGAAATTGATGAGTTAAGTTAATTATTTTAAACACCTATTTTTTTGACAATTAACACGTACGATATCTTACACAGCTGCTTCTCCTTTCATAATTACTCATTTACTACATAAGCCACAATGAATGATGTTATTAATTAAATTTACTACAATGTATGCTTACTTATAATGTAATCTATTTGCAAATAAATATCGTATAAATATACTAATGGAATGTTTGTAGCAAATAAAAGTAAAATGAAGCATGACAGCCTTCACTCACGTATAGCATTAATTGGTAGGCCAGGAGAAACGCAATGCCACTTAAAATTGTGTTAAAGTTGATATTTTCTTGGCCAGTGCGACACCTAGCCGGGGCGGCTCGTATGAAAACAATACAAGCTTTCTTTTCTAAAAGAATTGCCCGATTAAATGTGTAAAAGATTTCATTAATGAAAGCAAGTGTGTTTTACTTAATTATTTTCAATTAATTTAAAAAACTGATAAAATATTTTTTTAAATATTTGTTTTATCTATATAAGCCTACATAAAATTGGCGTATATCGTCTGTCCTTTTGGAAAAATAACTGAAATATATAGAATAGCTTTTAAAGATTTCTTAAATTTTATTTTATTTAAAGAACTAAATTAGTTCTTCATAATAATTGAAATTATTTGATTATTTCATTAATTAATGTATTAATTAAGTATAAATTATTAATAATTTACTCATTATAATTACGTTAAAACATGCGATGGGATTGTGGGGTGTGGTAAGGGGGAGGTAGAGAGCTCGACTGCTATTCCGATAGTTTTGTGTTCGGATACCGGACCCAGGTTTGTAGGACGTCCCTGATTTCATTCAGCCCCAATGGGTAGATATCTTACGTAAGGAAAAACAACGCAGTCTGAGCATGGAACAAATCACACTATATCTCATTGTATGCCTAGGACACAGAAACGGATACTTTACTGCATCTGCCCTATAAATCGCCAGGTCCGAAACATAACAGCAATGTAAAATAACCACTTAAATCTTTCTGCAGGGTAAGACGGGATATTTTGTGAGTCAATGTTTGTAACTGAATTAATTAGTCGGAAAATTTAAACTAAAACAACCTTTTCGGCCAATTAAACTTTTTTCTTGAGACTTTTTTTCTTGAGACTTTTTTTTCGTTCAACGCTCCAACAACTAAGATAATATAATAACCCACATGCACGTTATTTTTAGTGGGGTTTTTTCCGACCAAAAAAATATCCCGACCTGCCCAGCAGAAAGATATAACAATCGTCTCTCAAATGGTTATTGTATTTACATAGGTATTTTCAGATACTGGCTTGTCTAGTAGTCTGGATTCTTTTATTACAACTAAAATACTTCCATTAAATAAAAAGATAATATATACTAAATCAATTTTCTTATATAAAATATTCCACGAAACAGCCCCCTCTTACTTATCAGACTTATTTTCTTTTAACATAAAATTAAATCGTCGTCTTAATTTACCGTTCCCATATACAACTTTTTTCCAAAAACATAGCTTCGCCTACTCTGGTTCTAATTTGTGGAACAATCTTCCTAATAAAATAAAGCTATCTAGATCTGAAAATATATTCAAATCTAAACTAAAACAACAATTATTTAATGACCTCTCTAACTGACTCATTGAAACATTTCTCATTCATCTATTTCTATTATATTCTTATTTTATCTCATTTTGTATTATAACTATGTAACATTATTTCTTTATTCCACATTTTTAGTGCTATGTTACTGCTATGTGTTATTGAATTGCTGTTTTATTTGTTTAAACGGCCAATGTGAAAAAAGGCCTTCGTGCCTACAATTGTTACCGTTTTTTTTAATAAATTTGAATAAATTTGAATAAATTTGAATAAATTTGAATAAATTTGAATAAATTTGAATAAATGTGAATACATTTGAATACATTTGAATAAATTTGAATACATTTGAATACATTTGAATAAATTTGAATAAATTTGAATAAATTTGACCTGGCGATTTACAGATAGTGTGCCTGTCTCTGTGACCTCGGCATGCATATGAGATATAGTGTATTAAATTCTTCGCCCAGCCGTCTTTGCTTGTCCTAAAGTAGGGTGTGTGCCCATCTAGCGAGGATGGGCTCAGGGAAGTTCTAGACTTGGGCCAGGGATCCAAACACGGGACTTTAGGGATAGCAGTCGTGCCCTCTACCCCTTAGCATTGATAATCGGGTTATATATAGGGTAATTTTGACACCAAATTTTAGAATAAAAACTTAATTAACGAAGCTAGGCAAGATGAAAAGTAATTATAAATAAATACAAAAGTGCCTGATGTGAATCTATAACGACTTATTCAATTTTAGAATATTTTAGTCATATAATTATATTAACCTCTATTTACTAAAATTTTCCACTAATGAAATAATGAAATGGAATAAAAATTTACCGCATAATTAATTACTACTGTTATTTAATTATTTAACTTTGAAACTGTATCCATTAGAAAAAATGCGATACGTATTAATCAGTTTTCAAATGAAACGTGTTTAACATTCGACTTAGTGGCGGGTTGCTAAAGAATGTGTAGTAACATGAGATTGGGGCTAGATGACCGTTGCGTTTTATGGACTATAGTGGTACTAGTGGTGGGGTGTCGTTTCGTGGTCCGATAGAATTCGATATAAATCGTGGTCCGATACAATAAAATAGAACTCCATTTCAGCGCATTTTTTTAAAGCTTATTTCGACATTTTAATTCATATCAACATTCTACCAACTGAAAAATTTATCCAGAAAACGTACACTTTAAATACACACAAAAATCGTAATTCCGATTCTCCAACATTTTTTTTTTGTAAATACGAATTTTGGCATCAAATAAGGAAATAATAATCCTTATGGAACAAAACCGCGAACGTAATTAAATGTGTTTTCTGACTAAATTATACTAATTTTGTTGTAAGCTACATAGTAACTGCTACCTACACACGTTTTACTAAAGCAACCATCAATATGGAACACACCTACCATGAGATTCAGCAATATCAAGTGCCACTTTCGTGTTGAATGGTACTCGCATTAAAAAAATGTTGCCTATAGAATTTACTGTACTTACACAGCTTAGCAAATTTTTATTTTTGAAACCGGCTTTCTTTCACCAACCAGAAATCTTGTATGAAAAGAGACGTATAGTCAAGGAGAATAGTTCAGCACTCATGCATACCAATTCATTCAGTCAGAAGCTGATTCAACATCTCGATTCAACAGTTACCCCCGGTGGGGGATGTGCGTATAAGCTCAACAATTTTTAGGTTAGATCCCCATCTTTTTAACATGTTTTAGCTCACTAACTACAATGCTAGCTCCAGTATTAGTAAAAACCGACTATAGAAAAACGTTACTGTCAACTGTGAAAATTATAAAGTGCAGGGGATGACACCATCTGAAAACTTCGCAAAATGTAAACAGGAAAAATGTTTTATAGAGTACTTGCCGTCCCGGCCAGGCCCTGCACAAACACTTATTTAATCCTACAGAAGGTTTTTATCAACATTTGGGTGATTTCCGTTAACCGGAAGTGGGCGGCACTATACTCGTTTTCCGTGTGGACAGCGACAGTTTGAGTACCGTTTTAGTTATGTGGACAAAATTCCATACGTAAACATTAGATTCTATACATAGACATTAAGTGTCAAGGAACCAACCCTCAATCAGTTTCCTGCGAATGGTGGTAATCTGAGTCTTCTGGCATTACTCGCGACCGTAAAGTGAACACCACTCAATAAAATGCTCAGTAATCCACATAATAAATGGTCGGTGGGTAGTCGATCAATGAATACTGGAAAGTCAATCACTGAATGGTAGAGAGTCAATCTCTGAATGGTAGAAAGTCAATCACTGAATGGTAGAAAGTCAATCACTGAATGGTGAAAAGTCAATCACTGAATGGTAGAAAGTCAATCACTGAATGGTAGAGAGTCAATCACTGAATGGTAGAAAGTCAATCACTCAATGGTAGAAAGTCAATAACTGAATGGTAGAAAGTAAATCACTGAATATTGGAAAGTCAATTACTGAATGGTAGAAAGTCAATCACTGAATGGTAGAAAGTCAATCACTGAATATTGGAAAGTCAATCACTGAATGGTAAAAAGTCAATCACTGAAAGGTAGAAAGTCAATCACTGAATGGTAAAAAGTCAATCACTGAATGGTAGAAAGTCAATCACCGAATGGTAGAAAGTTAATAACTGAATGGTAGAAAGTCAATCACTGAAAGGTAGAAAGTCAATCACTGAACGGTAAAAAGTCCATCACTGAATGGTAGAAAGTCAATCACTGAATGGTAGAAAGTCAATAACTGAATGGTAAAAAGTCGATCACTGAATATTGGAAAGTCAATCACTGAATGGTAGAAAGTCAATCACTGAATATTGGAAAGTCGATTACTGAATGGTAGAAAGTCAATCACTGAATGGTAGAAAGTCAATCAATGAATGTTGGAAAGTCGATTACTGAATGGTAGAAAGTCAATCACTGAATGGTAGAAAGTCAATCACTGAATGGTAGAAAGTCAATCACTGAAAGGTAGAAAGTCAATCACTGAATGCTAAAAAGGCAATCACTGAATATTGGAAAGTCAATCACTGAATGGTAGAAAGTCAATCACTGAATGGTAGAAAGTCAATGACTAAATGGTAGAAAGTCAATCACTGAATGGTAGAAAGTCAATCAGTGAATATTGTAATGTCAATCACTGAATGGTAGAAAGTCAATCACTGAATGGTAGAAAGTCAATCAGTGAATATTGGAATGTCAATAACTGAATAGTAGAAAGTCAATCACTGAATGGTAGAAAGTCAATAACTGAATGGTAGAAAGTCAATCACTGAATGGTAGAAAGTCAATCACTGAATGGTAGAAAGTCAATCACTGAATATTGGAAAGTCAATCACTGAATGGTAAAAAGTCAATCACTGAAAGGTAGAAAGTCAATCACTGAATGGTAAAAAGTCAATCACTGAAAGGTAGAAAGTCAATCACTGAATGGTAGAAAGTCAATCACTGAATGGTAGAAAGTCAATCACTGAATGGTGATAATAATAATTAAAAATTTATTCTCATCACACTATTACAGTATACACCCTTAAGCGTCACAATACATTCCTCTACATTCACTCCCAACAAGATAATTATACTGGCAACTGGGCTATGGTATACTTTTACACAGTGTGTGTGTGTGTGTGTGTGGAGGTAGGGAGGGAGGGGAAGAGGAGGGTAGTACTTAATTTAGATCACCCGACTGTTATGAAGATAAGCTTCGTTGGGGAAATGAGGGGTAATTTTTTTTAAGGGAAGTGTTACAAGATGTGTTACAATTTCGGTAATTTTAGGAGTGGGACGGGTGGATAGATGCGTAGCCGGGCAGGGTGGGTGGGGTGGCGCCGAAGAAAAACAGGGACGCGAAAAGATATATAAAAATAGTTGTGGGCTTAATTACTCCCAGTCGAGGTTTAGGAAATATAATACTTCATGGTTTAATGATTTAGCAAAATGTTTTTTCCATCAGCTGTTTGACACCAAAATAAAAGGGACATTTACTGGTAAAATACATGGAAAACCTTTGTGCAGACAATATTAGTTTGGACCTCTATTCTTAGCTGATGTTTGCCCTGTCTAAATTTTTCTAGCCTTTAGTAATTTCACATGACCATCTACCTTTAATGCATACTTACACAGCACATATCCAGTAAGTGCTTAAGCTTTGTCTGTCCCCAAATTGCAATTACCCTTCTAGGCGATGTGTTTCAAATTCCAAAAGATCGTGTTTCGTGACTAACGTCCCGGTCTACTTTTTAAAGATTATAACTCTTTAACTTAGCAGCCTTCTCACGTGTACACATTACAAGTAGTAATAATTTTCCCAGTCCTAAAAGTACACATATTCTTTCATACATTACTTTTTCGTACTTGCTTCGTGAGGCAAAAGGGGCGAGCAAAATTTCGACCACTTCAAGCTAACCAATTTCTTTGAAACACCACCACACCACATACATACACACAGTGGCGTAGGCAGGGGGTATATAGAAAAAGTTTGACGGGGGGTGCAAATCGAAAGTTTGAGGGGGGGGGGGTGCAAATCGAAAGTTTGAGGGGGGTGCGAATCGAAAGTTTGAGGGGGGTGCAAATCGAAAGTTTGAGGGGGGTGCAAATCGAAAGTTTGTCCCCGGGTAAAAATTGGAACCCCCCCCCCCCCCTTGAGACAATCCTGGCTACGCCACTGCATACACAACACACAGAGTAGACCAAACCCCACATCAACTCGGTCAATATCCACCAAAAACACACATTTCTTCCCCGCATGACACACGTACCACACACAAAAACAAACCTCGTACAACGCTGACCCACACCACACCATCAACCATACATAAATCCCACATCACAGCATCAACCATATCCAGTCCCCACACCACGATGCAAATCTGTAAATTTAACGAAACAGTGTTTTGATAGCAGAGTTATATTTAAGGCATTTAAGCTAAACCCATACTATGATTTTGTAGGTTATTTTTCATCATAATGAAAACGGTCAAAGAGGGTCGTCTGTAAACGACGTCACACTCTCAAGGGGGGGGGGGTAATTTTTTTTTGGGGGGGGGGGGGGTTCAGATAGCATAACGTCACTTTTTAAAAAACATTAATGCTAGAAACTGAATTTTAGTGTTATTTCGCGTTTTAGAAAACTGTTTATGGAAATTATAATTGAAATTTTTTAATATACTCTTTGTCAGCCGAGCTCAGATAATATTTAAGAAAAAAATTTAAACTGAAATTTTGATGAGGGTTGTAGGCTAAGGTATAATCTGTCGTTGTGTGAGATGATATTTGAAACTTAGAACTGTTTATTTCTCGCGTCGATTGATTTAATTTTAACGTGGTATTAATTGGATCACTAATCAGAAACCTTACATTGTTTTCACAAAAAGCACAATTTTACAAATATTTCTCCGTTGCATGAAATATGTATTCCTTACAAAGAAAACTACACAAATTTATGAAATGTGTTTTGTTTCACCAAAAAAAAAAACAAAAAAAAAACAATAACACATAATTTATGAAATGTGTATTCCTTACACACTAAAAACACATAATTTTAAGTTGAATAATAAAACACTTTTGTCTTCTAACTAAAATTATAATTTTTTTTTTTGTAAACTACCTGTTTCACGTGTGATTTACTAAAATGACCGAGATTCTCGAACATACCTACCACCTGCATAGGTAACATTAAACACCTTCTGCGTGTTGAATAGTAATCGCCATAGAATAGTCCCGCCTATAAAATAACTTACATTCAATGGGTTAGCAAACAATGTGTTCATAAAACCCTCGTCCTTTTACCACCAGAAATCTTGAACCAACAGAGAAAGGAGCTGAAAATTTCGTTACACTGGGAGCCGTTCAAGCATAAAAAAATTTATGTATGCTCTAGTAGAACAACCCTCCGGTTTAATAGAGTTACCTTCTATAGTTACTTCCACGGGCCTGCAGTATTACCTCGATACTTCGTCGCTCTTTTATGGCGGGCTGGATATTTCACATTTTTTAAATTTATTGTGAAATAGATATCTAATATAATAGGAGTGGTTCTGTACAGTGAGGCTGACAAATTTACTGGTTGAAGAGGGTTTTAGTGATAGGACTGACGACAATGTGAAGGATCTTCTTGGCGTCATTACCTCTTCCCCCCCCCCCACGTCTGATATAGAAGATAATGCGCTGTGTGAAGTGGTGCCGTGAGAAGAGACGTTAGTGTTAATCTTAATCTTCATCGGCATTATTCCTGACCAGAGAAATCCTCTCTAAACCAGCTGATTATCTATAATTAGTATAACAAGTTTAACGTTCCTACTTGGCGGAAATACAATTCGGGGGGGGGGGGGGGGGAATTTCACATACTCTGTTTCGCGTTTGGGTGCATTTTAAATAAAAGCAAAGATAACATAGTTTGGAAGAAACTTTTTTTATTCTATTAAAATGAACAGCATGTTAATGAAAGTAATTGTGAGCTTTTAAATGCATTGTAAAATAAATTTAAAACTTAGCACAAGGCACAATGGTACAAATTACATTCAAGGAAAATTATTTCCGGCTGTCGAAAATAATGTACACACGAACTAGCCGTTTGTTAACATGTACAGGAAAAATGCCTGTGTGGGCCTTGCGTTAAGATTTAGCCTGTATGGGCCTGGAGTTAACAATTAGCCTACAAGGGTGGGCATTGTGTTAACATTTAGCCTGTAGGGACCTAGTGTTAACATACACATAGAATGCCCGTGTGCAAATCATTTTTAAAACGTGAAAACATTTACATAAACTTACTTTTCTAAGTTGACCTAAATAGGCCTTTAATTTAAAAACCACAAATCAAGCACATCATAAACATCAAATATTGAACTTAAACCCCAATACAACTACTAAGTAAATGTTTCCAAGACTAATAAAGCTTTGAAAGTTCTGCTTAGCAGAAGTCCAACGAGGATGTGGTGACATACACCTGGTTAAAAAAAAGTTTTTTTTGTTTTTTTTAACCGTTTCCTTTAATCATTTTATTGATAAAAAAAAACTGTAATTATTGACAGCCCATTTATTGTAATATATAATTCTGCCGTCATTTTGGTTTGATCAGGTATAATTATATTTACCATAAATCTAATTAGAATCGAATATGGCATTTAGCCCAAACCTCAAAGTAAGAAGAAAATGCAAATGAAAACGGTTAAATCGTAATTGTTTAAAGAAAAACTTGACAAATTGAATTTAGATAATCATTTTTACGGCACTAGCCGTTGTAAAACTTGCAAAAATTGTTGGGGGTTTATTTACTAAAGCACATGACTCAAATAAATGTAAACAGAGCAACTTTCAAAGTAGCTTTTTAAAGAAAGTAAAATTAAAATGCAAAAAAAAGTTGAAGTTACAAAAATATATCCCATGTTTTCTTTTAATTTATTGCGTGGATAATCATAAATAATGTAATCGAATACCCAACGACTAGTGTGTGAATCAATACAATAAATATATTAGCTTTGTCTCTCTTACCAATATAAGAATTCCACCTAAAAAACAATTAATGAGTTATTCCCCCTTTGTCCATGAGATATTATCATTTTTATCAACTAAAAAACAATTAATGAGTTATTCCGCTTTGTCCATTGCTTCTAAGACGTTGAGATGTTATCATTTTTATCAACTATTTCTTTTGGGTAAACTCTATTAGTCGTATTTTATAAAGTATTCCTTACCTGGATGAATTTGTATGAGCTTCACCCAAAAAAAAATAGTTTCTCACAGCCTTTAGATCTACATCAGAGGCATATGTTTTGTTTCACAATAAGGGCACATTGTCATTAATTGTCTTAGTTACCAATTGTGTCCCAACATTTACGGCACAATGTGAAACTCCTCTCCACTTAAACGGCACATTTTAAACATTTTCTCTCCATTTGCATGTCACACTGTTTTTACAATCCTGTAAACCATGTCCTCATGTCCTCCAATTCTGCTTTAGTCATCCTTCACACAATGTCCTTATGTCCTGCTTTAAGCGTGCTTTACACAATGTCCTTATGTCCTGCTTTAAGCGTGCTTTACACAATGTCCTCATGTCCTGCTTTAAGCGTCCTTTACACAATGTCCTCATGTCCTCCAGTCCTCAAGCGTCCTCTGGCACCAAGCTGGAGGGTGAGGTCCTCTTGTACACCTGGATGTTGTCCTTGAGCCAGAAGACCGAGGCGGCCTCCCTCAGGTGTTGCCCGTCCTCGGGCACGATGTGGAACCCGCGCTTGTTGAGCTGGGCGATGACCTCGGTCAGGGGCTTGTTGTTGACGTGGGACAGGCCCATCTGACCTGGGGGTGGAAGGTTCCAGAATCAGTGGCGTGTGGGGTGTGGGACAGGCCCATCTGACCTGGGGGCGGAAGGTTCCAGAATCAGTGGCGTGTGGGGTGTGGGACAGGCCCATCTGACCTGGGGGTGGAAGGTTCCAGAATCAGTGGCGTGTGGGGTGTGGGACAGGCCCATCTGACCTGGGGGTGGAAGGTTCCAGAATCAGTGGGGTGTGGGACAGGCCCATCTGACCTGGGGGTGGAAGGTTCCAGAATCAGTGGCGTGTGGGGTGTGGGACAGGCCCATCTGACCTGGGGGTGGAAGATTCCAGAATCAGTGGCGTGTGGGGTGTTATGGGGTGTCCGGGAACTGGGTCAGATTAATGTTTAGTGGGCCCCTGGTTAAAGGTGTGAGCGTTTTTAAATGTTATGTCGTAATAACATGTCACTAGTTCTCAGGATTTTGTTTAAGTAAGGCTCCTAGTTTAAGTTAGGGGATGTGGGGGGGGGGGGGAGGAAGGGGAGGAAAGTCGTTAAATGTCATGTCATACTAGCGTCTCCTGGCTAACGTTATCCCCGTGGTCCCTGACGTTAAGTCTCCTGTGATGTTGTGTTCTAGTTCAGTCTAGCTTCGCACCACTTCTTGCTATCTACAGCGTCATTCTCGTACTAGACGTTATCTGCCACACCACCCTCTCACTCGTACTAAACGTTATCTCCTACACCACCATCTCACTCGCACTAAACGTTATCTGCCACACCACCATCTCACTCGCACTAGACGTTATCTGCCACACCTACAATCTCAGATACTGCACAGCACCTGTCCTACGCCGTCTTAAGATAAACATACTTTGTCCTAATCTATCTAAACTTCAGTCACCCGTGTCGACTACGTGTGTCAACACAGATAGCTAAGACGAAACAGGGATAATAAAGCTTTGGGGGGCTTTTGTCATCATCCCTCTCATTACCTTCCCACCCCACGGCGTTTTTTGTCAGCTGCTTTTTCATTACTTCCCCACCCGCGGTGACTTTTGTCAGCAAACCTTGTCATTACCGCCCCACCCCACGGGGATTTTTTCTAAAGCCTTGTCGCTTTCTCCCCACCCCACGGGGACTTGTATCATCAGCATTGTCATTACCTCCCCACCCCACGGGGATTTTTTCTAAAGCCTTGTCGCTTTCTCCCCACCCCACGGGGACTTGTATCATCAACATTATCATTACCTACCCCACTCCACTGCAGGCGGTAAGACAGAAGACGTGCCCAACGCTATCAGCTAATACAAACTAAATAGTGAGATATTACATCAAGTTGACCACGCAATCTTGTTTTATTTTACTTGTTTATTAAACTACTTCAAGACGTGAAATATGATACTTTAACCAGGGTCTCGGGAAAAAGTGGAAATTGAAGTGCGTTTAATTGCGCTTCACCCCCCCCCCCCCCCCCGGTAGTTCAGAGAAAAATGTCTGAAAGTAACACTGTATGTAACTATTGTTTTAAAAAATCATGATGAATTTTACCAGCTAAATTCTGATCCCTCCCGTATCTACCCTAAGGACCACCAAACAGGAATATTGTGTATGCCAACTTTGGTTAAACGAAAACGGACATGTTGACGTGTACCTGGCTTGCCCCAGCTCAGAATGAGGCCCTCCCTGGCATGTCTGACCAAGTTGTCCAGATAAATATCTTCAAACTGCGGTGGGATGTGTTCACCCACCTCCACACTGATGACCCAGTCAAAGATGGGCAGCCCGTATTGTGGTGACGTCAGATCCAGAAACTTCACCTGACGTTAGACAACAGTTCAGGTTATTTCAATGTTTCAACTAAACAATATGTTAATGACATCAATTTACGTGCAAAGTAAAATATTAGTTTTACGATGTTACATACGCGTAGTACAATAATAATTTTATACTTGAATAAAGTATAATAAAAGCTTGTATTAAAAGGTATGAAAATGAAATTGGAACATACAGTAATCACATGTAATAATATAACAGAATTTTTTTCAGTTTTCGTAATGGACAAAGAGGTTTTTTGATTTGAAAAGATCTCTGCGTTTTTTATAGTCCGTAACGACTTTGAACCATCTGTGTTATAGAGAGAGCATTGACCTTCACCCGTCATGTTGTAAAATGGGTACTGACCTTGTATTATATATTGAATACTGACTTTGGCCCTTTGTGCTGTATAGTGAGCCAATTTTCGATTTGCACCCCCCCCCCCCCTCAAATTTTCGATTCGCACTCCCCTCAGACTTTCGATTTCCACCCCCTCTCAAACTTTAAATGTGCACCCATTTTGGCGCCCCCTAAGGTCGGCGCCCGGGGACATATGTACCCCCTCGCCCCCCCCCCCCTCGCTACGCCTCTGTAGTGAGCACTCACTCAGCCCCCCCCCCCCCTCCCAAGTTGTAGGGTGAGTATGGACCATGGCCTCTTGTGCTCTATAGTGAGCACTCACCTTGACCCCCTCAAGTTGTAAGTGAGTAATGACCTTGACCTATTGTATTTTAGCTTGAGTGCTCTCCTAAAGTCCTAGAGCTAGTAATGACCTTGACCTATTGTATCCTAAAGTCCTAGAGTGAGTACTGACCTTGCCGTCCGTCACGCTCTCGACAAAAGGCGCGCCGTCGTACGCCGTGTAGCTGGTCACCTGGCCCAGGGTGTCCATGTGGGTCTTGTAGGCACCAGGACCCTCCCCAAAGCTGCCGACGGTTTTACCTGCCAGGTAGGCGCTCAGTGCCGTGGAGAAGGTCTGTGAGTACAGAGTTCATTATTGTAACGTCAGAATATGCGAGGAACAGAGGCGTCGCAAGGCGGGGTCAGAGGGTGCGGACTACACCGGGTGACACCAATTGGGGGAGTGGGGGGGGGTTGACACCAAGACAAAAAATAGCAAAATAAATAAAAGAAAAATGTTGTTTTTTTTCAATTAAATGACTGATTAATTACTTAAACAGTCTTTTAATTTTTAAATTGAACATCCCGACAAAGGGGTGGGGTGTTGGGGTGCGACACAATGACGTAAAACTGCTAACAATAGAGAAAACCGTTGTTCCAGTTGAATAAAAATAATGTGTTGACAAATTCACGCGATCTTGGAAATGGGAGGGGGGTGACACCGATTTTTTAATATATATATATATATATATATATATATATATATATATATATATATATATATATATATATATATATATATATATATATATATATATATATATATATATATATATATATATATATATATATATACATATATATATATATATATACATATATATATATATATATATATATATATATATATATATATATATATATATATATATATATATATAGCCTATTATTATATAGCTTTTTTAATTTGGTGTGTGTGGGGGGGGGGGGGAGTGACACCATTAGGTGCCGTTCCTGGTTATACCCGACCTAGCGACGCAACTGGTGGGGAACATAAGAAAATGTGTCGACACTTGTCGCACACTCGACCAACAAACAATTAGGGCTGTAGTTTTTACATTACATACATTATCCCAAGTGTTTAACTTTAAATCACCGACCTTATCCTAGGACTTTATTAACTTTAAATGACCTACCTTATCCCAGGAGTTTAAATTTAAATGACCTACCTTATCCCAGATGTTTAAATGACCTACCTTATCCCAGTGGTGTTTCGAACTCCCTGGGGCGCTAATTTCAGCACACCACCCCCCGAACTCCGACACCCCATCACTTCTCTGAAAAGATATGAAATGTCACCAATACATAAGAACAATATGAAGTGGTTCATGTTATCAAATAATAAATTCAGTACGGCATTTTAATAATTAAAGCGTCCAAATTTGAAAGATAATAAGGGATTACATTTGGTGTATCAGAAAAGTGAATGGATGTATTTCATAATGTAGCTGGAAAATTTTACATGAGCTTTAGCAAAACCAGCCAATAGGATTTTCTTTGAGTAAATGTAATAGCTAGGCCGTTTTATTCAAGCATAAAAATGGTTTGCTGTTTTCGTTTCTCGGATCTCTCACACGCGAAGTCTGACTTCTCTCAAACCCCTACACGCCAAATTACATGCCACAGCAAACAACAGCTGCTCAATAAGCTAATCAGTAATCAGTTAACTGACCTAATCATCATTAACTGACCTAATCATCATTAACTGACCTAATCATCATTAACTGACGTAATTATCATTAACTGACCTAATCATCATTAACTGAATTAATCATCATTAACTGACCTAATCATCATTAACTGACCTAATCATCATTAACTGACCTAATCATCATTAACTGACCTGATCATCATTAACTGACGTAATCATCATTAACTGACGTAATCATCATTAACTGACTTAATCATCATTAACTGACCTGATCACGTTTCATCAGTTCACAATTTTGCTGACCAAACAACATCTTCAACTTGTTCAGTTCCCGCGACAGGGTGTCCCGTTGTTTCTTGAAGGAGTTCTCTGGTTGGTGCTTTTCAACAATGGATCTGATGTGATTGGACAAAAACGATCACGTGGTTAGTAAAATAATTTTTGTAAAAAATTTAAAATTTCGTAATCTTATATATCAAAAATAAAATTTAAATACCACATTAATTACATTAAAATTATTTTAATTATATTAATTATATTAAAAATCACAACAGCAACTAACAATCTAATTACTACTAAATTACATACACAATTACACACAGAATCACGCACCAAAAAAAAGCAAACCAAATCGCATACAATACTCTATACAATTCACATAAATATTCACATACAAATCTCATCCCATATCACACCCGACTCTTACGCCTAATCGATACCTAATCACGTAATGGCACTCTTAATCACACAGGTAACCACACAGGTAACTACACATATAACTCACACGTCCCTCCTGCTGTAAAGAATCGTCACGAACAGGACAGCGAGGAAAACGAAGAGAGCAGCGATCAGCCATTTCTGTAGAAAAACAAATCGACAAACTGAAAACAATACAACGTTAGAACCCTACACACAGCCCCTAAAGCCTACACACAGCCCACACACAGCCTACACACAGCCCCTAAAGCCTACACACAGCCCCTATAGCCTACACACAGCCCCAAAAGCATACACACAGCCCCTAAAGCCTACACACAGCCCCTAAAGCCTACACACAGCCCCTAAAGCCTACACACAGCCCCTAAAGCCTACACATCAGCCCCTAAAGCCTACACACAGCCTACACACAGCCCACAAACAGCTCACACACAGCCTACACACAGCCCCTAAACAGCAACGGTACAAAGTTCAAGGTTTCGTCTAGAAGGCTACAAAGTTCAAGGTTACATCTACAAGGTTGCAAAGTTCAGGGGGAGGCGAACTTGTGATTTGAACATTCATTGATCATTGAATTAGTTCAATCGAGTTGGCAGTGAAACAAAATTTACACTAGTTAGAAAGAAACGTGGACCATCAAAAGTCTAGGCTGATGCCCGAGTACCGTCACTCCCCTCCCCCCCCCCCACATACACCCCCCCCCCCAGACGTTCAGTGAGTACTCACCTTTGGCTTGCCACCATCCGCCCACTGTATGGCCGCCATGGTTCTACACAACAACGTCCTTTGGTGATGAATGATAAGAACGTGATGTGATATTAAAAGGTCAAAGATCAAGGTTAAGTTTACAAAGTTCGAGGTTAAGTTTACAAGGCTACACAGGTTAAGTTTACAAAATTCAAGGTTAATTCTATTAGGTTTCAAAGTTCAAGGTTAAGCCTGCAAGGCTATAAAGTTCAAGGTTTAGTCTGCAAGGCTATGAAGTTCAAGGTTAAGTCTACAAGGCTATAAAGTTCAAGGTTAAGTCTACAAGGCTATAAAGTTCAAGGTTAAGTCTACAAGGCTATAAAGTTCAAGTTAAATCTACAAGGCTATAAAGTTCAAGGTTAAGTCTACAAGGCTATAAAGTTCAAGGTTAATTCTACAAGGCTATAAAGTTCAAGACCCGAATAGACGGACTGTGATCTGGTTAGCTTGTCTTGTTTGCTTGTTAAACATTTTTTTCATGTGTTCGTGTGTTTAATTAATATATTCATCTGTTGTCGATATTGAATGCGTTTAATGAATGCGTTGAATGATTTATGAATGTGTTCATGTGTTGAAAGTGTTTAATGTGTTAAGAGATACAATCTCCGGTTCAGATTGTCGTGGCGTTTAATGTTACGACCACATGGACGCGTGTCAGCAGATTAACACTCACGCACAGACTAAGTCGTTTTATCTAAATCCCGGCTTACTGAGGCTGGGGAGAGGAGGGGGGGGGGGGGGGGGAATTCTCCCATCAGGGGAAGTAACTTGTACTGCTGCCGTGTAAACTAAACGTTTTTATCATTTGACCTTAAATAACGAAGTTATCTCGAAATATACAACTTTCCAAGTTGACATTGTATCAAAACTTAAGATAGTAACTATCAATTCTTGCGTTACTTGTATGATATACCAGTCATCGTGTTGTATGTTGGACTCTAAGGCCGACAGGTCTTGTTTTTGTTCTGTTTCAGTCTCAACACTTCTCTGCGTGCAATTGTTTGGTTCCGTTGTATATCAAAGAACTGGTTATATCTTGTAAGTGTCACGGTTTTCGAAGTTGTAATACAACTTTCCAAATGTGAAACCAACCCTTTGCACGCGTTTTCGGGAATTCCCTAACAAGTCAGCTACTGGACATTAGCACAATCGCCTTGTTTGTTTATTAGTTTCCTTTCACCATGTAGCCAGGAAAATAATTACATTTGTATTTACTTTTTTAAAAAAACAACGTTTAGAATCTAATTACCGGAAATATGTTGTTTTTTTTTAAATAGAAAAGTCACACAAAAACAATACAATCAAGTTTTTATTGTCATGTGTATATTTTTTTAAATTACATTGCATAACGATTTTATAAATAATAAATCTACCTTATATCCGTTTTTTGAGCCGATAACATTCTTGTTTCAAATTCTATCCAATGGTAGAGCATCATGAATTATAAAAATCAACAGCAGTTATCGTCCCTCGTAGCCTCTATGTGAGCACACAGACACGTGATCAAAACACCGGGACGCAATAGTTACGTAATTCACAAAAAATCGATTGGCGTTATCAGGACTTACAATAGCTACTCCAGCCATAGTAAACAAATCCCTGCCAGACACTCAATCACTGCCTGCAGTGTCGCGCGTCACACCGGATGTTGTTCAAAATGGCGGAAAAAAAATATTTGTAATCTTTGGATGAAATTCACGGCGTGAGCCTTTGCATGTATCAACTTAACGTTTTTGGCTCTTTTTTTTTATATAAAATTATTTTAGCTCCTACTGAAGCTAGAAACACATAACTAGTATCGATGTAATGGGAGAAATATATTTAAAATTCTGGTACAATTATTTTAAAATGAGTAAGGTTTCAAATTTACGTGCAACAGCCTATTATAATGTTGTTGTTTTTTAAACAGCACGACTCAGTCTAGTGTTTGTTTTAAATGATCTAATCAGAAATTGTAAAAATGATATTTTATATTTGGCTGATGGCATGTGCAAGGCTTCTAACAAGGATCAAAATAGCATGGGCGAAAAACTATTTTGTGTGCCTATTTTGTCCTATGAACATGTAAAACAGTTTTCAAATATAAATATAAATTTAATATTTTAAGAGTTACAAAAATTCAAAACGAGGAGAACTTAAAAAAAAATACGTATACGTTAAGGTTAAAGTTCTGTTTACATCTATCATCGAATGTATCGTTGACATAGCCCTTTGAAACACATATTTCAATATGTTATTTAATCAAGACCAGTATTATTTTTGTCATATACAGTTTTTCGTCCAGACAATTTTCTCCGGGGGGGGGGGGGGGGGGGGCATTTAAATGTGTATTTTATTTTTTGTATTTGTTTTTATTACTTTCTTGTATACCTAGTACAGAGGACGTATTATATCCTATTTGTAGGAATTAAGGAAATTTTGGCGATTTTTGTTTACCGGATGTGGTACTTTACTCCTAAAGTGTTACTTTAGTACCGTTTCAGTTAGGTAGACGAAATTCGTTATATAAATATAAGATCTTGTACTTGTATCTTTAGGTTTTTTTTAACGATTTCGAATATAGGGAACTGGTTTTGCTGTATTTTCGTTAGTAAAATACCGATAATTTGAGCAAGGGGTCGGCGTGGGCTCATGGCTGCTACAACGAAAGTCTCGAGTTCGAACCCTCGGGCAGATGAGGCTCGTTAGATGGGAACAGCCACTCTTCTAGGAGAGACAACTCCAAAATCAAACAACTGACGCCTTGTAGTTTGATCTTGGTTGGACAAAGGCTATGGAAGCAAATCCAAGAAGAAAAGCAGACTTAATCGTGTTTGAGGGGGATCCCTTCCAACACTAAAATTAAGAACGAAGAAGAAGAAGAAGAAGAGTAAGGTCTGTGTTAGACGAAATTTAATTTATGAATACTAGATCCTATTCGTAGATTTCAATCAAGTTTTGAGTAATTCTACACAAATCTTTAGAATTTGTTAATTTTCTATGATATTCTCAAAAAGCAGCATACAAACCGTTTCTCTTACATAAGAACATACAAGAAAGATTGGGGTTTATAAAAACATTTTGTAAACTAAGCCTCTCACCATGCCAATGTAATACACTGTGAGTGGGCTTCCAGTGGGGGCTGTGTTTTACGTTTACCACTAAACCAACACCCGCTGTGTTTTAAGCTCCGCGAATCGTTTGAGGTTTTTTTAAAGCCCTATATTATTTCTGTGATTTAATATCACTCATGTTTGATTGGATTGAACATTTTATCGATTATTTTAGTTTTACCGTTAGCGGATCTCTTAGTGGCAACAAAATATTGCTTTATTCGACTACTTCACAGCTGCTAGCATCTGTTGTTGGAAGCTTAGGCATGTGTGTGTACATACATACATATATATATATATATATATATATATATATATATATATATATATATATATATATATATATATATATATATATATATATATATATATATATAACAGTAGCGGTCCCTGTTAGCCATAGGTGTAGCTAATGAGTTATCACAATGTGCACATATTTGGCCTTTTCTTAACCGCCATATCAGCCCTACCCTAGCCTTAACACGTTGACTGATGCTAGACTTAACCTAGTCTGACTCAAGACTGACCCTAGCCTTAACCTAGTCTGACCCTAGCCTTAACCTAGTCTGACTAGACTGACCCTAGTCTGACCCTAGCCTTAGCCTAGTCTGACTAGACTGACCCTAGTCTGACCCTAGCCTTAACCTAGTCTGACCCTAGCCTTAACCTCGACTGACACTAGACTGTATGAAAACTACACCCTATGCTCAGTACTATCAAAATGTTTCACCACAAACCTGCAAAGGTTGGAGTGTTAGACAAACTCCATTATCTCCTTCACTGTCGCAATGTGTAACGTTGTACTTCGTAATGTGCTACTTCGTAAGGTGCTATTTAGCAATGTGCTACTTTGTCTAAGTGCTACTTCGTAAAGTGCTACTTCGTCAATGTGCTACTTCGTAAGGTGCTATTCTGTAATGTGTTACTCGTAATACAGTATCCTAAAACGAAGCACTTTGAAATTTAACCTTCTAAAAGCACAAACTTCATAAGTTGTCCAAATGGAAACAGGGCTTGAAAAATAAACACAAATGTCCTAAACCCCACGACCAGAAATGTCCTAAAAATACAAATTACAAATGTCCTACACACATAGACCACACACATACACACACAACCCGCACATCAAAAACATCCCACACTCTACACACATCTCACACTATCTCTAAAACATAATCTGACAGAGCTTCAATACAACTGATACAAAGCCTTGCAGATAACATTAATTATCGTATTGTACTTTTTTTTTCCTTCAGACCCGCAAAGATTTTACCCAGACCTTCTATGCGTCTCCTTCAGCCAGTGGCGTAGCCAGGATCGTCTCAAGGTGGGGGGGGGGGTTCCAATTTTTACCCGGGGACAAATTTTCGATTTGCACCCCCCCCCCCCCCCGCTCAAACTTTCGATTTGCACCCCCCCCCCCGCTCAAACTTTCGATTTGCACCCCCCCCCCTCAAACTTTCGATTTGCACACCCCCTCTCATACTTTATATATATATACCGAGGGGTCTATGGGGGGTTATGACCCCCCCCCCTAACCTCCCCCCCCTGCCTACGCCACAGCCTTCAGCTATCTTAACCCAGCTGTGGAGATAGGCCCTTTATTTAGTGGTTGTCTTAAATTGGACGTTTCAATCAATTGAGAGTAGATAACGTATTATCAGTGTGATTTTAAGCTATTGGTGTATTGGTTTTAAATATATCTTTTTTTTATTTATTTTATGAATAATTTCTTTGTTAGTAAAATTCAGAAAACTTCGTGGTAAGAGTTAATTCAAGACAGAGCAGAGCTGAATTTGTCGTGTCATTGATGGATTTGATATGTGCTTCATTTCCTCATTGAAGGCGCCGTTCAAGACACTATAGGTCCCTACCATTGTTTAATTATATGCGGGGTGGGGTCCATATAATTTTAATCTTAGTAACCAAAAGGGGAGAGAGGGTTGGTACCCTAAGCTTGTGATTGTGTTGGTGTGCTCAGAGGCGTAGCGACCCCTCCCGGCTACAGGGTCGAACTTACATTTAACTAGTATCAATAGAATACAGTATACAAATTTATATAAAATTAAATTTTATATTTTAAATCACTGGCTGAGGATGTGTGTTTGTTTGTATTTGTGTTTGATTGCAAGTGTGTCTGAGTGCGTAGGTGCAAGATTGCGGTATGTATGTGTGTGTGTGTTTGTATTTGCTCGTGAATCAGCTGAAGCAGGTGTGAATATTTTATTCGCCATAAAAATATTTGCGTCTGGATTTAATCAAACAGGGATTAGACAGGAAACACATTTTGTTGTAAGTAAAGCTCAGTCTCTACAATTACACATGGCTGTCAGTTTTTTCATTCATATCACACACTTGATTCAAAGGGAACACCTGAACACATCGTTCTTTCTAACAATAAAGTGGTTTATATCTGAGGCTGAGGCGTTACGAGGGCGGGGCGGGGCGGGGGGGGTGCGGACCGTACCGGGTGACACCATTTAGGGGGGTGACACCAAGCCAAAAAAATTGCAAAATGTACAGATTTTGCCAGATCCCTAGTGATTAAACTTAATTAGTCTTAGTCTTTTAAGTGCAGATCGACAATTATTACAAGAGGGGGGGGGGAGGTGACACTATGACGAAAACTATATAGACTGTATTATTAACAGACTACAGAATTACAACAAATGGACGTTTTACTGTTGTTGCGAATCTAACAAAACAAATGTTATTTTCAAATATTTACAAGTTACAAGCAACACTAATTACTACAAAACTCATAAATCACTTGTTTAATATGTATCTGAATTCTTAGATGGTTTGGTCTTTATTTACTTGATAACCAATAGGTATAGCACATAGCAGTCATTTACTACGACACTTGTTAGAATACCTACAACGGCCGTCTACTTGGTCACTTGATAGAATAGCTATAACAGCCGTCCAGTAATCATATAGTTGTAAAGACCGTCCATTACGGAACTTTTTAAACTAGAAATATCGGCTGTCTACTACGTCACTGTTAAAACTAGCAACTGCGTCACCAGTGAACATGGCTATAATGGCCGTCCACTACGTCACATTATAACTTACCTAAAATAGCCGTCCACTAGGTTATTTGCAAATTACAGGTAATAAATCTTCTGTGTAACAAGCTATGTAGGATATAACATTGATTAGAACATTTTACAATTAATCCACACATTTAATTAAACTACTGAGTAATTAATTAAAATTACACAGCGTGAAAATTTCAAAATGAGCAAGTATTACAAAGGTCTAGCCGGTCGATAAACGATACGCGTCGTACTACTGTTGATATATTTTTTAATGTAAGCTTGACACACATAGGCGGATCATAATGATAAGTAAATGGGTGGCTAAGCGAATAACCGTCCCCAGGTGCTAGCCCGTTTTTACCCATACATACAGAGTAAGCAAGTTAAATAAAAGCTTGTAAAAATACACAAATATTAAAACAAAAAACAAAATAATTGTTCGTACTTTGTGTTAAACTGGGATAGAAACAAAAATTAGGAGGTGAATTCCTGCAGTTTCCAAATGTATTCAAAATTTTTAAAGTTAGAATTTTTTTTTTTTTTTGCAATTAAAGCATCGAAATGCAACACATGAGGAAACGAGCGATTCAAAGACGGTCACCTTGGTTTTTTTTTTTTGGCGTACAGAAACAATTGTTTTTAAATGTATTTTTGCATGATATTAGCAGAATGTTAATAGTATAGTAACTTGTCTAAATTCATCATCTTTTACCGTCGACGCCCAGGGTAAACGAGGCCGCCAGAGAAAGCCAGTCTTTTGCAACTTTCTCTGCTCCTGTCGGTCGTTTTCTACTGTGTGTATCTAAGCCTCCCTCAGCCTTCACAGTCCCCATTCAGGTGAACAATCGAGCGCCATTGATGTAACATCGTCTGGTATCATCCTAAATACATGGCACATCCAGCGCCATCTTTCTTCAGTTCATTCAGAAACAGTTTCACTTTCTAAGTCTCCTAGAAACCTATATTTAAAGATAGTCTAGGGCCAGTTGAAGCTATTTATCGTTCAATGGTAGACGGCCGGGTGGGCCTACTAACTACACAAAGCATCCAATATGTAGATGGAAGAGATGGTTGCTTTCCAGCATTCACTGATATACAAAAGAACGGTTAGGACATATATGGGGAAAAATCTGCATTCAGTCTCTTTCTTCGATAGCCATTTTTTTTTCGGGGTTTTTTTTTTCAAAAAAATCTCGCTTGGCTTTAGCTAAGCGTATTTTATCGTCAGTTGTGCAGTGAGCATCATAATTGACAATGCTGATTAAATATATATATATATATATATATATATATATATATATATATATATATATATATATATATATATATATATATATATATATATATATATATATATATATATATATAAGAGGAAAAAGTAGATCTGTAGTCTGAAGGTATCTTCTACATGCCTATGTATGTGTCCCTTACATTCAGATATTCATTAACACAAACATATGTGGATGTGTTCCCTAACATTCAAATATTCACCAACACAAACACATGTGTACGTATTCCCTAACGTTCAGATATTTGCATCAACATCAAGCTAAACGTATGCGAGAACCGCCATGGGGACAGGACATGATTATCCCCACTGGTTTCATGCCAGTAGACACCCGGGTTCAAAGGTCATGAGATATCATCGACCTCATGAATATATTAGCGAGGATGGAATAATTTTCTTTGCCTCATAATTAACCTCGCAGTCCCTCTTTCATCAAAGTTAAGACAACAATTTTGGGCAGAAAAGTAGAGTCCATCCTCTTCATTGATATCCACATATGCATAGATTGTGTGTGTGTGTGTGGGGGGGGGGGGGGCAACACTGGGGGGGGGCAACACCGGGGGGGGGGGGGGCAGTACTGTGGAGAGCGTGTCAACATATTGGTATGTCAACAAGATTTTTTTTATTATCGAAAAGGTTACAGAGGAACTTATCCCATATACTATGAACATAATTCCAAGCTGCTAAATTATGCGAGGTGATATCCCGCACCAATGTGTGTGTTTCTAATCCGTGGTGCTTCGATCTAATCCGTGATGCTATTAACTAATCCACTTTGCTAGTAACTAATCCAGGGTGCTACCTAATCCATTTTGTTCAAATTTTACGTCATAACATTCTAGACTGGGTTCGATGGAACCCAGGGGTTCGGTGAGTCAGTCTCAGGGGTTCGACGAAGGTCAAGACACACATCCGACTCTTATGATTCACGGTCGGATTTTGCCAGTACGGAAGATAGAACTATTATGAAGGGTTAGTTAGGTGAAGGTACAGATGAAACCTCAAAAAAAAAACCTTGAGAACATTTGTTCAAAAGCTATTTCAGTACATAGCTGATTCTTTACATAGAAATGAAACCTTTTTAGCGCAATTTCCATTCTGGAGAATTGCGATTATTAACTCGTCATTTCTGGGAATGGATGGATGGATGTCCGCAGCTTTAAGTCGTATCTCCTACTCAACGAAGCAATATCGAGGACTAGTTCCAAAAGCAAATATGTTAAGCAAGTTCCGAGGAGGATTGTGGGCCAAAAAATTCCCGGAATTCCTTCCTGGATTTCCCGGAAAAGCCAAAAAACCTCGCAAAAATGCAGTTTTTGGCCCATATCTCGGCAACCAGACCACTTAGCGACTTGAAACATTTACCAATCGATTCCTGCCATAATTTAGAACAATATTGCCGAAGAAAGTTTTCAAAAATATCCTTTCGTTCGGTCACAAAAAATTAATTAACAATTTTTAAACTGAGCATCGTGTAGGCCTAGGTTGATATTTTTAATTTAAACTGAGCATCGTTTAGGTTTTTAGCGCAAAGTGCTGAGGTTCGAAAGGATTTTACCATAGTGAATGAGCGGAGGTTCGAAAGGATTTTAACGTAGGTCTGTGAATTCTAAAAAATTAAGGAAATTGCGCTTAAATTGTCACTAGACTTTTTATTAATTTGTTTTTCAAACAACTCGTCATTTTTGCTGCACACGTTTTGTAAACGTAAGCTTAGAAGCTTTACATTTTTGCTAAGCACTAGATTTTTTTTAAAACATTTAAAAACTTTCATTAAAACCTAAACATTAAAAGACCAGATACATGTATTCATCAAACACCTGAGGGAGTTGCTAGGGCGTGTTAAAAACGGGTTAAAAGCCTGATGTTATTTCCTGACTAACACCACGTTAAAATATAAACAGGAACGACTACCCAAGCAATTTAAAAAATAGGAACATTAAAGAAAAGAACCCAAATTAAAAATATCGACTTCACCTCCCCCAACTGAAAGACGTCGTAATATAATCATATGATTAAAAGCAGTCTTTAAACATTTAATAATTAATCAATTACGATATTTGACGACTAAGAGCAGTGAAAAACTCCGATAAATCCTTCGGTTGGCTAAATCAAAAGAAAATAGTTTTTTACAAGCTGTGAACAGACCCTACTAGCCGTTAGATAACATTACTGAGTGTGGTTGATTTGATAAAAATTGTGAGTCGAATGTGATATCAATATATGGGGGTATTAGTGTGGTATCAAATGTGTGGGGGATTGGTGTGATATCAAATGTGTGGGTGTTAAATGTGTGGGCGTTTAGCGTGGTGTCAAATTGTGTGTGTGTTTAGTGTGGTATCAAATGTGTGGTAGATTAGTGTGGTATCAAATGTGTGGTAGATTAGTGTGGTATCAAATGTGGGAAGATTAGTGTGGTATCTAATGTGTGGGGTATTAGTGTGGTATCAAATGTGGGAAGATTAGTGTGGTATCTAATGTGTGGGGTATTAGTGTGGTATCAAATGTGTGGTAGATTAGTGTGGTATCAAATGTGTGGCAGATTAGTGTGGTATCATATGTGTGGGGGAATTAGTGTGGTATCAATTGTGTGGGGGATTAGTGTGTATCAAATGTGTGGGGGATTAGTGTGGTATCAAATGTGTGGTAGATTAGTGTGGTGTCAAATATGTGGGGGAATTAGTGTGGTATCAATTGTGTGTGTGTTTAGTGTGGTGTCAAATATGTGTGTGTTTAGTGTGGTGTCAAATGTGTGTGTGTTTGGTGTCAAATGTGTGTGTGTGTGTTTAGTGTGGAGTCAAATGTGTGTGTGTTTAGTGTGGTGTCAAATATGTGTGTATTTAGTGTGGTGTTAAATGTGTGTGTGTTTAGTATGGTGTCAAATATGTGTGTATTTAGTGTGGTGTTAAATGTGTGGTAGATTAGTGTGGTGTCAAATGTGTGGGTGTTTAGTGTGGTATCAAATGTATGGGGGATTAGTGTGGTTCAAATGTGTGTTAGATTAGTGAGGTATCAGATGTGTGGTAGATTAGTGTGGTACTAAATGTATGGTAGATTAGTGTGGTACCAAATGTATGGTAGATTAGTGAGGTATGAAATGTGTGGTAGATTAGTGTGGTATCAATTGTTTGGGTGTTTAATGTGTTAACAATGTGAGGATTGTATCAGTTGTATTTGTGTTAATCTGTGACTACGAGAAATAGGGAAAGATTTCTGTAATGGCATGTACCTATCTGCTGGTATTGCTACCTATTCCTGTGCACCCTATCAGAACGTAACCTTATACCTTAACTAAAAATTCTGATAATCCTACCTTGTGTATTCACCAAACCAATTACATCCTTACCATTCTCTAACTTACGTGTTCACTCTGAATGTAAAGTGCTAGTTCTTACAACAGTTAGCGGTAACTCACATTTAGTTGGCGCTTACTTCCCCTTTCGCTTTTCGTGTTTCCCTCCCTTTGAGAAATGAAAAAGGGGCATTGTCACTCACAAAAAAAATACTTCAGCACTAATTATTTACCTTTACCCCAACACACCCAGTATGCAGTGGGTGACGCGTACGGTTCCCAACAAACAAACAAACACACACACACACACACATATACACACACACCAACACATAAATACCACATTAACGTCACAAAACTAAATTTCAATCGATATGGTTGGGGCATTAGGCAAATGGATGTGTTGTTTTTAGTATTCGACAAATGCATGTGTTGCGTATACAAATATTTCATTATGCAGTGTTTCTTTATTGTTTACAGCTAGGCAAATGTTTATTACCCGCTACGGATGTAATCATTGGACAAATATTGGAGATCCTAGGAATGTACAAGTGTTTTATTTCATGGTGTTATTACAAATTGGCCCTTTCTATTGGCAATTCATCCCGCAAACTGTTCATTGTTCAAATTATTCGTTATGTAGCTGCACCTCAGGCTTTTGGCTATAGCACATACACACACACACACAGACACACACACACACATATATATATATATATGTACACACAATCATACACACACACACATTATATATATATATGATTGTGTGTAGATATATATATATATATATATATATATATATATATATATATATATATATATATATATATATATAAAGATATATATATATATATATATATATATATATATATATATATATATATATATATATATATATATATATATATATGTACACACAATCATATATATATATATATACATATTTATATACATATATATATATTTATGTGTGTACATATATACATATATATGTGTGTGTGTATGTATGTGTGTGTGTTTGCCAACATGCGTGTGCCTTCACTACACACATACAATCAAGATCTGGTTTTTAACCATTGTCCAGTAAATAAAACTTTAAGCATGTGGGCTTTTTAAAAATTCTATTTGGGTAAAACGTTTTCAATTAATTATTCTGAGTTTTTTCCCTCTACATCGCGGGATTGTGATTCCTGTTTGGTTTTATTGCTTACTTGAATGATTGCTACATTTTCCCCGGGGTTTGTTAGTGTGTTACGCATGCGCACAGCCCGCAATGGACATCCGGGCGGTAAAATTGCAGTAAACAAAGGCAGACGATTGTCGGATAAAATCTCAAACATAACCGGATATCAACCTTTGGTTGCATATAGGCTCAGATTTTCTTTGAAAATATCATTTTTATACTGACTTTTTTATTTTTCATACTGCTAAAAAATATTTTAAAATGTATACTATTGTTTCCTTTGTTACTTAACTGTTCTGCGCAATTATACCCTAAACACACATATCTAACTAGGCCACCAAAACTACAAATTTGCTGGGAGTGGGTCAATTATATAATTAAGCTTTTTAAATTTAGCAGCTCCAAAAATAGTTTTTAAATTGGAGCATTGATTTAATAATCAACTCACTACTTCATCATGTCATCTTGGCCATAGCTATAATATGATTCGATTGAAAATGTTATATTCTTTCATTGTCAACGGAAATGAATTTATCTTAAAAAACCTAAATTGGTTTACAGTGTTGGCCACAAACCCACCCACCAACAGACAAACATACACTATGATTTGTAAAATAACGACGTGGCAAAAAGACCGACACGTTTTTGACAGCTTCCGGTTTGTTTACTTCATGTTACGGTTGCATTTTACTTATACAAAATATTTTCTGGTCCGTCTGTATGTATTAACCCATAAAACATCACGTCTGTATGTATTTACCCATAAAAGATCACGTCTGGTATTTACCCATAAAAGATCACGTCTGTCTGTATTTACCCATAAAAGATCACGTCTGGTATTTACCCATAAAAGATCACGTCAATATGTTTTTACCCATAAAAGATCACGTCTGGTATTTACCCATAAAAGATCACGTCTGGTATTTACCCATAAAAGATCACGTCTGGTATTTACCCATAAAAGATCAGGTCTGTATGTATTTAACCATAAAATATCATGTCTATATGTTTTTACCCATAAAAGATCATGTCTGGTATTTACCCATAAAAGATCACGTCTGTATGTTTTTACCCATAAAAGATCACGTCTGGTATTTACCCATAAAAGATCACGTCTGTATGTATTTACCCATAAAAGATCACGTCTGGTATTTACCGATAAAAGATCACGTCTGTATGTATTTACCCATAAAAGATCACGTTTGTCTGTATGTATTTACCCATAAAAGATCACGTCTGTATGTATTTACCCATAAAAGATCACGTCTGGTATTTACCCATAAAAGATCACGTCTGTATGTATTTACCCATAAAAGATCACGTCTGGTATTTACCCATAAAAGATCACGTCTGTATGTTTTTACCCATAAAAGATCACGTCTGGTATTTACCCATAAAAGATCACGTCTGGTATTTACCCATAAAAGATCACGTCTGGTATTTACCCATAAAAGATCACGTCTGTATGTTTTTACCCATAAAAGATCACGTCTGGTATTTACCCATAAAAGATCACGTCTGTATGTTTTTACCCATAAAAGATCACGTCTGGTATTTACCCATAAAAGATCACGTCTGTATGTATTTACCCATAAAAGATCACGTCTGGTATTTACCGATAAAAGATCACGTCTGTATGTATTTACCCATAAAAGATCACGTTTGTCTGTATGTATTTACCCATAAAAGATCACGTCTGTATGTATTTACCCATAAAAGATCACGTCTGGTATTTACCCATAAAAGATCACGTCTGTATGTATTTACCCATAAAAGATCACGTCTGGTATTTACCCATAAAAGATCACGTCTGTATGTTTTTACCCATAAAAGATCACGTCTGGTATTTACCCATAAAAGATCACGTCTGGTATTTACCCATAAAAGATTACGTCTGTATATATTTACCCATAAAAGATCACGTCTGTATGTATTTACCCATAAAAGATCACGTCTGTATGTTTTTACCCATAAAAGATCACGTCTGGTATTTACCCATAAAAGATCACGTCAATATGTTTTTACCCATAAAAGATCACGTCTGGTATTTACCCATAAAAGATCACGTCTGTATGTATTTACCCATAAAAGATCACGTCTGGTATTTACCCATAAAAGATCACGTCTGTATGTATTTACCCATAAAAGATTACGTCTGTATGTATTTACCCATAAAAGATCACGTATGTATGTATTTACCCATAAAAGATCACGCCTGGTATTTACCCATAAAAGATCACGTCTGGTATTTACCCATGAAAGATCAAGCCTGGTATTTACCCATAAAAGATCACGTTTGTCTGTATGTATTTACCCATAAAAGATTACGTCTGTATGTATTTACCCATAAAAGATCACGTCTGTATGTATTTACCCATAAAAGATCACGTCTGTATGTATTTACCCATAAAAGATCACGTATGTATGTATTTACCCATAAAAGATCACGTCTATATGTATTTACCCATAAAAGATCACGTCTGTATGTATTTACCCATAAAAGATCACGTCTGTATGTATTTACCCATAAAAGATCACGTCTGTATGTATTTACCCATAAAAGATCACGTCTGCCTGTATGTATTTACCCATAAAAGATCACGTCTGCCTGTATGTATTTACCCATAAAAGATCACGTCTGTATGTATTTACCCATAAAAGATCACGTCTGTATGTATTTACCCATAAAGATCACGTCTGTATGTATTTACCCATAAAAGATCACGTCTGTATGTATTTACCCATAAAAGATCACGTCTGTATGTATTTACCCATAAAAGATCACGTCTGTATGTATTTACCCATAAAAGATCACGTCTGTATGTATTTACCCATAAAAGATCACATCTGCTGATTGAAACGAAGAAAGTTCGAGCAACAGCCACGACATATCACACACAAACGTGACTGCCATTAATGGCGCTCATAAAATTTCTGCTCGTACAACATCAAGGAATCGATCAAGTTTGATTTAGAAAACTCAGTTGACCAGACACATCAATGTAAACTTGGCTGCTAGTTTACTGCCCTTGTTCTCTGCTGTAGGATTAGTCTTAGGCTTTAAATTAGTTGAAACTGTTCGAAAAAATTTCAGGATTTATTTATTTTTATTTTATTTTTTACATTTCCGGTAACCTGCTTTGATGTATGACAGCAACGATTTGGAAGTGCAACTGAAAGGTTAATTTTTTTTTTGCCAAGTTGTGGGGGCTTTTTTTTTTTTTTTTTGTTGAGCTTTATTAGTGGGTGATCTAGAGTCAGGGGCCTTATTGTCAGGAGCCGTAATGTCAGGGGTGCTGACGAGAACATTTTTACGTCATTGTGTCGCCATTTTGTAACAATTGCCATGTTTAAGGTTTTATCTGTAAAATAATTGTAAAATCAAACCTACAGCCTTTTGTGTAGCTTTATTTATGTTTTCAATAAAAATAATTTTCGGAATTTATTTAAACAACTGACCAGTTTAAATTTTCCTGTGTAGTTAGACTTGATGTGCCGATAAAAATAATATTCATTTCGAATTTGTATGTAGGAGTTTAAAGGTCAGAATATTTAACTTTTAAGCTTTGAAAATCAGATTGATTAACTGGGTTGTATTACATGCGCAGACCAACATGGTGAATATCAAATAGAGCACTACCGCAACAGTTAGATACGAGAAAGCAGAACTTGATAGCCTAAGAACGTTTTACAATCTCTTGTTTGCTATTTATTATTAAATCAATTTCACTTATAGAGTACTGCACTTATGTACTCGTAGGCGTATATGCATATATTTTGATAATAATAGATAGAGGCTGTATATGGGTTGTGTGTATATATATATATATATATATATATATATATATATATATATATATATATATATATATATATATATAAAGAGAGAGAGAGAGAGTGTGTATATATATATATATATATATATATATATATATATATATATAAAGAGAGAGAGAGAGAGAGAGAGAGAGATGTTTATAGCCAATGGGGCTATATATATAACAATGTATAGCCTATGTGTATATCATATATATATGTATGTATATATATAATTAACCCATATATATATATATATATATATATATATATATATATATATATATATATATATATATATATATATATATATATATATATATATATATATATGTGTGTGTATGTATATGCCTATTGAACATAAAACCCAAAACAAAGTGCTGAGATTGCGTAAAGAAACGGAACAATAACTTACACATTCAGCTGTTTATGCCTGCAAGTCTGTCCGAGTTATCCCCGCTTTAACTGGCGAGCACGTGACGAGAATCGATAATTGGACCCGCGGTAACTCACGCATGTTCCTGTCAGCCGACGTTAGATTGCCTGCAAATTGTAGGCGTCACTGGTCAGTCGACATGCGGCCCGTCCTCACCCCGCCCGTCGTGTTCTGCCGGCCGCTCACAGCGTGTGAGGTCAGGGGTTAGAGGTCACGCGGTTATGCCACCGGTCACTGCCTCTTTCGGTCAGTTATAAGAGGTCGTGTCATAGGTCACGGATTGTGTGGTCAGTTGTTAGAGGACGTGTTCTAGGTCACCTAGAATGTGGTCAGTTGTTGCCACAGGTCACCGCGCAGAGGTCAGTGGTTAGAGGTCAGGTCAAAGGTCAGCTGTCATTCGATAGCGCCAGAGATTATTGATGCCAATAAACCGTCTCAACACCATCAGCGAAATCCGAAACCAACGAAAAACCGAGGCGGTTATTTATATTAACCTTCCTGAAAGTTCCACTTGACTTATTAAAGCCAATGTATAGGTGACCCCCCCCCCCCCCCACCACTAGCACCGTATCTATCAAGTGGGGTGACTGACACCCACACCAGAAGAACATTCAGTGGTATCTCCCCCCCCCCCCCTGGCTGAGTACAAACCGATTTCTTATGCTTCCTAGATGAAATGATTGAATTGTTGATGTAAGTGAATGCATGGCCGCTAATGTTGCTATTGTAGTGATCGATACTAAGTCAATTAGCAAAAATACATTAATGAAATCCAACAATGTGCATTACTTGATTTGTTAAGCAGTTCGTTTTCCCCTCCATAGACAATGCGTGTCAGCTTTTAACTTCATTTATAATTAAAGCGTATCCAATAAGCTCACCCCCCCCCCCATTACATCAGGGCTAGTGTTGAGATATATGTAATCATGCTTTGTCAAATACTTACAATCTAGCCAGTATAGATTCAACGCTACGGTTGAAAGCACAGTTCAAACTAAACCTATCGCTATACACTCCTTCCAGCGTATAATGTAAATAAGCAAGTTTTTAGAAAGAACTATAGTCAAATGTATGTAATACGATACCCTTTCGGACCTAAGTTTCAACAGGACTGGTAAAATAGTTGAAGTGGTCACGGAATATGAAGCGAAAGTGTCCTATATCCTGCCATCCTATCTTTCCTAAACTATCCAGGTACCTTATACCGCGTGGACTCTAAGAAGTCCTACAGACTCATGTCCAGAACTCAATTCCTTTTTAGCAGTTCTGACTGCATCAACAATCTATCTAAAGGCACAGATATGTTTAAGATCAAGATAATGTAGTGTAGCAAGATCAAGATAATGTAATGTAGCAAGATCAAGATAATGTAATGTAGCAAGATCAAGATAATGTAATGTAGCAAGATCAAGATAATGTAATGTAGCAAGATCAAGATAATGTAATGTAGCAAGATCAAGATAATGTAATGTAGCAAGATCAAGATAATGTAATGTAGCAAGATCAAGATAATGTAATGTAGCAAGATCAAGATAATGTAATGTAGCAAGATCAAGATAATGTAATGTAGCAAGATCAAGATAATGTAATGTAGCAAGATCAAGATAATGTAATGTAGCAAGATCAAGATAATGTAATGTAGCAAGATCAAGATAATGTAATGTAGCAAGATCAAGATAATGTAATGTAGCAAGATCAAGATAATGTAATGTAGCAAGATCAAGATAATGTAATGTAGCAAATCTTTATTCAAGTTGCTGGAAAAGAAAAAAAAAGATATATATATATATATATATATATATATATATATATATATATATATATATATATATATATATATATATATATATATATATAGCAGTCAAGTAAATGTTGAATAAAGCATGAACATGATCAATGGAAGACAGGATGGTCAGGTTGGTGAGACTAGCTAGCAGCAGGGGTTCTAGAACTGTTGGTAGCAGATACAGCAAGGGTTCTAGAACTGTTGGTACCAGATACAGCAGTGGTTCTAGAGCTGTTGGTACCATGTATAGCAGGGGTTCTAGAACTGTTGTTACCAGATACAGCAGTGGTTCTAGAACTGTTGGTACCAGGTACAGCAGGGGTTCTAGAACTGTTGGTACCAGGTACAGCAGTGGTTCTAGAACTGTTGGTACCAGGTACAGCAGTGGTTCTAGAACTGTTGGTACCAGGTACAGCAGTGGTTCTAGAGCTGTTGGTACCAGATACAGCAGTGGTTCTAGAACTGTTGGTACCAGGTACAGCAGTGGTTCTAGAACTGTTGGTACCAGATACAGCAGTGGTTCAAGAACTGTTGGTACCAGATACAGCAGTGGTTCTAGAACTGTTGGTACCAGGTACAGCAGTGGTTCTAGAACTGTTGGTACCAGATACAGCAGTGGTTCAAGAACTGTTGGTACCAGGTACAGCAGTGGTTCAAGAACTGTTGGTACCAGGTACAGCAGTGGTTCTAGAGCTGTTGGTACCAGGTACAGCAGGGGTTCTAGAACTGTTGGTACCAGGTACAGCAGTGGTTCTAGAACTGTTGGTACCAGGTACAGCAGGGGTTCTAGAACTGTTGGTACCAGGTACAGCAGTGCTTCTAGAACTGTTGGTACCAGATACAGCAAGGGTTCTAGAACTGTTGGTATCAGATGAAAGCTGCAGTATGCTGATATTATAATACAGCCTCAGTAGGTCAACAGCCTAACACAGCTCCAGCAGGTCAATGACCTAATGATTCCATGAGGGCAATGACCTAACACAGCTCCAGTAGGTCAAAAGCCTTACAATTCTATTAGGACAATGACCTAACAGAGCTCCAATAGGTCAATGACCTAATGATTCCATGAGGACAATGACCTAACAGAGCTACAATAGGTCCATGACTTAACAGCTCCAGGAGCAAGCACCACTAGACCTACTTAGCAGCATGTCTGAAGTAGCAGGCATGTTTATCTACTTCTTTCTCTTGACAGAAACAGAGCAAAAACAAATATTTGCTTAGCTCATAACTTCCAATTTTAAACTTTTGAAACATTGCTCTAGACTTTTTTTTTAAAAATGTGTATAAAATACATGTAAAATAACAAACATTTTTTTTTTCTTTGAATTTGGCAAAAAATTACAACCAAATTACAATACACAATCACAGAATATTAATGAAATGTCACTTTGATTCACTATTGTTTTTTTTAAAAATAATTTCATTCTAAAAACAATCTTAGCACAAAACAAAAACACAAGAAAAGCATGGGTTTAAACATAACTATTTCAAATTAAAGCTATTCCTTTCACCAATAATTCAAACAACAAAAAATAAGAGTAACAATAATTATTTAAAATAATGTGTTTGTTGTTAATAATCAAAGTTAGATGGAGTCATCTCCCTTTAGAAGGGAGAAAAATAAGTTAAAAAGGAAATACTGAGTTAAAGACCACTTGAAATGTAAGACTTCAAAATAGTAAATTTGAATCAATCAAGATCTTGATAATCCCTATAAAAATATAAAATAATGTAAAATATTTAAAACATTTGATCCACAATGAGAGGGCATCATAAACTTGGAAACCAAGGCCAATAAAGTTCTGCAACAAGCAAATCAATTTAGCACCATCATAAATAAAGAGTATCATTCTCTTTATCTCACGTTAAAAAACATTTATTTACACTTGTATTATGACACTCAATGTAAAAAGAAATGTGTAATCAAAGTCAGGTAAAAACAGACAGCCGTGAAAATAATTACTTGTAAACAACTCCGTCAATTGAGGAATTCAATATCAAAGGACATACTGGCCGGCTGATACAATCAAATGGTCAACAGCAGAAAATTAACTTCAGGTAGAAAAGAAATACAACAGCAAGGAGAACATTCTTAAACTCAAACCTACTAGGTAGTTCATGCAACAAATTAGAGTACATCAAAAACAACATGCATACACTATTTATGGTGTCACTTTGATATAAACATTTTATCAAACTTCTTATCAAGAAAAATATTCTTTATAAAAATATTAAAATGAAATAGTTTTTCTATTTAAAATCTTTTTAAAAATTAAATTTATTCTTCTTTTAAATGTTACAAAAGACCACAATTGCAAATATTTTTAATACCCCTGTTACGTTCTGGGTAAATAGTTTGAAAAAAATACAACTGGCCTCACAAAAGAGAAACGAGTTAAAAAGATGAAATTTGACAAAAACAAATGCAATCTTTCACATGAGAAATTTCTAGTAGTGCTTTTGACGACCGATTACTTCCAACTAAGCTGGTGTAAAGTTGGCTAACAAGGATAAGACAAGACAGGTGGGTTGAGTACAAGTTTCTTTGAACACATAATTGGAAGATTGGGTTATTAAAAAACATTTAGCATCTTATCATAGCTAGACATTGAATTCTTTCTTTAAATAGCACATGCAACTGGGACGGAAAACTACAGTGGAAATACAATTAAATAACTGGAATTCAAAATAATGTCTTCACTTATTAATCTATAATTTTTTTTTTTTAAATTTAAAAAAATAATGAACTAAAACTAACAAGTTTTTTTTATAATAAATTGAACTAACATCCAGAATGCTAGAATAAATTTTGTTTTTGCCTTAAAAATTCTGACTGTAGCTGCCATTAACTCAGTATTTAAAAAAGTATCCTAGAGAGAAAAATAAAACCTAATTAATTAGAGAAAACCATAATTTAGCCCTATTCATCTTCTGTCAGGCTACAAGGCCGTCTAAACTCCTGGCCGCGCTCATGAATCCACTTGTTGGCCACCCACTTGGTGCCCACTAAGACTGGACAGGCAGCATGCCTGGTGTTGTAGATGCCCTCTCCATTTTTCCTCAGGTTGAACCAGAAAGCTGCATTACCCTGGTGGGAGGAAGTAAAAGTACAATCAACTAGGGGAGGAGCACCTGAGGAGGTCTAGATACTTTAGGTGACAGTCACCTGACCTGAAAGTTTGCAACTTACAAGTAAGGTTGTGTGAGGGAAATAAATAGAATAAATGAATTTAAATACAGGATTTTCCTACAATTAACATAGCTATAAAGTATCAAATAATTTACCTTCTTTGGAAAAAGTTTCAATCCAATGTAAGGAAACACAGTAGCGCCCCCTGCCTCAACATCAGACATCTTTACAAATAAAGTTTAACAAGTTATCAAAACATAAGCAGATACAGCATTTGTTAAGCTTTAAGTTAAGCTTTTATAACATAAAGCAAGCAAAATATTAAAGTTCAGTACTGCTACTTTAAAATTTAAACAGAATATGATTAATGCCGTTTACTTTTGGATGAATATTTTCTAGTTTGGATCAGTAGAATGTGATTAAATAAATATATTGTACGGAAACACAAGGGTTGGGGAAGACAAAAATTTCAAACCAATTCAAACTTTGTATTAGGGTTTACAAGCTGAACATGATAGTAGAGTTCTGGTTTTGTCTAATATGAATTCTAATGGAGAGCTTAGAAGACTTCCCTACCTGCCTTACACATTTACTTCTCCCAAATATCAGCCTAACTCAAAAACTCTCCACAAAGTCTTAAACATTTTTTGCTGTACTGCAGCCAATAAACTAATATCACATTTCTGTTTTTTTATTTACAAATTTATTAAACTGGAAAAAAATATTTGCTGCACAATTTTATCAGAACAAACAAACCTAACCCAGCTGTATACTGCATATTGACACAGTTATCAATGTGAAATACAACCAACCTATCTGCTGGATATCAGCAAATAAAAAACTGCTGTATCTGGTGCTGTATGTAAGATAATTTCAAACTTACATAATTTAAAAATGTGGCTATTCTGTTCCCTGTGCCTAGTGACTTGAAAGCATCTTTTTCTTCTTTCTAAAGCACGTCAGTAAGCAGCAGAGAGATGGAAAATTAAGACATGCATACACAGTATACAAGAAACATGCTCAGAAAAAAAACAGTTTCTCCGTGTGGTGGGAAGCTGTTTTTTCCTGAGTTGCAACAACACTTACATAATTAAGAAACGTGGCTATGCGATTTCCATTAGCTTCTTCAAGTGCGCTCTTTTTTTTCCTCTGCAAGACACAATGGTGAACTTTTCCTTAGGCAACTAATTTAACTTAGTTACATCTGTCGCCCAAGTACATGGTGGCACTGTAATGCCCGTACAATATCCTACCAACCTTCCCCAATTGATCTCAAGTAGTTACTAAAAAAATTACATCCAAAGGACTAAGGATAAAGCACAGCTAACTTTAATTACTGTAATCCAAGGCACCATCGTGATAATAGGGTACCATAGTTTAGATTATCATCAAAAACCATGTCATTTAATGTTTTATTTACTTTAAACATGAGAGCAGTTTAGCATGCATTAGCCTAGGCTTGTTATTTATATTATGTTAATTCAAAGAAAATATTTTTAAGAAGATCCCCATTCATTTAATCCGGGCATGAAAAAAAGTTGTAAACAGTGAAAAATAGGAACTGATTTGATCTTTCAAATAGCTACCTTGTCAAAAGTTGTTAAAATACCATTCTAGGTTAAAAAAAATTGTAACAAATAAACCGACATGAACAAAAAATTGTTCAAATACTTACCCTAGCGAAATCAAAATGTGGTTCATAATGACCTCCAAGTCCATAATTAGCAATCTGCAAGAAATAGACCCAACATTCATAGCCTGCACTATACTAACTATGAACAGTTGTTTTTTCTATATAAAGTGCATTGTGTGAACATACACTGTACATGAAATAAGTGCAGGGTACTAAAGTAAATAATTTAAGTGTGAGTGTAAAAACTACACCCCATAACATAATCAAAGTGGATTTTTTGTTAAAATATTACTTTTAAAAGTTTGTCCTTAGACAACAAGACTCCACTGTTGCTAATGTGCAACTGAAAGTTTTTTGCTGCAAAATTTATCAAATAAATAATGCATGAATGAGCTCCCCAAAATTTTCTGGTATTTTCTAACATAACAGTTAGGGTTGGGACTCAGTGGAATTGAACCATAGAAGTTACGATAAACTGCTAATTCTTCAAGAAAACACGCAGTGTCCAATATTAGAATATGATATAAAATTATCATGGCCAATATCAAAATATGATATAAAATTATCATGACCAATATCAGAATATGATATAAAATTATCAAACTCCGAAGGTCCACCAGAAGGTTTTTGAGAAAAAGGAAATAAGAACCTCTTCTGGTTACTAGAAATAGCACAAAAATCTGAAAGAAACCCACGAGTAGTGTGAGCACTGACCTGAAGTTCTTCAGCTGTACTCATCTCTAGACCAGTGATTGCCTCCATTCTGTTGTTGACCTTCTGGATCACTGGGTGCTCATCACCCTTAAGCCAGGCACTGAGGGTTAACAATAGAAACAATGGTTAGCACTGAGGGTTAACAATAGAAACACAATTACTAGCACGGAGGGTTAACAATAGAAACACAATTACTAGCACGGAGGGTTAACAATAGAAACAATTACTAGCACTGAGGGTTAACAATAGAAACAATTACTAGCACTGAGGGTTAACAATAGAAACAATTACTAGCACTGAGGGTTAACAATAGAAACAATTACTAGCACTGAGGGTTAACAATAGAAACAATTACTAGCACTGAGGGTTAACAATAGAAACAATTACTAGCACTGAGAGTAACAATAGAAACAATTACTAGCACTGAGGGTTAACAATAGAAACACAATTACTGGCACTGAGGGTTAACAATAGAAACAATTGATGTATATAAGAAATTCTGCAAGGCTAATGTTTATTTAAGTATATATTTGGACACTTCAAGAAGTTACAGATATTTACCTTTTACTTATCCTGTAATTGGCAAATTCCAATTCTCCAGTTTTAGAGTTTTGAACTGTAGCTCTGTTCAGCTAGAAAAAATACATGTTTATTTATTTTGTATGACACCTAGTAGGTACACACTCAAAATATTTGGATAAATTAGAATGTTTACCACTTACACAAACAAGACCAAATAAAATAATTGCAGAGTAGCTTTAATCCTAGCTGATCAAAGTTGGCCATATTCAGGAAGAAAATTAGACTAATGTTAAAGTCAACAGACCATTTGGTATCTATCGTGTTGGCATGGTATTAAGTGATGTTAGGGAAATGTTACAACTAAGGATAAGGGGAAAGAAAATGTTAAAATAAAATGACTGACCCTGGGTGTAGCCAAGTGTTTAATTGTTCTAATTTCCTCATCTGACAGCACATCGTGGTAGATGACCACCCACGGGTCCAGGTGCACTGTCTCTTCTTTAGCAGGCTGGAGCAGCAACAGAGGGTGGTTGTTGGTCCTGTACTGGCAGGTCAGCCTGTCCGCATTTTGTATGGGCTGAACAAGGTTTACAAACAAAAAAGTTTAACAATACAACATTGCATATTTGATAGCTAGACATTTTGTATTGGCTGAACAAGGTTTACAAACAACAAAGGTTTAACAATACAACATTGTATATTTGATAGCTAGACATTTTGTATTGGCTGAACAAGGTTTACAAACAACAGATTAAAACATGATTATTACTTTACAAAATATAGTATACTTGATAGCTAGACATTTTGAAACAGTTCAACAAAATTTAGTGAAAAACAACTTTAAAACAACTTTAAAACAAAGTAATTAGTAAATTAGTAAAACTAAAAAAAAAAAAAAAATGACTGAATTCAGGAAAGACAACTCACTACAACATTCTCTCCCCTACAAAGGGCCTCATAGGTAAGGAACTCCTCAGAGTTTCTGTATTCATCCCTGATTATATGGTAGCCTGGTTTGTTTTTATCCACTGATCTTTTGTTCCTTGTCTCATCCTGCAGCATGGCCTCAAAGTATTTCTTGTTGTTGGCCGCCCTCTCATGGCCAGGATCTAGATGTCAAACAAATGATGGGCCATCATCACATAAGGATCACTAATTAACCAATTAGCACAAGAAAATTAAGTAGTTTTAATAAATATTATAAAGTATAATTAACACAGAGAGGCAGAAAAACTGATATGGATGCTGTTGAACTTTGAAAAAAAAGTTCATTTTTACCACAGACGAGATCTAGACTTATGTTAGGGAAACAAACTTGGCTAGGCATAATGCTGACCACACTATCCCTTCATATGTTGAGGTCAATGAATCAGAACTCTACTTCATCTGCCCCATGTGTCTTGGGAAGGAATGGGATTAAGAAGAAGAGAAGAAGATCTAAAAACATACCAATTGCCAAAAGTTCATTTGTCAGCACTAGGGCTTGAGAGATGTCACCTAGCTGTGAAAAGAAAAGAATTTTAAAAAACTAATTAAAACAAAACAGGATTGATTCTATTTAAGTTGTGTTTATTTATTTGCTTTGACTCTACTTTGTTTGTTTGCAGCTTTAGGTACAGTCTGAAGGTTTTATGGTACAGAGCACAGAAGGCTAAACTCTGAGGGATTTTATCTTTAAAAATCACATTAGGGCTAAGCTCTGAGGTGTTTTGTCTTAACAGAGCACAGGAGGCTAAGATCTAACAACAGGTACAGTACATTGTAAAAGGCTAATGTATTGTCATATTAGTATGTAATCAAACTTTGGGATCACATTGATGAGCTTGTTTACATGAGACTTTAGCTAAATCATTTTTTGAAAATTAAATTGGTTTGATTTAAGCCTGAAATCAGCATTCATTATCGCTTGCCTGAAGGGGTATTTAAGTTGATGTTAAGTCAGAAATAAAAGTCAGTTTTAAAAACTTAACACTCAATGATCACCAATAGTATGACATTGTTATAAACACTTAACAAAACCTGTACAGAGAATAGGGGCACATATAAATAGAACACAAAACAATTCTAAATTTGTATGATTGATCAGATTCAAAACATACCAGGAAACAAAAAAATCTTGAGTATGGGATTATAAACCCTAAACTATTACCATTGGTTAGTTACGCATGTGTTTGTTTTGATTAAAAATATTCGATCAATAAACAGATCCCAAAAAAATGGGCACAAAATAAAAAGAATTCATACTTTTTTTTTATTTCTGACTAGTCACTCACCACTCCATGAGTGTAAGACAGGTAATCTAATGTCTTATCTGACTAATCACTCACCCCTCCATGAGCGTATGACAGGTAATCTAATGTCTTATCTGACTACTCACTCACCACTCCATGAGCGTAAGACAGGGAATCTAATGTCTTATCTGACTAATCACTCACCACTCCATGGGCATAAGACAGGTAATCTATCCCTCACCACTCCATGAGCGTAAGACAGGTAATCTAATGTCTTATCTGACTAATCACTCACCACTCCATGGGCATAAGACAGGTAATCTAATGTCTTATCTGACTAATCACTCACCACTCCATGAGCATAAGACAGGTAATCTAGTGTCTTAGCCCTGTCTGCTGTCTTGATGTTCTCCTGAGACTCCCTCTCCAGGGCTGCCTGCATCCACAAGCTTGTATGGTAGTAATCCTTCTCCTCATAACTAAGGTGGCCTAGCAGATAGCACTCAGCGGCTGGCAAGTGAAGGGTTGGAGATGAGCACAGGAACAAAGTGTTTGAGTCACACGAGTGGGAGACGCAGCTGAGTTAGGGTGGCCATTCCAGCATGACAAAGGTGCAAGCAGGCATTTTTTTACAGCTCAAACTATTCTACACAGGCTATGTGTTAATTTCCATGCAGATATTTTAAGCCTACAATCACATTTGATTTCAGTCACAGAGCTGGGCAGATGTTATCCTGTTTAAAACTTGCTTTCCTACATCGATCCTTTACAAATTTTGCTGACTATGTAGTTGTACTTTTTAAACACCGACAACACAGATAAATGGCAGTTAAAAACCACAACTAGTTTACACCTCCTCACCTTGAAATAAGAAAAAGCCAAATAGTCTAGGACCTCCACCCTGGCAGATTCCAAGTCCCCTGCCAGGCCCTCAGTTTCCTGGCTCTCAATTCTTAACTTGCCATCTGCCTGCTCAAAGCTGACATGGTCTAAAGCTTGGCTCATCCACAGCATTGTGTGGTAGAAATCTCCTTCATTGTACGACAGCCGGCCTAACTCAAAGCATTCCTCGGCTAACAGGTGGGATGCAGGAGGCAGCACAGGTGTTAGAAACAAAACAGCAAGCATGTTAGAATAATTAACTAGTCGGTAACATGCATTTGTTTCTCATACACTAACACTGGTCGCATCAAAGTAAGGAAATTTATTTACAGGAAGATATGCAGGAGTTTTGTTTTCATTCAACATAAAGTTAGGCATTGAGAACATGCAATACATTGTGGTACTGACTTTGACAAATTTATCTCAAACACTGATCTGGAGCCTACTCATAGTTAGTATAATTCAACAGATTTATAATTTAAACTTTTACTATTGCTTCAATCTCTAAGAAAGTTTAAAATTTTAGCTACACTGTTTCAGATTTAAAACATCTTCAACACGAAGAAAACGGAAAATGTCCTAATTTTATTCAACCAAGTCCTGATTTGACTACAAGAATCTAATAGCATTTTAAAGAAATCTGTTGACATGAAGTTGAAGGTTTAAAAGGGAGGCGAGTTTTAATGCACTAACAGAAAGTCATTGGTTAAATATTTCAACAAAACATAGAAAACAAATGCATGTTTAAATAAACTGATTCATTTTTCAAGCTGTCAATGTTTACAAAAGAACATTCAAAACATATTTCTAATGTTATATTTATGTATATTAAAGAAAAAACATTTTAAAAGGCCATAAATTTTTATACCGAAAAATTACTAATTAATTTAACAAGTGTATTCTAGCAAACCTGATAGAATAGGGGAAGCCACTCCTCCCAATTCTCCATGAGCCACAGCTGAAGTGTCCAAGTGGTATGTGTCTTGTAGACGCATGAGGGCTGAAGCTGCACCTTTCAGGTCCTCAAATGTGGGGAGGTCACTCTTAACTTGTTCAATCTCTTCCATAAGAGCTGAAGTTTATGAAGCCACTAAATTATTGCAATCATCTTTAAGTCTATTAAAATATAATCTTATTTAGATGAACAATTTATTTTAAACTTCAAATATATTAGATTTGACTTAAAACCTGAAAATATTTTAATTTACATAAAAAACCTACCTAGAAAATACACTTGATTTATCCAGCAGATTGAGAAAACTTATGCAAATTAACCGAAACCCAAACAAGTTATAAACCTTAATGCTAATTAACCCAAACAAGTTGTAAACCTTAATCCTAATCAATTTGAACTTACAATCTAATGTATTGTTGGAGAGAACAGGGGTGACATTTCGATCCCAATCTAAGGTGAACTTCTTGATCAGCAGGAAAGCATTGACTGGGTTGCCGAGATACTTGTCAACATCCTCCAATGCCCTCTTGCTGTGTCTGTCAAAATCTTCAGCTAGCCTGGAAAATATTTGCATAATCAGTGGTCAAAATCTTCAGCTAGCCTGGAAAATATTTGCATAATCAGTCAGCATTGGGAAATATTTGCATAATTAGCCAGCATTGGAAAATATATCATAGCTGGCATTGGGGAATATTTGTATCATCAGCGGGCACTTGAAAACGAGTTTAAAAGATTTAAAATATAGACGTGTCCATTAAAGAGGGTTCATTCATAAATGACGTCAGGCTTTTTTGACGCTTTTTACTCCCCCCCCCCCCTCATAATCTGGCACACATCCATCACAAAGAGTATAATACTATTAATCAATCCGTACTAACATTTACAAAAAAGTTTCCAAAAGCACTGACATATCGGGAAAAAAGAATTTTCTAAAGTTACTTTTTTAAATGAAAAAAAAAGTGTGACGTCACACTATCTGAAAAATCCCCCCCCCCCCCCCAAAAGAAGAGACGTCATCTACGGCTCTTCCAAAACAGCATTTTAAAGAACGGAATCCAAGCAATCAGGCTACTTATTTTGAAAAAAATATTGTATAAAGAATTACAAAAATGCATTGTGTACAAATTTACAAACAAGTTTAAATCTTTATTTTTAATCACACAAACTAATTTGCCATCAGCTCGCCTCTTGATGACAAGTGTTAACAACAAGCTAAAAAATATTCGTTAAATTCCAAGTCAAAAAGGGAGAGAAGAAAAGCCGACTGCGGATTAAGAGCAAAATAAACAAGACGGATGGGCCGGAGACAGGGAATCGATACCGCCCAGCGGGGGGAAATAAAATCAATGGCGTATTGTTTCTCATTCATTTCCTGAAGCACTGGTGTTAATTGACAGGGATTCCGTCGCCCCGTCCATGCGGCCAACCCGTCTCAACGATCAGCTTGACGGCCATGTTGCGTGAATGGCACTCGTTTTGCTCGCCTCCGGTCTCGGCAGGCGATCGACTTTCTCAGTTCCTGATTGAGCGCTAAATCTGGACAAATCGTGCAGTTTCGAATAACTGTGACTCAATTATATGTGTACTTCATTCCACACTTTCGCCACTTTCGTGAAAAGAAGGGGGGGGGGGGAGGAGGGGTAAGGAAGAAAAGTGTAAAAAAAATAATTTCTTAAAAATACGTTTCGGTTTTGATTTTTGCTGACTTTTTGGTGTGGTTTTTTCAAATGAAACTTTTATACGAAGTCAAAAATAATGATTGCTACTGTTTAAATGTACACATTCGAAGACCTATTTAATTTACTTTGACGGTGTTTTTTTCCAATGGTTAAAATTAAAAGGTAAACTTACTAAATATTTTGAGTCTATATTGAAAATTTTAATTCAGTAAATCTTGGTTTGTAGTTTAAAAAAAAATAAAAAATTATGTGCCAACATTATAATTGTGAGTCGCCAGTCGCCCACAAGGTTGTAGGTCACGAGGCTGCTCCCACGTGGCCGTGTCCACAAGAGAGGGGTGGAGTTAATAAGTCGTCTGCGTGGGAACTAAGGAGCAGACGACTGGGTTCATCAGATGACGTCATCCACTTGAGTGGGAGGGGATTGACCAGTTGCTTTCCTCAGGATCGACCCATTCATACATTTCTAACACTTATTTCACACAAAACTGAGACGGGTTATCAAAAAGACGGGGTATCACAAGTAACAATGTGCACGAAACAAAACAAAATATATCACGCCGGCCCACTTTGTGACGGTTATTTATGTGTAGCTTGTAGTCGCATACTTTAGAAACTACAACACAACCAAACTCGTTGCAGATATATTTTCTCAGCGGCTTGTTCGTTACTCCCCCCCCCCCCGTGTCACCAGGAGACAGATAGGTGTCAGACGACCCAGGGGAGAGAAGCTACTCCGTCAGCCAGACAAAAAGGGACGGAACTGTACAGTGAAAATCTGGCAGGGGCATGCATGCTGCACATAGATCTAGTACTAGGTTTATTGATCTCGATAACCACTTGGTGGTGGTAACTGTCGTGTAGAAGAACTTTTAAAACCCGCCCAAAACTCACATTAAACTCTAATGTCTTACAGCAGTCTGGTTTAGGTAGTCACCATTTTAAGTTCGGATACAAGCAAGGGGATTTTAAACTGTAAATTGTAGAGTACTAATTATATGACAGTGCATGGCTTTTGAACATTACGGCTTGTGATTTCTCGTGGGGAGGGGGGGGGAAGCTCACAGAAGACACGTGTCATAGTGAATTTACTGAGCGGCTATTTGCCTAAAGCGGTGTATGTGATTGTGTCAGCTAGCCATGCTGTCACCACCACTAAAACTATGACATGCAAGTGATTTGTCTTAGCTGACCTTACACGACGGAGCGAGGCTTGCCTATACTGTCAGAGATACACGAGAATCATCACAATGTGGGAATGTTAGGTCGACGTGGTTAATGAAAGGAAACTTAACGCACACTGCGGGGTTAGAAAAGAACTAGAGATACAAACATGGAGCCTACTCGTGTTTGATGACGTATACATGATTGCCCCAGGGATCGCCATGTCAAAAAGTTCTGGGAAATATGGCATCACGTTTTCTTTCAGACATTTTGCTCCCGCGGGAGCGGTACCGAAATTAAAACTTTCGAGGGGCTGACAATGGTTTAAGTATTTATTCTTCTATTTCGTCCGGGGAAGGGGGTGAGGTGCCTGAAAGAAACACTTTAGTATTTTAAGAGAAAGAGTAGGGCCGTTTCAAAAGCTGGTTGTTTTTTCTCCTAGTGTACAGTGGTGATAAGTGGAATGACCAATTTCAGGTGCACCTGGTAACAAGGAGAATAACATTACACATATGTTGCACACACAGCTGTTGTGGAGAGAAACCCCCTGTCTATAAGTTGATGGCTAAGGGACTAAAGTGGTGAAAATTTAGCGCAGTGTGTTATAAAACTGGATGGTTTTGAAATCTGGATTAGGTTATCATTTCTTTGTGTGCAAGTAAACACTAGGAATGACACAACAAAATATATTTTAATCCATTTTTACAGTGATATTACAACAGGCTAGATGATGTATACAAAGAATGAAGTTCTCTTTAAAACCTGTCGGGCTATGGGACAGGTGAAGCAGAGTTCACCTGATTTTGTGACCTCAGAATAAGGAGAGATAGTGTAGTCCCCACTATGTCTAGCTGCCTTTACTTTCCTTAATGTGAGTTAGGTACCCATCATAGTTGGGTGGACTCAAGGACATGTTACCAATTGAACTACAGACCCAAACTTAAGACTTTTAGGTTAACAATCAAAAGCTCTCTTTGATCATGTAGTCCCACTTTTGGTCCATTGTATGGTCCATTGACCACGGCATATAAAGGTATAGATTGGTTAGCACTATGCCCAGCCACCTTTACTTCCCCTGAGTCAGTTACCCATCAGAGCTGGGTCGACTGGGACATTGTACTGGATCCAAACACAAGACTTTCAGGTTAATAGTCAAACCCTCAACCACACTATCCCTCTAGGTTTGTATACTGGTACACAGTGGTGGTTTAAAAAACTCCAATATATAACTAAAAACATACATTACATACTAGCTGTGTAAATAGATTAACTGAAGTGATAAGGACTAGGTAATAATTCAGGTTGATCATTGTCTATATAAGCAGGTGATTAAACTGTCTATCTGTAACAATGGGACTTATTGTGCCCATATCACAGAGAGAAATGTGTAATGAGTGTGTTCATATGCAGTAGAATGCAATCATATTGCTATTCCCTTACTTTTACTTTGAAAGTCAACTTTTAAAATATCTGAGCTCTGTGGAGAGAGACATAGAGAACCCCCCCCCCCCTCGTAGAAGCCAGACCCAGAATGTATGTACAATACTGCAGCAATAATATTTAGGGCCACACAAGATATCAGTGTTGCTATGTCACATGGTGTCACACTTCTTTGTTCAAGTAACAAGATACACAAACTTTGGATTTCACTTTCAGCATTTTTCACTTAAGTATCTATAAACTGATGTCACCTAAAAACGACTATGATATGATGACAATATATAAAGCTTAGCTAAATCAACCTAATAATCAATCTAATGAAGTGAGCAAGAGAATATTCAGTGCTGTAATCTATAACCCACTGAGGTGCCGGTGACTACAGTAAAACTACTTATGGTATAATACAGTTCAATCTAGTCTGTTTTCTGTTACAACAGAAATGGTGTCAGCACAATGCTTAATGGACCATCCCTTTCCAGGCTGGTTGGACTGTGGGACTCTGCTCAAATCCTGGCCGAACATAGAACTGGGACTCGGCTAAACAAAGTAAAATCCTGGCCGAACATAGAACTGGGACTCGGCTAAACAAAGTAAAATCCTGGCCTAACATAGAACTGGGACTCGGCTAAACAAAGTAAAATCCTGGCCTAACATAGAACTGGGACTCGGCTAAACAAAGTCAAATCCTGGCCTAACATAGAACTGGGACTCGGCTAAACAAAGTAAAATCCTGGCCTAACATAGAACTGGGACTCGGCTAAACAAAGTAAAATCCTGGCCTAACATAGAACTGGGACTCGGCTAAACAAAGTCAAATCCTGGCCTAACACAGAACTGGGACTCGGCTAAACAAAGTCAAATCCTGGCCGAACATAGAACCGGGACTCGGCTAAACAAAGTAAAATCCTGGCCTAACATAGAACTGGGACTCGGATAAACAAAGTCAAATCCTGGCCTAACATAGAACTAGACTTTTACCTTCATTTTTTTTATGTACATTCTCTTTACGCATAAAAAAAAAAGTTAAAACAACTTAATTCTACTTACTGTTTGATTTTTGAAATTCTGGCTTCTTCTTTCTCCACATACAACTTTAAAAGGCTAGAAATGTCTCTTTCAGCATACAAAGCAGTTTGCAAGTGGGCATTAGATGTGAACAGTTCAGCACTGGCAAGCTCTGGTGTTTGAACTAAACAGAGCACTATCGGAAGTATCACAAACATGGTGTTATCTGGTGAAAAAAATAGATTGAACTGTTGTTCATTTTCACATTTTATTGTTGGACAAAGGAGCAAAGCTAATATTTTAATAGAACTATATATTATTACAGGGGACAGAGTGGCCTAGCGGTAGACAGCTGGAATTCTAACCTGTAAATCTCGAGCTCAAATCCAGGTTCGAGTCAGTAGAACATCCCTAAGTCCACCCGCTCGGATGGGTAGCAATTAATAGATATAGATCTAGTTGTTAGTAGGGAGCCCTAAACATTTTATTTTAGAAAACTCTAGATCTAGGCCTCATTCCCAATCAATTTGTTTAGCATCTAGAGTAGACCTAAGTTGGACTGCATACTTGTTATACTACCTGTAACTAACTGTAGGGATAGATACTAGTAGATAATGTATAAGTATAGCCTAAGATTGTCTAAGAAGGCCTGAGAGCCTATGAAAAAGTGTAGTAAGTAAACTATGCTAAGAGAGTAAGACGTATTAATAAATAAAATGTTAAACCTATGTTTTAGAAAATGTTCTACAACACGTCTTTACTTTAACTTAAGTCTTGAGACATCTAGTCTAGAGATTATCCTAGAATCTGGATCTAGACCTAGCCTATTTATTGATATTTATTATGCTATTTTGTTACTCTGAAATCCAAGCTCAATGTAGATCTAGATCTATCTACTTACTAGATCTAGAATCTAGATCTAGATCTATACTCTGTCTACTAGATCTAGATATCTTTATCTAGGCTTAGTCAAGCTAGATTAGTTTTAAATAGATCTAGACTAGATCTATTCAAAGATTTAAAATTTAAGGCATTAAGCCCTTGGCCTTGCTTAACTGCTAGAAGATGTAGAAAGAACAGTAGGCCTAATTTCTAGAAAGGTAATTAAGTAGGGCCTAATTAATAGGCCTAAGTATTAAGTAGGCCTAATTATATTATATTATAATTATTAGGCCTATAAATATTATTAGACCTATCAATAGCCAATAAATAATAGCCTAATTTAAAAAAAAAAAATATCGATGAAATAATATAATAAAAGCGGCCCTATATTAGGGCCTATTCATTATTATTTATTATATTCAATTATTTTATATAGGGCCTAGCTAGGCCTATTCATGTTGTTCATAGTTAAGTCAAGTTAAGTCGTTAGACTCATGAGTCAGTTTTAGACTTTAGATCTAGAGTCTAGATCTAGAAATCTAGATTCTCTAGTTATCTACTAAAGGCATAAGACTAAGATCTAAAACTGTCTACTAGATCTAGATCTAGATCTAAGTCTAAAACTTAGATTAGAACTAATCTAGACTCTATGAAAAATCTGCACTCAAGTCAGGCAGAATCTCGTGTGTGAAATTGTTAGCGGAAAGAGAACTTAGAAGCCTAGAGAAAGGAGATCTAGATTTTAATTTAAATAAACTTGTATCGAGAAACTCACCTTCTCATACACAACCTAAGCAAGCACTCACGCAGTGAACACGTTGGCAGTTTTTTTGTGCGTACGTGCTCCCAGTAAAGTATTCTTTATTTAAAGAGCCAATGAGAGTTCTGGTATTCCACCAACCCTCTCCTTCAGGTCTTCCTCACAGCAAAGCGAGAAAGAAAATGCAAGTAAACGAATCCTGGCCAGATTTTTATATTTTGAAAAGAGTTTAAATAGAATATAGAAACTAATACTTAAAGCCTATATGCTTTTATCAAAATATGTAATTAAATAAGTGTGTTATTTCCTAGTCCGTCAATGTTTTCACATGGCAGTAAATATTAATTTCAACCAGTATACCCATCTTAGAAATATAAGAATGATCATAATTTTAATGTATAAGATTATGAAAATGTGATGAATTTACTTACCTATGAGATAAAATAAAAGTGTATGCATGTTTGATATACATTCGGGTATTAGTGATTATTTAGTTATAGCCATAATAAAAAAATAACTCATTTGGTTGTGCAATGCAAGATTAGATAAAGAATAGTCCTACGTGTATATTTAATAAGTGTCACTCTATCTGGCTCTTTATCGATGTAAACATGACCCATATTTTTATTGTTACCATATAAAGATGCTAGTCCATTTATTTTAGTCACTCTAACAAGCTAACAGGTGACCCCAGCATTTTATTGGAAAAATAGTTATCGCGCCTTAAACTTTTTTAAACAAATAGCATTTAGATCTAGATCAAATTTACATTTTATTTACAAAAACATATAATCTAAATCTAGATTGACAGTGTTCAATGGATTAATCATTCATTATTAAAATTGTTTTGTTTTGTAAAAATTAAGAGAGGCACATTTTAGAAGCTGACGTGAAAGTCACAGAAAGGGATGACTTATTAACACACTACCACATAAAAAAAGATTGTAATATCTGTAAGACACACATTATTTTACATTCTTTGTAATTATTTATTATCTATTAGAATTTTAAAACATTACATGTAGTTGCTTCGATAACTCCTTATGTATAAAAAATCTTATTAATACACATTTGAAAAGTGAAAAAAAATTAAGCACTGCTATCGTCGTTGACAACGGAGTAGCGCATCCTTTATCCCAAAGATAAACGGGCACGGTAAACCTTGATAGATCTAGATATAGAGCTATATCTACCACTTCAGTTTGAAAATAACTAGATTTCTTGATCTGTGCAAAGATGAGTTGTAATCCGAGACGTTCTAGCAAGGTATGAAGGATAGTTCTTTTCTGTTTGTGCAATTATTATCCTAAAGTTGATTGAATAATAATAATTTTAATATCGAGCAAATTAATCAAATTTAATCACTTTAGAATGACTTTTAGTCACTTTTAGATATATTCTAGCTAGCCTACTTCTAGATCTAGAATCTTGAGCCGTGTGTTGATGTCTTAATTTTATTGTCGTTTCATGTTAAGCATCAGAGTTTCTTCCAGGCATCTCCTCTGGGGGGGGGGGGGTGTAGAAAGTCTACCGCCCCCCCCCCCCCCCCCCCCCCCGCCCCCGAACATTTCAAGCCCCCCCCCCCCCCCCGGAGAAAAAAGTCTGGAAGAAACACTGTTAAGCATGGGGCCTGTAGCCAAGCATACTGATACTGTACAATGTTGACTGATCCCTAAAGTTTAAAGTAGGGTGTTACTGATCCCTACTTATTACTACTTAAGAATTAACGAGTGTTGCTCAGATTGACCTCTACTTGAAGGGTATAGATTAGACTGACCCCTACTTGAAGGTTGTTGATTAGATTGACCCCTACTTGAAGGGTATAGATCAGACTGACCACTACTTGAAGGCTATAGATCAGACTGACCCCTACTTGAAGGTTGTGGATTAGACTGACCCCTACTTGAAGGGTATAGATCAGACTGACCCCTACTTGAAGGATGTTGCACAGATTGACCCCTACCTGATAGGTGTTCCTCACTGACCCCTACCTGGAAGGTGTTCCTCACTGTCCCCTACCTGATAGGTGTTCCTCACTGACCCCTACCTGATAGGTGTTCCTCACTGACCCCTACCTGAAAGGTGTTCCTCACTGACACCTACCTGAAAGGTGTTCCTCACTGACACCTACTTGACAGGTGCTGATCAGACTGACCTCTATTTTGGTGGCGTTGATAGGACTGACCTTTACTTGAAACTATTGACCAGGATGACCCCTACTTGAAGGGTGTTGACCATACCGACCCATACTAGAAGGGTGTTTAACCCCAACTTGTAGAGTGTTGTTTAGACTGACCCCTACTTGAATGGCGCTTAAGGGTGTTGCTTAGATTGACCCCTACTTGAATAAAGAAGAGCAGACTGACCCCTAATTGAAGGGTGATCAGACTGACCCCTAATTGCGGGTGTGGATCAGACCGACCCCTATTTCAAGGGTGTTGCACGGATTGACCCCTACCTGAAAGTTGTTCCTCACTGACCCCTACCTGAAAGTTGTTCCTCACTGACCCATACTTGAAAGGTGTTGACCAGGCTGACCCCTACTTGAGGGGTGTTGATCAGACTGACACCTAACTTGGAGACCGATACTCCTAGCACCAACATAAAAGCTACTTTAACGAGAAGAGATGAAGCACAATAAAAAAGCATTTGATAGCTCCTCATAGGGGGTCCATAATTGAAGTCACACTCGTAGGGGGGAGTGGGGTCCTTAATTTTGTGACGGTGTGTGATGAGGGGTAGGGGAGTGTTCAGACGGCGTGACGTCACACCTTTGCATTATAAAAAATTGCAATGCTAGAAAACGAATTTTAGCAGTTATTTCGCGTTTTAGAAAACTGTTTAAATAAATTGTAATAGAAATTGATTAAAACACTCTATGTTGACAGAGTTCTGACTAGATTTGAGAAAAACATCGCTGTTTTAAGGAAAATTCAACTGCAATTTTGAGGGGGGGGGGGGTTGTGTGACGTCATTTTAGGGGGGAGTCTTGCTTACTGTGATGTGTGACAGAGGCGACGGGGGGGGGGGGGGGGTTGAAATCGTGAGAAAAAATCGTGACATCATTTATGGATGACCCCCCCCCCCTATAATGTTAACTCAGGAACTTTGGCACCTAACCCTCCTACACACGAACACTTATCCTTTACATTCAACTCTTTATGTGCTGCCAGTAAAGGAGCGTGTACGTGTTATATAACACAAAATGTTCACCCACCCACCTTTTCACATACATCGTTATGTAACAACCCTTAGCCCATACACAAACAAAAATAATTTCAGTCACCAAAAAAATGTTTACGCTTAAATGAGTTGTAACATGGTGTTTAGTAAGAATGTAAAAAATCCATGTTTCAACCATTTCATGTCAAATGTAAATTTGTCAAAATACCGAAAAACTAAAGGCGGTGTTACATAAAATAGCTGTATACCCTTTACAATATAACGCAATGTAACAAAATGGTTATGTAAGACTCCCAATCTCTTCATGTCGTATAGCCTAGTAATAAAGTAATGTATGCACGATTCTTTTTGCGGAGTCGTGTTCCTTCAGATAACGTCATCACTACCCCCCCCCCCCCCCCACCGTCAGTTATTCTAAGAGGGGTGAGTTTGAATGACGCGGCTGTCGTGGACACCTGTCAGTGGGACCCAGTGGGACATAAAAAAATGTCAAGACAAAACCCATCAAACAAAGATGGTAATGTGACAGATCAGCCAGCTACTCCTGCACAAAATATTGCTTGGGGTGTTGGGCGGGAGGGGTGGGGGGGGGGGGTGTACAGGCGTTGCCATGGGCGCATTGCGGGTTGTTCCCCCTTGTGATAAGTGCAGAGTTATCGGAATTTTCAATTAAATTTATGTATTAAAACAATAAGTATAGGTCCTATGTAATGAAAAAAATATTGCAGACTGGTGATGAACACTTCATACGACTTACCAAAATTTTAAAAACATCTGCAGACTTTTAAAATTGTGTGGCTGTCTTTTACAATTATTGATCAGTGTAAAAGTGCAGCTAGTATCGCAACTCTAAACTTAATTCCTGTCCTAACCATAGTCTAACCTAACTCGACAAACTAAATCACTACACCTCGTTTACACTTGCGACATGTATACTGTATATGTCTAGAGGGGGAAAAACTCGCAGAAAGCTAGTGTTATTCGAAAACATTTTTCCTGCGAAAGTGTATACTAGCTTGGTGCGAGGTTTTTTAAATAGACATTTATAGTATACAGTCATGCTGTAAGTGTAAAGGCGGTATTAATCGCGCAAATCCCGTGTCTTTAAGAGTCCGAACAACCGTTTAAATGAACCTTTTAACTCTACCCCACCCCTCTTTTTTTTATTAAAAAATTAAGTAGTTGATAATTCACAGCAATGCGAATTAGAATAGCATAGAAATAGAACATGTTCTAATGGTCTAGTGCATATAACTTAGGACTTAAATGTTAAAACTCAGCATCTCATGACAAAATACCTCAAGACTAAACATCCCACCCTACCAGAGGACCAATAATGTAATGACTTAATCCCTTTCATTTCTTTACCACAGCGGTCTGATGGTAAGCCAACGTGATAATCCGTTCCTTTTGTTTCATTTGAATTGCGTGTTTGTTTTTTATATTGTTAAATACTGGTAAATGGGAAGGTGAAACAACGATTGACTCTAAGCGCACAAGAATAAATCAGAAACTAGCGATTCTAAATCGAAACGAGCTTGTGTTGAAAGACAGTTGGTGTTCTGTAACAGCAGTGTATCGACTCATCGCAATTTCATGTATATGCAGTGTTTCTTCCAGACTTTTTCCGTGTGTGGGGGGGGGGGCACTTTTCTAAATAAATTCAATTTCGTTCGGTGGGGAGGGTGGGGGTAGACTTTCTTGGGGGGTGCCTGGAAGAAACTCTTGAGTATATGACACTTACTCCATACATATTTCACATCATCTTGTGACATCATGTTGGGTTGTTGTTTTTTTTTTTAGTTTTTTATTTATTATTTATTTGGTCATGATTATCCATGTATGTTGACCAGGATAGGTCATGATTATTCAGGTACTGTTGACCAGGATAGGTCATGATTATTCAGGTACTGTTGACCAGGATAGGTCGTGATTATTCAGGTCCAGGCGATTAGGATAGTAAAAGCTATAGAACCATCATAAATTGAACTGCTTTGATATTTTATAATACCTAAATAATTATGATATTCTATTTCAATAACTTGAGTTTAAAATGTTGATTCTACGTATTAGCATTTAAGTAAACCCAAGGCGGACGCGCATGAAGGGATGGCTTGGTAATTTAGTTGGGGATGATTTTTGTGTTGTTGGTTTTTGTCTTTTGGCGACTATGATAACACGGGTTTTCTCTTAGTAAAATCGTTTCAAACATAATTAAGCGATTGACTTAAAATTATTTGCAATCTTCAATTCCAAATTTCGTTTCAGATAGCGAGTACTGTGAGTATTGTTTTTTTTTTATCCAAATTATTGTAACTATAACTATCTAGTCTACTTTGGTATCAGATACCAGCCAGGATTTTATGTTTTGAATTTTCTATAAACACACACTCGTATATATATATATATATATATATATATATATATATATATATATATATATATATATATATATATATATATATATACATACATATATGTATATATATATACATATATGTATATATATACATATATATATACATATATGTATATACATATATGTATATGCATGCAGGCCTATATGTGAACATAAGTGTGTCGCGCGAGCGAGTTGTGTAAAATTGAAATTTTTGACATTCACTTGCACCTTAAAACATTGTAGTCGACACTCCCACGTGTTACTTCACGTGAGGTTTTTGTCATTTTAGGGGTTAGGGGGGGGGGATCTCTCCCACACCCGCTACCTACGCCACTGGTTATAATCCCTTTTGGCTAGCCTCATTTTGTTAATTTTAAATCCTAACTATACCTGCTTTTGACATGCGAAATGTCAATAGCGTGGTCTTAAAATGGAAAATGAGGTTTTTTAAAAATGACAAACTGTACAGAATGCAACAAAGTGACTAGGGTCACGTCAGGCAGCAACTGTCACGTAAAGTGTCACGTTTTGTGACAGTGATCACGTTACGCGGAAAGTGACGCTAAGCGGCAGGGATTGCGTTGAGCGACAAATGTGTTCAGCGTAAATTGTCACGTTACGTGACAAGTTCACGTGATTTAAAAAAGGCCACGTTAATCGGCAAGTATTACGCAAGCATAACTGACTGAGAAACAATGGGACGACGTGGTCGAGTAGTGGAGCACTCTATAACTAGCCTGAAGGTCTTGAGTTTGATTCATGTGCCCAGATGGGTTGGTACCAGGGGCAAGTTGTGGCCGACACGCACAGGGCTGGTGACAATGCCTTCATACATAAACGTCAGGTGGGGAACTCTACCTTTTCTGTTGCTGGACCGTCAGGCCTATATCAAACCTGACCCAAATGAGGAAAATATCTTTGTGTGGTTTTTTTTTAATATCTCGAGTATCTGTATGGGGTAAAATTGGAAATATCCCATGTGTGGGGTAAATGGGAAATATTTGATGTGTGGAGTAAAATAGAAAATATTTTGTGTGGGTAAAACGGAAATATCTAACGTGTGTGGTAAAATGAGACATTTCTCATGTGTGTGGTAAAATGGGAAATATCTCATATGTGTGGTAAAATGAGAAATATCTCATGTGTGTGGTAAAATGAGAAATTTCTCATGTGTGTGGTAAAATGAGAAATATCTCATGTGTGTGGTAAAATGAGAAATTTCTCATTTGTGTGGTAAAATGGGAAATATCTCATGTGTGTGGTAAAATGAGAAATATCTCATGTGTGTGGTAAAATGAGAAATTTCTCATGTGTGTGGTAAAATGGGAAATATCTCATGTGTGTGGTAAAATGGGAAATATCTCATTTGTGTGGTAAAATGGGAAATATCTCATTTGTGTGGTAAAATGGGAAATATCTCATGTGCGTGGTAAAATGGGAAATATATCATGTGTGTGGTAAAATGGGAAATATATCATGTGTGTGGTAAAATGGGAAATATATCATGTGTAGGATAAAATAGAAAATATCCTAAATGAGAAATATTTAATGTGTGGGTAAAATAGAAAATATCGTGTGTGTATGTGTTAAAATGGGAAATTTATCGTGTGTGGGGTAAAAGAAAATATTTGATGTGTGTGTTAAAATGGGAAATGTATATATCTCACGTATCTGTAACACGATTGACACTTTCAACAGCTGATGATTCTGTAGACGAAAAACCAGGTGAGTAGTACACAACCCTTGCTCATGTTTTTCTCGTGTGCGTGTGTGTTTGTGTGTCTGTTGACTTTTCATCATTTTCCCCAGGTTAACATCAGGTGGGGCTTATTGGATATCCGCGGGATTTGACTGACTTATTTTAAATGAGTTGTGGGAGGGGTCGCCAATATATGACGTGACGAATCCCAGGGGGCGAGGTGGGTGGGGATGCTATTCGTGGCGCCCTGTCACAGCAAACACATTACGTAACATTCAACGGACTGAAATACATCAGCAATTTTAACATTACGTAACATTTAACTGAAATACACCAGCAATTTTAACATAACGTAACATTTAACTGAAATACACCAGCAATTTTAACATAACGTAACATTTAACTGAAATACACCAGCAATTTTAACATAACGTAACATTTAACTGAAATACACCAACAGTTCTAACATTACGTAACATTTAACTGAAATACACCAGCAATTTTAACATTACGTAACATTTAACTGAAATACACCAGCAATTTTAACATAACGTAACATTTAACTGAAATACACCAACAGTTCTAACATTACGTAACATTTAACTGAAATACACCAGCAATTTTAACATAACGTAACATTTAACTGAAATACACCAGCAATTTTAACATTACGTAACATTTAACTGAAATACACCAGCAATTTTAACATTACGTAACATTTAACTGAAATACACCATCAATTTTAACATAACGTAACATTTAACTGAAATACACCAGCAATTTTAACATAACGTAACATTTAACTGAAATACACCAGCAATTTTATTGTTAATTATATCAGTCCTTGAAGAAAGTATGTCTGTAAATTAAAAAGCTCCGATTAACTTTTACTACACAAACCTAGCTAGCTGCACTTAAGCCCGAATTCTTTTAAAATTCCATAATATTTAGGTGTTTGTTTTGTTTTTTAATTTACCTCGCGAGGATTGAAACACTTATTAATCTTGTCTACACCCAGTTAGTTCATTCATTGGTTGGTTCGATTGAAATATGTTGCTTTTGTTGAGTTATTTGTACAGCTTGTCTACTTTGTCAATTGTATTTCTTTGTGTATTGCAATAAGCAAACATAAACATGTTTATTTGTATTGCAACAAGTAAACATGAACATGTTTATTTGTATTGCGACAAGTAAACATGAACATTTGTATTTGTGTATTGCAACAAGTAAACATGAACATGTTTATTTGTATTGCAACAAGTAAACATGAACATGTTTATTTGTATTGCAACAAGTAAACATGAACATGTTTATTTGTATTGCAGCAAGTAAACATGAACATGTTTATTTGTATTGCAACAAGTAAACATGAACATGTGTATTTGTGTATTGCAACACGTAAACATGAACATGTGCATTTGTGTATTGCAACACGTAAACATGAACATGTGTATTTGTGTATTGCAACAAGTAAACATGAACATGTTTATTTGTGTATTGCAACAAGTAAACATGAACATGTTTATTTGTATTGCAATAAGCAAACATAAACATGTTTATTTGTATTGCAACAAGTAAACATGAACATGTTTATTTGTATTGCAATAAGCAAACATAAACATGTTTATTTGTGTATTGCAACAACTAAACATGAACATGTGTATTTGTGTATTGCAACAAGTAAACATGAACATGTGTATTTGTGTATTGCAACAAGTAAACATGAACATGTTTATTTGTATTGCAACAAGTAAACATGAACATGTTTATTTGTATTGCAACAAGTAAACATGAACATGTGTGTATTACAACAAGTAAACATGAACATGTTTATTTCTATTTAACAGACGTGTGTAAGAGAGGCAAGCCAAAATGCTATGCAAGGTTGGTGGTAGCCTGTTATATGCCTCACGATTACAGGCACTTCTATTTCAGACCGTTTTTATAATGTTAGGTTTCTCTCAAGTGGACCAGTGCAGTCTATCCGTGGCCAGACAGTAGAGATTTCAACTGGTAACCCGAACGTTTTTAGTTCCAGGCTCGAGTGTGTCCCGGAGTTAACCCAGCTCTGACGGGTACCTGACTCACGTTGGGCTGGCCACACTTTCCCTCCATATGCCGAGGTCACTAAAATACAGGTGAACTCTACTTCATCTGCTCCACGGACTACCATGTTCAATGTGTGATTGTATATATATATATATATATATATATATATATATATATATATATATATATATATATATATATATATATATATACATATATAATTTAAGATGAGATTAGCTTGACTGAGACTATGTAATGAATGCGTGAAGAAGCTATACTAGCCATTTCTTCCCTTATCAAGTCGAGCCACCATAGCTAGCTGTATCAACCGGTTCAGATGTCGTCTAGCTTGTTTCAAACCCAGCAGATGGAGCTGCTACACCTTCTTAATGGTGTTCGGAGTTCTTTTTGCAGGTGAGTACATCTACATATCATGGTGTTCTGGGTGAGGAGATCAATTTTATACACCTTCTACATCGTGTTTGGAGTTTTAGCTATAGGTTAATATGAGTTTTTCGATCTAGTCTTGTCGATATATTGTTATAGCAAATATTGTCTTTATGATACTTTATCAACCAAAAATCTAACCCAAGTAATCTACTGTCGGTGGCTGAAAATCCAAAGAAATTAGTGTATCTTGCAAATTTCTCCATTATCTGTGCTTTAGCAGCTTGATGTCGAATGGATATAAATTCCCAGTGCGGATTTTTTTTAAAGAAATGAAGGGCAGTAACTGTGTAAATTACACACAAGCTGGTTGTCCCGAGTGACCCCAAAAAAAATCTGTTTCATTAAGTGACTATTGAATCAAATAATTCAAAGGATTTTCCCTTGTACTTTTCAAGAGTTGCTTAGTTTTCTCTTCAATGTTTTCGATGATTCGCTGTAAATAAATTAAAAAAAAAAAAATACGATTAAATATTTGATCTGATGCGAGTAAAAATTGTCAGTAATGGTGCCATCAGCTCACGTTAAGCATGACTGTAGTAGTGCCTTCAGCTCACGTTAAGCATGACTGTAGTAGTGTCTTCAGCTCACGTTAAGCATGACTGTAGTAGTGCCTTCAGCTCACGTTAAGCATGACTGTAGTAGTGCCTTCAGCTCACGTTAAGCATGACTGCAGTAGTGCCTTCAGCTCACGTTAAGCATGACTGTAGTAGTGCCTTCAGCTCACGTTAAGCATGACTGTAGTAGTGCCTTCAGCTCACGTTAAGCATGACTGTAGTAGTGCCTTCAGCTCACGTTAAGCATGACTGTAGTAGTGCCTTCAGCTCACGTTAAGCATGACTGTAGTAGTGCCTTCAGCTCACGTTAAGCATGACTGTAGTAGTGCCTTCAGCTCACGTTAAGCATGACTGTAGTAGTGCCTTCAGCTCACGTTAAGCATGACTGTAGTAGTGCCTTCAGCTCACGTTAAGCATGACTGTAGTAGTGCCTTCAGCTCACGTTAAGCATGACTGCAGTAGTGCCTTCAGCTCACGTCTTAAACAACTCTGGATTCATCTAGATTTTCAAACAGGAAACAACAGATATCTATTTCCTTATAGAAATTTATTTCCGTGTATCGACACACGTCTTTGTAGCGACACACGTCTTTGTAGAGACACACGTCTTTGTAGAGACACACGTCTTTGTAGAGAGACACGTCTTTGTAGCGACACACGCCTTTGTAACGACGCACGTCTTTGTAGCGACGCACGTCTTTGTAGAGACACACGTCTTTTTTGCGACACACGTCTTTGTAGCGACACACGTCTTTGTATCGACACACGTCTTTGTATCGACACACGTCTTTGTAACGACACACGTCTTTGTAGCGACACACGTCTTTGTAGCGACACACGTCTTTGTAGAGACACACGTCTTTGTAGCGACACACGTCTTTGTAGCGACACACGTCTTTGTAGCGACACACGTCTTTGTAGAGACACATCTTTGTATCGACACACGTCTTTGTAACGACACACGTCTTTGTAGCGACACACGTCTTTGTAGCAGACACCGGTTACGTCAAGCAGGAGAACAACAGGATCAACCATAGTACTGTCATGGGCTGCATCAGTTAACGGACATAACTCTATATGACGTCATCAAAATAGACTTATAATAGACAAAAAATTGTAACGACAACGTTTGCCTTAGACAGCTACGTATTTAACCTACATATAACATGTCACGTAGAGTAAGTAACCTTTTAAAATCGACTTTAATTAATTAGCCTGATTGAAATTTTCTTCTCCCCAGCATTTCTTTACTTCTATGGGCTCACGCTTATGTACCAGGTGATGAGACTGGTCCGTATAATGATACACAGCCTGCTACCGGCGTCATGGCTCATGGTAGGTGTCTTGTACGGTACCAGCTAGGGGGGGGGGGGGGACTGGCACCATATAGTCACACACGGGTAGTAATACCAGGTGCTGATGGTAGGTGTCTTTTACGGTACCAGCTAGGTGGGGGGGGGGGGGGGGGGGGGACTGGCACCATAGTCACTCACGGGCACGGGTAGTAATACCAGGTGCTGATGGTAGGTGTCTTTTACGCTACCAGCTAGGTGGGGAACTAGCACCATACACAGCCTCAAAACCAGAGATACTAGGGGCAGTGATACTAGGGGAAGTAATTCTAGGGAAAATAATACCAGGGGTATCAAAACTACGGGCAGCAATACCAATATTTATTTATTTTAACCATTGATGTTTCTCACTTAATTGTAGCACTAAAACATTTTGAATGAAGTATTACTTCTCATGAGTGTAGCACTAATGTCCAATGTATTACTTCTCAGTCCACAAGTGTAGCACTAATGTCAAATGTATTACTTCTCAGTCCACAAGTGATATTGTAAACCAAGCTCTCTACAAGTACAACGCAGATCGTGTGGGTTTGGCTGACTACGCTCTTGAGTCTGCTGGTGAGTGTTACATTCACAACCTAAAACTTTCTTTTGATACTCTCTTGTGATACTGTCATGTAATACTTTCTTGTGATACCTTTACGTTCTTGTAATACTTTTTATCTTATAGGCCTACTTTCTTGTGATACTGTCATGTGATATTTTCTTGTGATACATTTTTAATACATTCTTGTAATACTTTTTTCTTATTGGCTTACTTTCTTGTGCTACTGTCTTGTGATACTTTCCTGTGATACTGTCTTGTGATACTTTCCTGTGATACTGTCATGTGATACTCTCTTGTGATACTGTTATGTGACACTTTCTTGTGATACTCTCTTGTGATACTCTCTTGTGATACTCTCTTGTGATACTGTCATGTGATACTGTCATGTGATACTGTCATGTGATACTGTTATGTGACACTTTCTTGTGATACTCTCTTGTGATACTCTCTTGTGATACTGTTATGTGACACTTTCTTGTGATACTCTCTTGTGATACTCTCTTGTGATACTCTCTTGTGATACTGTCATGTGATACTGTCATGTGATACTGTCATGTGATGCTTTCATGTGATATTTTTTGTGATACTGTCCATTCTGGCCTTGGTCTATTTTTACTATGGGATTGTTAAAGGTCTATGTTGGCCATAGCTGTATGCTGACCTTGGTATAAGTCTGTCTTGGTCTATGTTAGACTGAGTCAATGCCTGTGTCCATGTGTGACACTAGTCTGTTAGTCACTGTCTATGTTACACCCAACCATGAATTCTTTCATTAGTGATGTTAAAGCTTACACTGTGATATGTCATGCACTATTCTTTTCTCAAACTCACTTGTTACTAGGTAAAAATATAAGTAGACAAAACAAAGGATTACTTAATGTTTTATTTTAAATCAATTATAATGAAACCGTTAGTATTTATGTCATGGCTCTGCCTGACTTTCAACTCAACACTTGAACACAACACTTGAACACAACACTTGAACACAACACTTGAACACAACACTTGAACACAACACTTGAACACAACACTGCAACACAACACTGCAACACAATACTTTAACACAACACTTTAACACAACACATCAACTCAACACTTTAGCACAACACTTTAACACAACACTTTAACACAACATTTTAACACAACACTTTAACACAACACTTTAACACAACACTTTAGCACAACACTTTAACACAACACATCAACTCAACACTTGAACACAACCAAAACTGTCACCAAATGATCACACATCCTGTTAACAATATTATTCAATTTCCTACAAAAATGACTTGATTTCCTTCTTCATTTTTCTAGGTGGGAGTGTCATTTGCAACAGTGACACTTACCATGTGACCTCCGGAACCATGTACAGTGTGTTTGGTTTGCCGGTATGGTATCATGACTCTGACCCTAGAGAGGTCATCCGGGTAAAATAACTTTTTACTAGTCTAAATTATGTAATTTGTCAGATAATTTACTCTCTGTGTCTGGACCTACATTAGTTTAGAAGTTTACCTGTTACTGTCACCTCAGCATATGGAGGGATAGTGTGGTCAGCATTATGCCCAGCCACCTTTACTTTTCTTATTGTGAGTTAGGTAGCCATCATGTGTGCTAAGTTGACTTGTAGCTCCCATAAATGTGTGCTAGGTTGACCTTTGACCCCCATAAATGTGTGCTAGGTTGACCTTTGACCCCCATAAATGTGTGCTAGGTTGACCTTTGACCCCCATAAATGTGTGCTAGGTTGACCTTTGACCCCCATAAATGTGTGCTAGGTTGACCTTTGACCCCCATAAATGTGTGCTAGGTTGACCTTTGACCCCATAAATGTGTGCTCAATGTCTTGTTTCAGCCGGACGTACAACCTGGCAAATGCTGGGCCATGCATGGGACACATGGCTTTGTTACTATCGGACTTGCCATGCCTATTGTTGTTACGGCAGTCAGCCTAGAGCACATCCCTAAAGAGCTGGCTACCTCAGGAAAACTGGATTCGGCACCTAATGAGTTCCTCATTGTGGTGAGTTCAATCTTTGTTTAATCCAGCTAATCCACCCAACAAGTATATCCACCCCACAAGACAATCCACCCAACAAGTAGGCTTATATCCACCCAACAAGACAATCCGCCCAACAAGACAATCCACCCAACAAGACAATCCACCCAACAAGTATATCCACCCAACAAGACAATCCACCTAACAAGTAGGCCTATATCCACCCAACAAGACAATCCGCCCAACAAGACAATCCACCCAACAAGACAATCCACCCAACAAGGATATCCACCCAACAAGGATATCCACCTAACAAGTAGGCCTATATCCACCCAACAAGACAATCCGCCCAACAAGACAATCCACCCAACAAGACAATCCACCCAACAAGGATATCCACCTAACAAGTAGGCCTATATCCACCCAACAAGACAATCCGCCCAACAAGACAATCCACCCAACAAGACAATCCACCCAACAAGGATATCCACCTAACAAGTAGGCCTATATCCACCCAACAAGACAATCCGCCCAACAAGACAATCACCCAACAAGACAATCCACCCAACAAGTATATCCACCCAACAAGGATATCCACCTAACAAGTAGGCCTATATCCACCCAACAAGACAATCCACCCAACAAGACAATCCGCCCAACAAGACAATCCACCCAACAAGATAATCCACCCAACAAGACAATCCACCCAACAAGACAATTCACCCAACAAGATAATCCACCCAACAAGACAATCCACCCAACAAGACAATTCACCCAACAAGATAATCCACCCAACAAGACAATCCACCCAACAAGACAATCCGCCCAACAAGACAATCCACCCAACAAGACAATCCACCCAACAAGACAATCCACCCAACAAGACAATTCACCCAACAAGATAATCCACCCAACAAGACAATCCACCCAACAAGACAATTCACCCAACAAGACAATCCACCCAACAAGACAATCCACCCAACAAGCATCAATTTTGATAACATTATCAAAATTACACATATGCTTCACTAAAATTGAACCGTAACAAGAATTCCTATTGGTGGAATTACCACCATTAATTGTGACTAGAATTCTAATTTGTGAAAATATTATCTCTACAAAAAATGTTAAATTCAGTGGAGTTTCAATATGACTGTTACAAAATACAATGAGTGAAAAATTGTTTTTTCAGGGTCAGGAGTTAACTGTGGATTCCCCTGAAGTCATCTTGGGAAGGTTCACATACAAACTTGATCAGGATCCCATTCAAGTTTTTCAGATTAAGGTAAGATTTCATCACTCAAAATTTGAACATTGACAATGCATATGATAATTGATAAGTACCCATCAGGATTAGTGTAAAGATGATAATCCACAGGTAGCCCATTAGATTAGTGTAAAGATGATAATCCACAGGTAGCCCATTAGGATTAGTGTAGAGGATATAAGCCATTTTTTAAAATATACATGTATGTGTTTATAAAAACAAATATTTAAAAATCGTCTGACAAGTTTCTTCATATTTTGTAACTCAACTGTCCATTAATAAATAAAGGCAGGCAACAAAAATTATAAAAAATTATTAAAAAATTTAATTCTACAATCATCTGATCTGTTTTTGTTGAGCTTTTTAATATTTAGAGATTATGCTGTTTGTTTGCCTAATGTATTAAGTCCTCTATCACTAAGAGCTAGTTGCAATGCGAGTTTAGGATGGGATTGTTTATACATAATATTATGGATTTATCAACAATGACAATTTGATATGAATGACTGAACAGCATTGGATACTTTCAATCCATGGTTTATTGCACTTGCTAAATAGACACGAACTGCAACTTTCACAACTTAAATGAAGACGACTATATTCACGATAAAGGACGAATACCTCCACAGCCTAGAACAACATGAGGAAGAGCGTCCTAATCTTTTTCCCCAGCAACCAGATCCTACTCTCACACGTCACATCCTTACATACCTCGCCACAGCCTCATGTCTTTTATTAATATAAATCATTCCACAACACACATACTCTCATACCCTTGTAATTAGATACCATTCATAACACTAACAAATCATACCTTCCTGCTATATTAACTGCTCTATATTAACTGCTCTATCACTGAAGCTAACACTAACTAATCATACTTTCCTGCTAGATTAACTCCTCTATATTAACTCCTCTATCAATGAGAGCTAACACTAACAAATCATACCTTCCTGCTATATTAACTCCTCTATCACTGAGAGCTAACACTAACAAATCATACCTTCCTGCTATATTAACTGCTCTATATTAACTCCTCTATCAATGAGAGCTAACACTAACAAATCATACCTTCCTGCTATATTAACTCCTCTATCAATGAGAGCTAACACTAACAAATCATACCTTCCTGCTATATTAACTGCTCTATATTAACTCCTCTATATTAACTCCTCTATCAATGAGAGCTAACACTAACAAATCATACCTTCCTGCTATATTAACTGCTCTATATTAACTCCTCTATCAATGAGAGCTAACACTAACAAATCATACCTTCCTGCTATATTAACTCCTCTATCAATGAGAGCTAACACTAACAAATCATACCTTCCTGCTATATTAACTCCTCTATCAATGAGAGCTAACACTAACTAATCATACCTTCCTGCTATATTAACTGCTCTATCACTAGAGCTAAAATTAAAAAACTTTACCTTTTAGGACTCCTACTGCCAGATTAAGTCTTCCGACACTGAGAGCTGTGGACCCAATAGACTCATTTTCAGGATCATAACTCTCAAAGTGCAGAGCAACTATGGAAATTCTGAGTACACCTGCATCTACCGCCTGCGTGTTCACGGCACGCCCATGCCTCAGATCAACAGGTTTTAGCACTCTCCATAGAGTACACAATCTGCCACTTTAACAAATCCAAATTAACTTCTACCACCACCTATTAGTACGCAGTCACAAATTAATTTCTACTACAACCTATTAGTACGCAGTCACAAATTAACTACTACCACCTATAGTATGCAGTCACAAATTAACTTCTACCACCACCTATGGTATGCAGTCATAAATTAACTTCTACCACCACCTATGGTATGCAGTCACAAATTAACTTCTACTACCACCTATGGTATGCAGTCATAAATTAACTTCTACCACCACCTATGGTATGCAGTCATAAATTAACTTCTACTACCACCTATGGTATGCAGTCACAAATCAACTTATACTTCTACCTATAGTATGCAGTCACAAATTAACTTCTACTACCATCTGTTATTACGCAGTCACAAATTAATATCTACTACTATCTGTTAGTAATAAGACAAAAACTCCCTACTGTTATTCTTTGTCACAAATCAGCAACTTGTAATTTCCTCAGAAAAAATATTTGTATTTGAACTTTTTAAGGCTTAAGTATAAGCTTTGACCTGCATTTATAATTGCCAGGTTTTGCATTTGGTCAAATTTTTTTGTTTGTTGACAAAGTGTACACAAAAACAAATACTGAAAGTTTATCTGCTCAGCTTTTCTTGGAGAGAAAGAAGATGAAAGCTTGTATGTTGATCACATTTACTCTCCATTGAATGTGATTCTAAGTTGATATTTGTTGATCGTATGTGTGCTCATAATAATGTATTCTAAGCTAGCATAGGTTCAGATTTACACTTATTAGGATATGAGTTTACCCTTGTATTTTGTGATCTACTTTACACGTGAGGATTTGATTTTAAGCTGGCATTTGTTGATCACATGTTTGCTCATCAGGATATGATTTTTATACTATCTTTAGGCTTTTTTATAACAATTTTATAATATATTTTTTAAAGCATTTAAATAATTAAAGTAACAAAGTAGTATTACCTGTGTTTTGTTTTTATTGTTAATCCTGTTTGGTATTAGTTTATCTCTGTGTTCAAACTACAATTTGTCAGCTGAAAGGTACAATGTACAGCTAAAATCTAAAAGTATGTTACACTATTAGGCAGTCCACACACAAAACAGGCATTTAAAAAAATTATTAGTGTATAACTGAGCCTATAGAGGCCCATACAATATGACATATTTTATATAAGGATTATATATGGGTTACCGGATTATTTTTACAAATTTCATTATGCTATGTGTTATTGACAAATGAGGGAAAGGGAGATAAAAACCTGAAACAGCAGATCTAAATCCAAACCTTCATCTCAAATTATTACAAAAAAAAAGGTATACACTGGACTTAAAGATATGTTTGTGAAAATCTCACGCAGTGAACATGAAAATAAGATTTTATAATATTTACAATAAGTTTAAAATTTTAAAAACAAATTCTACAACAAATAAAAGCTACTTATTTAGACTTGATGGTCAATAGGGCATAACTGTTGCTCAAGTTAAGTTCACCTCAACATGAAGGTATATTGTGGTCAGCTCTAAGCCTAGCAGCTTTTATTTTCCCTGAGTCAGTTACCCTTCTAACCTGTGAGGACTCAGGGATTCAAACTTGAGACTTTTGGATAAGCAGTCATGCACGCTACCATCTGGCCACCCCATCCAACGCTGTATCAGGTTGACTAAACAAAATAGTTTTCAAACAAAACTTAAAATAACACTCGGTTACTAAAATTCTATTTATCTCAGTTATTACCAGGAAGGAAAGAAACACAGAAACACAGCTTAATATAAATAAGTATGGCATGTTAAGAAAAATTTCATTTGAAAATAAAATAGTTTTTAAAAAACTTAATGTTATATAGTTTTAAAAAAACTTTGTTATATAGTTTTTATAAAACATTTAGGTTAAATAGTTTTTAAATAAACTTAATCTATGTAATCAACTAAAAAATACTTCCATATCAACATTGCATTTAAAAAATCTTACAAATGTAACAAGTGTAACAATATAGATGAGCAGCATGCTACTTGGAAGTCATTACATGAGTTAGTCAACATCAACTTATTACATGAGTTAAGTCAACATTGGCTTATTACATGACCTAGGTAAGTCAACATCAACTTATTACATGACCTAGGTAAGTCAACATCAACTTATTACATGACCTAGGTAAGTCAACATCAACTTATTTCTTGAGCTAGGTAAGTCAACATCAACTTATTACATGACCTAGGTAAGTCAACATCAACTTATTACATGACCTAGGTAAGTCAACATCAACTTATTACATGACCTAGGTCAGTCAACATCAACTTATTACATGACCTAGGTAAGTCAACATCAACTTATTACATGACCTAGGTAAGTCAACATCAACTTATTACATGACCTAGGTAAGTCAACATCAACTTATTACATGACCTAGGTCAGTCAACATCAACTTATTACATGACCTAGGTAAGTCAACATCAACTTATTACATGACCTAGGTCAGTCAACATCAACTTATTACATGACCTAGGTCAGTCAACATCAACTTATTACATGACCTAGGTCAGTCAACATCAACTTATTACATGACCTAGGTCAGTCAACATCAACTTATCACAAAAATTGACTAGATAATACATAGCTTCTATACACAAGTTGTATACTAAAAACTGCCTCTGTAGGAAACAAATATCTTTCTGAATGAATATCAACAGTGGAATTGAGTCACATAATTTCAGAGGTAACAGGTCAACAGATGACATAAGTAATTGTTATGTAATAAGTCATATAAATGTATCTTAACATAAGATATGCTTAAACAATATAACAATATATAACAAGGTTATGTGACTACTTCAGCCTTTGAAACTGTCTAAAAGCTTTTAAATTTGCTCTCATGAAAAATGAAAACAAAGTTTACAAATAACAATAAGTGAAAATTCCCAGTTGAGCGAAATACTGGTGCTTTTTTTTTTCACATAGTCATATGAGCTTAGAAACTTGTAAGATGCTATGTAACAATAAAAATAATGTTTGAAATTAGCATCGACCAATTAAAAAACCTTTTCAAGTTTAAATCTTCATGTGGTGCACTTTATGTTATTTCATCAACCAGATGAATTCATTCTGATTCAGTCCAAATCCTCATATCGAGCTCTCTTAGTGTCAAGGTCATCGTCATCTTCCTCGTCAGAAAAACTTGAAGAACTAATGGCCGGCTGGTCAGTGATGACATGGAGTGGCACGCTTGACCCAGCCGGGACATCTTCTTGACTGGTCAAGCCGACACTAGAAAAAAATTCAGCTCGTTAAAATTGTATCATGACGACGAACATAATTCAGCAAAAATTATTTAAGACATAGTTGAATACAAACCAGTGATTTAATTTTACTAATTGTAACAAAGGAGGACATACGTGCTAGAATTAATAGAGCCCGCTGCGCTTTCACAGTCCTGCGACCCATATGGAAAAGTTCTGCCATCTCCATTACCACAAAAATTAGGATATTTAACTCTAATGTCAAGGCAGTTCTGCTGTATGGAGCAGAGACATGGAGAGTCTCCAAGGCAAGCACAGCAAAGATACAGACCTTCATGAATAGATGCCTTAGATAGATATTGAAACTGAGATGGCAGGACAAAGTGCCAAACATAGAACTATGTAGGAAAGCTAGGCAGGAGCCTATAGGTGTGCAAATAAGAAGGAGGAAGTGGCGCTGGGTGGGTCACACACTGTGAAAGGCTCACTCAAATGTTACACGCCAAGCACTTGATTGAAACCCCCAGGGAAAGCGGAAGAGAGGGCGCTCAAGACAGACCTGGAGGCGGAGTCTTCTTGAAGAACTGAAGCCAACAGGGATGTCTTGGGAGATGACAAAATTAATAGCCCGGGATAGGAAGAAATGGAAAGAAATGATGGAGGCCCTATGTTCCATAAGGAGCAAAGAGGACTAAGTCAAGTAAGTCAAGTCATACTTTTGTAATGGACTAAATAATGTTTTCACATAGTGAAAACAGAGAATTAAAGAGTATATTATACTAATAAATGAACAGTTCACAAAACTGTTTTTTATTTATAGACAAGGTGAATTTTAGCTACAGGGTGAAATAAGTTTGCATGATGCATCAAATCAAATTATATATGTATAAATTATATATATATATATATATATATATATATATATATATATATATATATATATATTTTTTTTTTTTTTTTTTTTTTTTTTTTTTTTCATTAAGGAGAAGTAAGCTAACATTGGAAATACCCAGCGTAAACCAACTAGAAACATCGCAAGACAAGACTAGACTGGAATCCCCAAGGAAAGAGGAAAGAAGGAAATGGTCAGCTGTCAGTGAAGCAGGAGCAACCCGAATGTTGCGGGCCCAACTTGGAGGAATTGCCCAGAGCCAAGTAGGATGAAGAGGTGTTGTTGTGTCCCTAAGGTCCACAAGGGGACCACAAGAACAATGATGATGATAGTGGTAACAGATGCGTCCAGAGTTAAATCTAGTTTCACCCTACCTGGCTGCTTCACTCTCTATCATAGCCAGAGCTTCAGAAAAATTCTCAATCAGGTGTCTGGCGTTGTCTGTGGTAAAACAAAGAGGTGGCTGGATGGCCACAACATTTTTGTCTCTCCCCTCCACGCCAACAATTATTCTCCTTTCCTTCAACCTATGGGGTAAGATTACCACGTGTTCAAATATGTTTGTACGTGTTAAAAAAGTGAACATTCAGCAATAAACCTTATCAAGTTGAAGAAATATAAATAGTTATGCACATTACGGTATATTAAAAAAAATTGATATAATTTTTAATAAACATGTTCACTAACTAAAAAGCTAGTAAGATAATTTTAGAAACATTTTTAAACAATAAACAACTAAAATATCTTACATAACAAAATACAGCACATATTAACACAACCACTTACTTGTAAGCCAAAATTTCAGCAGTTTCCTTGGCAGGTTTTTTACTCTCCTTGTCCATGACCAGTTCAATACCCAGCAGCATCCCAACACCTCTGGACATAAATTATAGCTCATTTGTACACACAGTCTTGACTAATCAGGCAACTAAAATGTTTAACTAACAAGAGCTGGAAGGTTCGCTGGAATAATTCTCACATGGAAAAATAATTGTGTTTGGTCAGTGTTTCACATTTTCACATTTGACAATAATATACATAAATTTATCTAAAGCTAATTGGGACAGTGTGTTCCAGCTATCCATCACACCACTACTTGCTCTAAGGTTGGGAGTTCCAATAAATAGCATGAGTGTGTAGGACATCTCCTATTCCAGACAGCTCCCATGGGTACTGGAATCGAGTCAGGAATAAGTAAAGTGGAGTGGGCAAAATACATACCACGCCACGCCTTCATATTTTACACAAAGCAAACAAATTTTAAGTTATTTCAGCCTCAACAATAGCCTCCACTTGTAAACAGTTGTTACAAAAACTTTAGTAAAACCAACCTGACATCTCCCAACATTGGGTGTTGAGGCTGGATAGCTTTAAAACCATCTTTCAAACATTTCCCAACACTCTTGGCACTGGACATAAGTTTTTCATTCTCAATGACGTCCAACACAGCTTGACCAATAGCACAGGCGACTGGGTTCCCTCCAAACTGAAAATCAGCACAGCTTACATTACAAACTGACGTAATTCTTTCAGCATCAAATAGATAGCAAACAAATACCTCAATTTAATCTATATTTTCAAGAAAGTTTTCAGGCACAAAAGATAAAAATAGCTTCTCAACTTAAAACAAAAAAACCTTAGTATTATTATTCATTGTGGTGCACTGAATAAAATTAATTTTACAGCTAGAATAGGGTGACAGTTGATAAAGTCAAATACTTGTAACTTGGTGTGTTCTAGTTCTATTACTGTAAATACTGTATTCCTACTTACAGTGCTTGTGAAATCTGACAAACTGTCAGCAATTTCTTTGGTGGTTATTACTGCAGCCAGTGGGTAACCATTGCCTATGGGCTTGCCAATGGTCACAATGTCTGGTACAACATCTGGGTTAGGAAAAAAATATTTCATTTCATTTTGTTTTCAGCATCTATTTTTTTTTGACATAGGTTGTTGAAAGTTTACCAAACGAAATGTAAATAGTTAAGGGAAATTAGTTTAAAATAATTAAATTGTAAATACTATAAATTGTAACATCTACCAGACATGAGCAAGCCGTTGTTTTTTTTTTAGTTAAATAAATAATAAATGATAAATGATAAGTATTCCAGACATATTTGAATGTATACAAATATGTAATTCTAATACAATTAATACATACATTTTCTAACGCATTAAAAAGTTATAACCAGAAAATAAATAACATAACATTTTAAAAGTATTCTAAAACTTCCTATGGAGTGGAACAAACTTACTATGTATTTGAAATCCCCAAAAGTGTTCACCAACCCTCCCCAAGCCACACTGAACCTCATCTGATATACATACTCCACCATTGTCTCTCACATACCTGTAAGGTTACAACAATTCTTATAGGTTAGAAATATCAAACTTAGACAACTGTTTGCAGCAACTAAACATAACTGTTCTGCTCACTCACTTGTAGACAAGGGGGAAATAATGCTCTGGTGGGATGATGGTTCCGCTGGCTGTTATCACAGGCTCTGATATAAAAGCACCAATCTAAGATGTAAGTGTAAGCTTTAAATTGTTACAAAAATACAGTGCAACTTTAATTTTTTTTAAAACTCCAATTATTTATGTGTAAGCTTTAAATTGTTAACAAAATATACAGTGCAACTTTAATTGTTTTTGTCTAATATAAATATACCTCTCGCCCATTAATGTTTGCTCTGTGTATGATCTTTTGCACCTCATTTGCATAGAGCACTCCTTGATTTGGGGCATTAGACTCAAACTTGCCTCTGTATGTGTTAGGTGTTGGGGCCTATGAAAGAAAACATTTTATTTTTAACTTTAATGCTTTATCCACCTTTCATCTACTTAGCTACTTTTAGCAGTTATCTATGATATTAAAACTTAGACGCAGGTAAATTTGATTCTAAAAATTGATGGCAGAAAATGTGTAACTATTTAACTAATTGTTACAAAAGTAAAGGTGATAACTTGCAATGTGGACCCAATCCTTCTTTCTGTAGTTTTTTTGGTGTTTCACAGGACTAATTTCATGAAGCTTTGCCAGGTTTCCATGAAATGCTCTGTCAGTTAAAAAACAAAACATACTTTTAAAGAATATCAATCAGGAATAACGTTTAATTTAATTTGTTTTTTAAATAAATGTTCAAAAGATTTATTATATTCATAAAATTTTCAAGCAAACTCAAAAGTTACCTACCCATCCAAACAAATCACATCCTCCTTTTTTGTGTATGAAGCAGCCAACCTTAGAGCCAAATCGTTACCTTCAGACCTGATCAAATAGGGTTATTTTGCTATAGCTATATTGCATTTTTAAAAACACAAAAAAATTAGGTACATTATGATAAAATTCATAAAATATTGACAAAAACTAGTCACGTCAGCAGCAACTGCCAAACACAATATGGTAAATCTAGAGGTTACTTGATGTCAATATCATTAATCTACATTGATCCATTTTTTAATTTTATTTGGCTAAGTAATACTTGTGTTTTTAAAATTGTACACAATAGTGACACAATTTTCTTTTCAAGCAAACATAACATCTAAACGTTTCTAATTGTTTTCTTATTTCTATGATCAAGTACAAAAATCAGTGATGAATGGAACTTGTGTTAGGACAATGGCTGAGTCTTTTAAGGGAGCCTATTTGACTATAACATCACACAAATATTCTGTTACAGGTAGAAGAAATATTTGTAGGTCCAATGCCAAATCTGCTGCTGTAATATAATCAATCCTTTAAAAATTCACCAATACCTTTATTTATGCAACTTATTCAGATTATTTGTCCAGTATTAGCTACATACCCAGATGACACAAAGAAGCATACACAGAGACTCTGGCAATGTGCTGATCAGATGTTTGGCGTATATGGCAGATTGGTCATTAAGGAAGCCAAAGCTAGAAGTTAACTTAGCCATCTGTTCCTGGCCAACTCCAACAACATGGGGGTGACAGTGCCCAACTGTAAAATATTCATTAACAAATCCAAAAATAATCAAACAGCTTGTTAATATTAGCTAACAATTTTTTTTAACAGAATAACATGATACTTATGAATACAAATAAACTTAGTAATACTTTTTTCCTGTTATGCTGAATAAGCAAATAGCCCTTTTTCACTGAAAAAACTACTTGATCAAAACATTGTTGTATTTAGTAATATTTAATATTCTCCATAACAGTTTAAATACAAAAATGTCTTGAAAGAAAGCTAAATTGTGATGAAAAAACTACTTGATCAAAATGTTATATTTAGTAAATATTTAGTATTATCTGTAACAGTTTAAATACAAAAATGTCTTGAAAGAAAGCTAAAACGTACCATGTGAGGTATTGTTGACACAGTCCAAAAACTCCTGACCTGTATCATCATAAAGATACTGTTTTGATGCCCGAACTATCTTTAAAGGAGACACCTCAAAATGCAGTTTACATGATTTCCTAAAAAAGATTTTTTTTTTTTAAAACTACACACCTAATAATGTTGTTTACATGATGTCTTATTTAAAGGGCATTGTTTAAGTATCTTGATTATTTAAATTTCTATTCCCTCTCTGCTAAATGTTATATTCCAGCCCAAGTAAAATTTTCAGAGGCGTAGCAACGGGGGGCAAGGGGGGGGGGGGGGGTTTACATATGTCCGGGCGCGATCCTGGGGGTGCCAAAATAAGCTGGGGGGGGGGCACCAAATTGAAAGTTTGTCCCCAGGCACCGGGAGGGATCGCTATGCTCCAAAAATTTCTCAGTTAAGTAAAGTAGATATTACTTTCAGCTTGAACCAGCAGCAACACATTTGAATCCTAGATATACATGATACTTTGTATTAGTAATAGTATTATTATTGATAAGTGATAAGACTATTGAACCACCTAACATAAAGCCTTTTAAAAACATAACTTCTTCCTCAAACACAATTAAGTAGTACATGTTAAAATTTTATGCACCAAATAGGCATATTTGCTTCTATACCATGTGTCCATCAGAAGACACACTTAAAAGGCAGCAGTTGTATGATTTTGGAGTTTTCTTTCCCAGATGGATTGCTATCACCAGCTATCAAGCATCATTTGCCAGAGGGTTTTATACTTAGGACAGTTCCGTTTAGCAAACATGAGCTTTATTGACACAGCCACACCAACCCCTCGAAAGTTTCTAATTAATATGCACTTGAAAATAAAATATTTTCTTAAATAGGGCTTATTCACATTAAATTTTAATTGTTTACCCAATGTAGTCTCTCCTCATTTGCAGTGTTTGTTTGTAGGATACTTCGTGCTTCTCTGGCATACCTGTAGCTTTAACTAGCAAAAGTCCTCAAAACATTAACAAACACTTTATTAATTAACAATAATTAATTAAGTAATGTGGCCTCTAGACTATTTATAGATAAATAGATAGTAGATTACATTGGACTTGGTAGCCTAATACTAATTGTCAATTACTCATCTAGGCCTAAATATAGTAAATAAATTAGAATAGGCCTATTTTTACTATTTGTAGACTACTGCTTTTTTATTTTTAATTATATAGGGCATAGGGCATTATAGGGGGCCTAATAAATATAGATCTATAAATAATTATATAGTCTCTCTATACTCTAGCCGAGTCTAGGCCTATAGGCCTAGTAATTAATTATTACTTATTTATAGGGCCTATAGATAGGCCTAACCAAAATCTAATCTAGATTCTAGATCTAGATCTAATCTAGATCTAGACTTTCTAGATCTAGATCTAGTTTATTACACAGTAAGACCCTGAGTAAGACAGTACCAGATCTAGAGATCTATTAATAGTAATTAATACTATTATTATTAACTAGATCTAGATCTAGGCCAGGCCTAATAACAAACCTTACCACCTAGAATCTAGATTCTGGCTTACGTGAGGATTTGCCAGCATCACATGATTTACATTACAATAACAGAGTTTGTTTGACTACATAAACATGGATTGTGGTATTAGCCCACTTTTTTTTTGGGGGGGGGGGGGGGGGGTTTATCCTAATTTTATTTAGGTCAAGGCCTAAATCTAGATCTAGTGAATTCTATACTAGTCCTGGTCGCTGTGGTTTCTAGATATCTAGATCTATATTTTGCTTTTTTGACTTTTGACATTGCTTTTCTTTGATTTTTAAAATTTGATGTTAACTAACTTACTCAGTCTTACTCTTACTAACTTCTTCAACTTGACTTGGATTCTCACTCACAGTAGTTAGTAGTAGTTACGAGTAGTAGATCTAGATTAGTTAACTTCATTATAATGATAGTAAATGAAAGGCCTATCTATAGAACTTCAATAATCAATATAGATCTATATAAGTATTCATTAATCGCACTTAGAATGTAAATTTCAAGGTCTAGATCTAGATCTAGCTCTATACACTATAGATCTAGATCTACTATACTCTATGACTATGTTAATGTTATTGAACTTTTGGAGCAGTAAAAATAGGAATTTTTCAAAACTTAACTAAGATCCGAAAATTGATTTTGTACAAGAGTTATCGGTGTTGGGAGAGAAAAAAATGAAAAATGGATCAGCTGATTAGACAAAGATCATAGAATCTAGGCTGTTTTAATTAATAATTCGTCCGGGGTAAAAAAAAAAAAAAATTAAAAAAAAAACGGCAAAATCCGAAATGACAAGAGGAAAATTTTCAAAAATATAGATTTTGAATTAATCTAGATCTAGATCTACATCTGGAATAGTTCAAAATTCTAAATCCAATTCATTTGTTGCAAACGATCCTAAACGGAACGTCTTTCATTTCATTGAGAATGTAGTAAAAATTGTAAATTGGGGTTAGATCTAGACCTAGAACTACACACAAAAAAGGCTCCCCCCCCCCCCAATGCAGACATATTTTTTGTTTGGGTCCCTAGGGGTCATCCATGATAAATGACGTCACACTCGTAGGGGGGGGGGGGGGGAGGGGGGTCCGTAATCCGTAATTTTGTGACGGCGTGTGATGAGGGGTAGGGGGGGGGGGGGGGGGGTCAGATGGTGGGACGTCACATTTTTGCATTAACAAAAAGTAATGTTTATTTCGCGTTTTAGAAAACTGTTTTAATAAATTGCAATAGGAATTGATTAAAATACCCTATGTTGAGAGAGTTCAGACAAGATTTTGGACAAATATCGATGTTTTAAGAAAAATTCAACTGCAATTTTGAGGGTGGTTGTAGGCTGAGGTGTGACGTCATTTTAGGGGGGGGGGTCTGGCTTTTTGTGACGACGTGTGACGGAGGGGAGGGGGAGGTAAAAATCGTCTATGAAAGCGTGACGTCATTTATGGATGACCCCCTACCAGCCGTTCTAATTTTCTATTTTATTTACTCGAGTTCTTGTGGACACATGGTTGGTATTTTTTTCCATCTGGTACACGAATAAAAAGAGGTTTTCCAACCCCCGAGCTGGCGTCATATAGATCTAGTTTTGCAAGTGAGTGAGAAGCACAGACTCTCCCAATCTAGTCCAACACACCAAACTGACGCAGATTTTTATGAAGTTTTCATCCAAACGTTACCAATCGTGTATTTTAGACGTGTGCTTTGTTTTCCAGAAGTGTAACTAAATGCGAACTGGATCTTAATTGGATCTTAATTGTTGGGGCGCGGGTTTGTCCACACTATCAACGAGACACCACAGGGCATGCTGTAAGCTTCAGTTGACGATGATCACCCCTCAGCGACAGCCCAGTTGTCAGGGGCGTCCAGAGTTTCTTCCAGGCATCTCTTTGAAGCCCCCCCCCCCTCTCGAAGAAAGTCTACCGCCCCCCCCCCCCCCCCCGAACGAAATTTATATAGAAAATATATACTTTTAACAATTTCCGCCCACCCCCCCCCCCCCCCAAAGAAAGTCTACCGCCCACCCCCCGAAAATTTCAAGTACCCCCCCCCCCCGGAAAAAAAAAGTGGAAGAAACACTGGGGGCGTCACGGGGCTCTTGGGAGCCACCACATTTCTGCACGGATGATGGGTGCAACCGCTGGTTAGATTTAGTCATCGAATGTAGTAGCGAGACTTATCCCTAGTGTAGTGTGCACTTTTAAACGACTGTAGGGGCCACACTGCTCATGTGTAATAAGCTCCGGATGACACTGTCCCCGGTGAATTCGAGTAGTAACCCTATCATCATATCCCCCTGTGCAGGACACACAATAAGCGGATCCCAAAGATAGCCAATGGGGATCTCTGGGTGCTAAATCATATCTTTCCGTTGGGCGTTGTAGGCTGAGGTGTGACGTCATTTTAGGGAGGAGGGGGGGTCTGGCTTTTTGTGACGATGTGTGACGGAGGGGAGGGGGGAGATAAAAATCGTCAAAAAAAAAGCGTGACGTCATTTATGGATGACCCCTTATATAGCAGTTCACAAACGATACATTTATCTATTCGATACTTACAAGGCTAAGAAATAAGGGCGGGTGGGGGTCGGCTCGAGAAAAACAACTTGAAAGAGACAACAAAGTGCCGATGTACATCAGCATCGTCAGAATTTGGGATGGTACTTTTTCAAGGGAGATAATTCAAAGTATAGACCATACGCTACAAGCTTACTATCACATTTCTTGTAAAAACAAGTAAACGTATATAAAACCGAATTTACTAGTACTTAATTTCTTTTTAATTATATGTAGGATACAGGATAGTACAGGATAAAAGTTCTACCAATATCACAAACACATATTTTACATTGAAAAATGTACAACGGATTTCCACAAAGAAGTAACGTACATATCTAGCGGCTCATCGAGCTATGGACTTTGTACATTTGGTGACAATTTACGAGCCCCTATTTGGTCCCCACCCCCTACCCCATCCCGCCACAGAACACTTTGGAGGACCGGCCAATGAGAGAACGTGTTATGGCTATCAAAGGGGAGCAACGAGTCACAAAAGTCATTAAAAATGTGGTTTTTCATATCTTTTACACTACAGTTTGTGTAGTTGTTTTTAGTGTTTACGGAAGGGCGTGGTATAGTGATTGTAAAATAAAGATAATAGTATATTTTTTTTACAACCAAACATCAAGGCAAAAATGCAAAAAAAAATAAATTAAATATTAATTATGGTCTGCCTCCCCTCCCCCCCCCCCCCCCCCCCCCCCCCAGCACTGCGGGTCTGGCGGCATGGTAGTTCCGCCCCTACACTTTCACAAACCCCTCTACCTGGATAAGGTACCCACACCTCCACAAACCCCTCTATTTGGATAAGGTACCCACACCACCACAAACCCCTCTATATGGGTAACCAATTGAACATCTACATTTCAATCATATGACAACAAAATATAATCTTCCAATCTTTATTTTTTTCCAACAAATAATGTATAATTATAATGTATATTTTTCAAAATAAAATTTAGGAACAATAAAAGATAAATTGATTTCCCACAAAACAACTGAAAAATCCCAGATAATTCAGCATTAAATATGCCATGTACTGGCTGCATATAGTCATTAATAAGCAGACCTAATCATGATATGTTATTTACCCAGTCCATTAAACCATTGGAATACTAGCACTAAAAGCTTCCTATTAGCCCAGCCCAAAGCAGCTATATCACCAACAATAGAATATTTACACAGGCAAATACTTCTTTAACAACATATCCTCATGTGGACAAAACAGCAAATTTGATCTTAACATTTATTTCTCAGGCTTGGATTACTACAGTTACTGTCTTCTATCTTCTAAGGGTTTTAGCTTTATTAAAACCTTGTGTTCTCAATTTGTTTAGCAAAATAAAGGGCTATTCATAACTAATGTCACATATCAGTAAGTGGAATGAGCAATCTGAATCATGTGGTGATATGCTATGTGTGGGGAGGCGGGAGGGGTGGATTAAGAAATGGGATGTAGCATTCAATTTTCATTAATTAAAAAATTATTGTCATAAGAATTATGATTGGTTATGAGGGAGAGTGAGATGGGTAAACCTTTGTGATGCCATTTTAAGGGGTTAAATGACTACAGAAAAGTGGTGCGGTGTGGTTGAGTGGTATAGACCTCGACTGCTAGCCCAAAGGTCTAGAGTATGGATCTCACACTCGTGCTTGGAGGACATCTTTGAGCCTACCCAGCTCTGATGACTTCCTGACTCACATTAAATTAAGTAAAGGTGGCTGGGTAAACTGTTGACCACACCATCCCTTCATACACCGAGGTCAAGAAATATGAACTCTACTAGTACTTCATCTGCCCTCTATATCAGTATTATATGGGAACTTTTTTGAAAATGACTACATGATTAAGTATGTAAGATTTTGGGAGTAGCATATGGTTTGTAAGATTATTGGGAGTTGCATTGTTCTAGTTACCAAAAATATTCATTATGCAGATCATCCACTGTAAGATTTCTAGGAGCAGTAGTTGATTTGTTTGTTTTGAAAGTAAAATGCTACACCAATATCAAGTGCAATCTCTACTATACTCTCAGTCTAGTTATACTTAATGTTAGACAGTTAATACCAAGCTTTTTCCGTACCATGTAGGATAAATAAAAACATTATAATGCTTCAACCACAAACTGACAAAAGGCACAAAAATGTAATACATCCTCAGTTTGGGTAAGTATACATCATAATCATAGAGATTTTTTTAAAAGAAACTGCAATATAGCAGCAGTTAATGGCTTTACTTTATCTTTTTGTTAGAATAAAATAAAAATGAGCAAATTTTTTGTAGATAGAATTGTAAACTATGTATCTAAAACTATTGGTCCTTTGTATGTTTGGATGATAAATTCATACTTATAAATAAAGTTCTTAAGAAAAATATATTGCTAAATAAATGAATAAAACTCAGTTCACAAAAAAAAACATATTTTGTGTAGTATTAAAAATAAATAATAAACCCAAATTTGTAAATCATTCAAGACACAATGGAAAAAATGAATACACAAGCACCTACATTTTGAACAACATTTTGTGTGTAACAGAATAAACTTTAAGGGGATATGCTATGTTTTTTTCTATTTTTTACAGTTTAAGATCTAAAGCCTTTTGAATACTTTAATCATATTTGGCATATAAAAGAAAGTATTTAACAGCAAAAGAAAAGGGTCGAAAACAATTTTGGTTGTCATGGAAACCAAAAAACCTCAGCCATTTTGAATTTTTCGGTACTTTAAAAAATGCTAAGGCTTTTTTATTTATGCATCTATAGCAATCAAATTTAAACTGCTTATATTTCAGTATATATTAAAACTTTTGTCACGACAACTTTTTGAAATAATTACTAGTAAGAATTTTACAAGGTCTAAAAAATCGTACCCTTTTTAGTATTCAAAAGTTTCAAAATGTGCATATTAATTACCAAATACTTTTTTTCTATGAAAGCAATCACAATTCCCTCGTGACAAAAGTTGTATTTTTGCATCAAGAACATTTACTGAAAACATGGTTGGCATTGTTTAATAAATAAAAAAGTAGTAGGCTTTTTAGTGTTAAAAACCTGCGAACTGAGAAAAACAGCTAAAAGTAACGAAAACTAGGTCAGGAAAGTACCATATCTGTGTAAACTGCAAAGCCGATTGTAAGCTTTGGGTGTTTCCGAGATGTAGGAAATTAAGTTTATTAAATACATGAGAAATCCAGCTTTCCAATGATGTCAAATACGATATAATGACGGATATAAAACTTTTCATAGAGAGCTTGTAAGATTGGGAAAAATTGATTATTTTTTTATTAATAGGGTCATACAAATCGTAATTCAAACACATACAATATTTTTTTCTCTTTAAAGTTATTATTTTCTATATACACAAATGGACAAAGTATCCAAAAGTGCAAGAAACCCATCATGACGAAAAACAAGAAATTTTGTGATTTTTTCCGCGCATATCCCCTTAAAACTAATGAAAACTGAGAAACTTAACTGTTATCAGTAGCAGTGAATCTATTGCAGTAAATTAAATGGGAAATAATTCAATTAAGCTAAATAAGATTGTATCAGCTATTCCTAGTACGCTACAGTTTTAGAAACAAGTCCTTACTCACAGACTTGCAGTAATTACAATTTTCATTCCTGATACATAAAGTTAATTTAACTACTGGTACATAAAATTAACAAAATTTAAGTTTAAGAGTAAATAATAAAGCACATAGTTGCATTAAGCAATTAAATAATTAAAGTAAATAAGTTGAAGATACAAAAAAAAATGAGATTGTAATTAGATAACATCATTAAGTACTGGTATGTTTAAATCAGAATACTAGTACATGTACAAACAGATCCATAAACGTCAGATATAATAAATAAAATGTATCCAAAACAATTAACACTGGCAACAGTGACATGAGATTTCTGAGATTCAAAGAAATAAAAACCTTACCTGAGCACGACATGTTTATGTAACAGCTAACTACATTTCTCTTACACAGCCCTAGCTAAATCTTGTGACATAAATTCCAACTGTTTAGATTTCAACTATTTATATATTTTTTACTTTGTTTAATGTTTCACATTTAAACAGAAAAGGAAATAGCAACAGCATGTTTTTATAACCACATCTTGCCAGGTGGCACAGTAAATTATTGTTTTGAACTAGCATTTTTTATATGATTAATTGTTTCATTTACATGTTACATTTGGCTTTTTAATAATACAGCTCTTTACCATTAGCTTGTATATGTTTTTAGAAGGTGGCGAGGTCTATCAGTCTGGAAAATGGTAAAAAAATAGCAATTAGAGAATTTAAAAAGAAAATATTTAATTTGTTGCATGCAATGTTATTTTAAAGTATTTATTTCACCTCAGCCTTAAAAGGTAATTTAATAACATTTTAAATGAACAACTACAAACTTTCTCCCAAAAAATGCAAAACTAATGCAAGCAGGACATCACAATTCTATGACTCATGAGTATTAGAAAAAATAATAAAACCAAACTCATTTTAACTTTGAACATAATGTGCTTTTTTTTTGTCCGCCACCTCGTTATTTGTTCGTTATTATCTGTTAAAATATCCTTAAATTGAAAAACTAAAAATGGTCCTACAAGAAACTTCACAAAAACTGTTGTAGAGAAAATTTCAGAAAACCTAGCAAATATATTTTCAAAATTATTTTTTTAGGCTTATAAGTAGTACCATAAGCATAAAGTTATAAGGACAGAAAGTTAGTATTAATAAGCAAACATTTTTTAGTTGCTGAATCTTAAAGTTAAATCTTGGAACCTACTAAACTGCAAAAAAGAAATGAGTAACACAAATATATTTAACAAGTTGACGAACAAAAAAAAACTTGTGTGAGCATCTTTTATCAGGGGGAGGAAACCCGTAAGGCTATTTGATATAGTAGTTACAAAGGGGAAACAACTCTAAATGTGTTGTCTAAACAATGGGTAAATTAAATGCCACTACAGCCAATACTTTTACACCCACACAATTTCAGTAGAGCCACCATTCTTTAACTAGAAGATTAGAAAGAGAGCTATGTCTTACAGGTAAGGAAGGGCTGGAGGGGTAGGAATTTATTCCACAGTGACAGATTTAGCCAGATTTCGTGGACAGTCAACCTGAGAGAGATTGTATTACAAAATTAATTCTTTATTCTAACCATGGTTTATGCACTCAAACCCAATCAAATCTATAATAATAGTTTCGCTGTCTGACAAGAACGCTTTGTCTGACAAGAACGCTCTAGAGAAAACACAAGCAAAATAAAAACATGCACAGTAATTCGAAAAACAAAATATGACGTCGACACATTTAGCGTAGAGTAGAACATAATCTCAAGGCGGAAAGTGCACACAGTAAAATGACGTCATTGATTATCGCGTAAACATTGAAAAAAAGGAAATGTTGTCTAATCTAAATGGTTTGCGTGAAGAGTTTCTTGCATACAATTCTTCGGGTAGGGGCGAAGCCCCACCCCCCGCGTAAGAACGTCTGAGCCCCCCCCCCCCCCTCCACAACTCAAAAGAAATTTCCTCATCGATACTCTATAATAAAATTACCGCCTAATTAATGTGTCTAATCTAAAAAGTGGTTTTCTTGCAATGGGACGGTAGACATGTTTTTTTTTTGGGGGGGGGGGTGGGTGTGGGGGGGGGGGGTGTGGGGGGGGTGTGGGGGGGGGTTGGGGTGGTGTGTGGGGGTGGGGGGGGTGGTGTGTGGGTTGGTTTCAGTGTTTCTTTCAGACTTTTTCCTCCCCGGAGAGGGGTGGGGGTACTTGAAATTTTCGGGGGCGGGGGTAGAATTTTCTGGGAGGGGGCGGACACTGGAAAAAGTATATAATTATATTTCGTTGAATGGGACGGTAGACATGTTTTTTTTGGGGGTGGGGGGTGGTGGAGGGGTGGGGGGGGTGGTGTGTGTGGGGGGTGGGGGTGGGGGGGGGGTGGGGGGTGGTGTGTGGGGGAGTGGGTTGGTTTCAGTGCTTCTTTCAGACTTTTTCCTCCCCGGAGAGGGGTGGGGGCACTTGAAATTTTCGGGGGCGGGGGTAGATTTTTCTGGGAGGGGGCGGACACTGGAAAAAGTATATAATTATATTTCGTTGAATGAGACGGTAGACATGTTTTTTTTGGGGGGGGGGGGGGGTGGGGGGTGGGGGGCGGTGTGTGGAGGGGGTGGTGGGTGGGGGTGAGGGGTGGGGGTGGGGGTGGTGTGTGGTGGGGGGTGGGGGTGGTGTGTGGGGTTGAGGGGTTGGGTTGGGGGTGGTGTGTGGTGGGGGGTGGGGGTGGGGGTGGTGTGTGGGGGTGGGGTGGGGGTGGTGTGTGGGGGGGGGTGGGTTGGTTTTAGTTTAGAGAAAAGAGACAGCACTATCAGCCTAGCGCCCGTTGTACCCTTCCTCAACGGGCCATTTTTCTCGTATCTATAATAATAGTTTCGCTGTCTCTCTATCTATCTATCTGTCTGACAAGAACGCTCTAGAGAAAAGACAAGCAATTTAAAAACATGCACAGTAATTCGAAAAACGAAGTATGACGTCGACACATTTAGCGCACAGAGTAGAAAATAATCTCAAACCCAGAGAGTGCACACAGTTATATGACGTCATTGATTATCGAGTAAACATATTCAATACAAAGGCAATTTGGTCTAATCTAAGTGGTTTGCGTGAAGAGTTTCTTGCATACAATTCTTCGGGTAGGGGCGAAGCCCCACCCCCCGCGTAAGAACGTCTGAGCCCCTCCCCAACTCAAAAGAAATTTCCTCATCGATACTCTATAATAAAATTAATGTGTCTAATCTAAAAAGTGGTTTTCTTGCAATAGGACGGTAGACATGTTTTTTTTTTGGGGGGGGGGGGGGGGTGGAGGGGTGGGGGGGGTGTGGAGGGGTGGGGGGGGGGTGTGGGGGGGGGGGGTGTGGGGGTGGTGTGTGGGGGGTGGGGGTGGTGTGTGGGGGGTGGGTTGGTTTCAGTGTTTCTTTCAGACTTTTTCCTCCCCGGAGAGGGGTGGGGGTACTTGAAATTTTCGGGGGCGGGGGTAGAATTTTCTGGGAGGGGGCGGACACTGGAAAAAGTATATAATTATATTTCGTTGAATGGGACAGTAGACATGGTTTTTTTTTGGGGGGGGGGGGCGGTGGAGGGGGGGGGTTGGAGGGGTGGGGGGGGTGGGGGTGGCGGTGTGTGGAGGGGGTGGTGTGTGTGGGGGGTGGGGGTGGGGGGTGGGGATGGTGTGTGGGGGTGGGGGTGGTGTGTGGTGGGGGGTGGGGGTGGTGTCTGGGGGTCGGGGGGGGTGGGGGTGGGGGTGGTGTGTGGGGGGGTGGGTTGGTTTTAGTTTAGAGAAAAGAGACAGCACTATCAGCCTAGCGCCCGTTGTACCCTTCCTCAACGGGCCATTTATCTAGTTTATTATAGAGATAGTGTACTTTACTGGTATTTGTTATAACTTTTGTCACTGGTTCGTTTTTATGAACTAATTATCACATGTCAAGTTAGTAATGGTTCATTCTTGAGGTTTTACAAAATAATTGTAAAACAAAAACTACACAAAGTCATGTGTTTAAACTTCACATGTGATAGGCGTGCTCTACTTTCGCTTCATTGCAATTTCATCCAGACTAATTAATTAGTCAGGTGATGGTTAAAAAACATGGTAAATGTTGACATGACAATTTAACTTATTTGTAACCTAGGACATTTACTACGTCATAGAAATCTAGTTTAAATAAGATAATGTACTCCATTTTTTAGTCCAATATATGAGCTCAATACTATGTACACATGTACATACATATATATATATAAATATTTATACTATGTGTATCTAATATTCCCATTTAAGTAAATTATGTGGACATACATATAAGAAGTCCAAATTAGAAAATATAATTTGAAGTTATTCCATTGCACATAGTATCCATATATGAAAAAAACATTTGACCAAGCTAAGTAAAGCTTTTAAAGGTTGTTTGTAACAAAGAAAGAAAAGCAGCAGCAAAAAGCATTAACTGGTGATTTATATCTTCCTGCTCTACTTTACCTGTGAGGCAGATGCAACACAATGCAGGTGATAATATTATAAGGGATTAGTAATGTTAGACTTCAGCAGCTAGGAAAAAATGATGCTAAGACAATGTAACTTACTTCAATGAGTATTTTTTATTATAATTAAGGGTTACCCTCTAAAGAGTAGGCATGTAACCTATAAATTACCCCCTCCTTCCACTATGTATTATATAAAAAAATAAGAAAACAAGGAATTTTGTATCACATATTTTTACAGTGGTGTGAAGATTAAATAAACAGAGTAGTTAACAAAAAACAGAAGGCTAGGAAGAATGTATTTTCTTTATAATTATATCAGTCTTGGCCAGTAAAATGATCTATTTGCTAGTTTGATGTAAGTGCTCTAATATGTACATGCTAAATTTATTCTCACATGTCTAGCACCCACACAATGCTATTCTCATATGTCTAGCACCCATACAATGCTATTCTCATATGTCTAGCACTCATACAATGCTATTCTCACATGTCTAGCACTCATACAATGCTATTCTCACATGTCTAGCACTCATACAATGCTATTCTCAAATGTCTACCACCTACATAATGCTATTCTCATATGTCTACCACCTACACAATGCTATTCTCATATGTCTACCACCTACACAATGCTATTCTCACAAGTCTTTCACATGTCTACCACCCATACAATGCTATTTTCACATGTCTACCAGCCGTACAATGCTATTCTCACATGTCTACCACCCATACAATGCTATTCTCACAATTCTAGCACCCATACAATGCTATTCTCACATGTCTACCACCCATACAATGCTATTCTCACAAGTCTTTCACATGTCTACCACCCTTACAATGCTATTCTCACATGTCTACCACCCATACAATGCTATTTTCACATGTCTACCAGCCGTACAATGCTATTCTCACAAGTCTTTCACATGTCTACCACCCATACAATGCTATTTTCACATGTCTACCAGCCGTACAATGCTATTCTCACATGTCTACCACCCATACAATGCTATTCTCACAATTCTAGCACCCATACAATGCTATTTTCACATGTCTACCAGCCGTACAATGCTATTCTCACAAGTCTTTCACATGTCTACCACCCATACAATGCTATTCTCACATGTCTACCGCCCATACAATGCTATTCTCACAATTCTAGCACCCATACAATGCTATTTTCACATGTCTACCAGCCGTACAATGCTATTCTCACAAGTCTTTCACATGTCTACCAGCCGTACAATGCTATTCTCACATGTCTACCACCCATACAATGCTATTCTCACAATTCTAGCACCCATACAATGCTATTTTCACATGTCTACCAGCCGTACAATGCTATTCTCACAAGTCTTTCACATGTCTACCACCCATACAATGCTATTCTCACATGTCTACCACCCATACAATGCTATTCTCACTGACTTAAAACCTTTTTTTTTCATACTTCAAACATTAAAGAAAATGATAGTAGATCATTCACAAGAAGTTGACTTTAAGAAAAAATATATTGAAATGTGTAATGAACTGTAAAATGCAGATTTGTATAAAATAGAGCCAATCTGTTATTCCACATTTTTATGTGATTACAATTCAGTAAGGTTCTGGAAATTTGCATTTTGCATTCAAATGCTAAAATTTTTGAAATACTTTGGACATAAAACAGCTTAGAAGATGTTGATACAATTGGTTTGAGGACAACATAAATATCCAGTGTTTTAAAACCATTGGATGTTTTTAATCTGCTTTAGACAGCTAACTAAGATAACATGAAAGTGAGTCACATCAATAGAAATACGTTTTTCAAAGTTTAAAAATACTACTTTGTGAAATAAGAGCAAAAGCTTAAAAATCTTACATCAAGTTTCTTCAGCTCTGCAATATGTAGAGACAACAACTGCATGGGAATGACTGTGAGAACCCCCTGGAGACAATCTATGGTGTGGGGGACCTCTATGTACTGGCTGGCCATGGACTGGATGTCCTCATCACCTTCTGTACAGATCAGGATGGGATTGCCCTGAAACAGGTTTTATTGTTCTGACGCAAAGGTTTTATAGTTTAGATCCAAATGGGATTGCTTTGACACAAAGATTTTATAGTAGTATAAATCAGAATTTGATTGCACTCATTTAAAGATTTTATAGTATAGATCAGAATGGGATTGTTCTAACACAAAGATTTTATAGTATAGATCAGAATGGGATTGTTCTGACACAAAGATTTTATAGTATAGATCAGAATGGGATTGTTATAACACAAAGATTTTATAGTATAGATCAGGATGGGATTGTTCTAACACAAAGATTTTATAGTATAGATCAAGATTGGAAACTCCAAAATTTTCTTTCAGACACTTGCTGAACTTTATTTGCTTTTTTCACTTATACTGTGCAAGTTTTAACTTTGTGTTCTAATGTTAATCAAACCTTTATAATGGTAGCAGTAGGCACATGACTATAAACATAGGAAAAATTAGTTTTTGCTGGCTCAGGGCAAAGTTCATATAGGATGTGATCAGCTCAATTAGAGCAGAATATTTTTTCCTGCAAGGTCTGAATTCACTATATAAATATTACCAACAGTTTGTGTTTAAGAAGGACCCATTATAACTTGGCAAACATCATTACTATCTCCACAAAAAATAAAATATGACTAATTTTCATCAAATCACTGAAGTTTGAAAGTCGACTAGGAATAAAACCTGAGTTAATTATGTTTAAAATATATTCCCCAGTAGCACTTACATGTCTAGCTTTAACTTGCTGCAGGGCATTTACACATTTCTGGAATAAATTAAATTACTGGGTTAACAATGGACAGAGGAAGCAATTATCCTTTACAACTGGCCTTAATTTAATAACAATCTAAGTTAAAACTATAAATAACTTAAGTGTTTACTCACTGAATAGACTTTGTCCTTAGTGCACACCATCAGCACTGGCATAGCATGGTCCACTAAAGCCAAGGGTCCATGTTTTAACTCGCCTGCCAATATCCCTTCAGAGTGCATGTAGGTCAACTCTTTAATTTTCTGTGAAAAAAAACAAAATGTGAACTGGTAAAAGAAATTTGTGTTAACAAAGTATAAAACAACAAAAGCTAAACTGGTAAAAAAAAAATTTAATAACAACAAAAGCTGAACAGATAAAAAAAAAATTGTTAACAAAATTTAAAAACATGAAATGCTAAACTGGTTAAAAAATACTGTAAAAGAAAATTAAAAAACAACAAAAGCTGAACTGGCTAAAAAACTGCAAACAAAATTAAAAAACAAAAATGTTAACAAAATAAAAACACTATAAACAATGTTTAAAAACATAAAAGTTATAGTGGTAAACAAATGGGTTCAAAAAATTAAATTATTAAATTTATGTTGGTAATATATGAACAAATAATTAACATTTTGCCTACTAAAAAAAAACCCATTATAAACAAGAAATTAATTTCCCAATACATTTTTATAGTAACAGGATACAACAAGTAATCTATTTCTAACATTATGAACAAGTAATTAATTTCCCAATACATTTTTATAGTAACAGGATACAAAAAGTAATCTATTTCTAACATTTAGAGATTTATCTAAAGAAAAAAACAATTAAATTACCAAGGCCCCTTCTAAGCATGTAGCATAATTGTATCCACGCCCCATGACCAAAAGTGATTTCTGGGTATGAAGCTCCTTAGCTAAACTATGGATCTTGTCATCTTTGGCTAAAACTGCCTTTATTTGTTCTGCAACAAAAAAAAAACTTTAGCAGGTTAAACAAATCAGTAACACAATTATTTTATAAGCAGCCTAAAACCTTTAAATAGTAAATTAGTATTAAAAAAAAAAGAAAAAAAAAAGATTTTTAAGGCATCTTTTTGTGTTTAAAAATTCTGGATGATAAGGTTATATAAAATGTACTGTTATTGAATCACTATTATTTTACATTCCACTAGCCTAAGTTATTTTCATGTTGTTGGTAAGTAAAGTAGGAAAATCTGTATAAAATCTTTTCAAAACTTCTTTCTTATAGCTTTATGATTTACATATGGAAGAAAGTGAACCATACATTTCAACTGCTAACACCTGACCACCAAATAATGTGTGAAGTGACCAAGGCAGTATGTTGTGTAGAAGACAGACCAGTACAGAACAAATATTGTATCAACAAACAGATCTCACCAGGGAGATTCTTCAAGCCTTCAATGATCTCATGTCTCCTTTGTTGCATAGAGATTCTGTCCTCACTCATGACAAGAGCAAACAATACAAGGGAGATAAACTGACTGGTGTAAGCCTGAAACATTAGTCAGTTTTGTTTTTAAAATATTAACAAAAATTAGACAACTGATTCCATTACATATCTAAAATGTAAGCATACAAAGCATTTTTGAGTGTATAAGTAAAATGAATCTGTTGCTATGACATACATTAATATTTTGTAAGTAAATTTCTTATGTTTTAACCACCATAAACTGTACACTAATTATTAAATGTTAAAAAACCCTTTTGAACTAAAGGGTAGCATTTTAAAATTTCAAAAGACCCATTTCTATTCAAACTAGTTAAAAGTAGTTAACTAGCAGCATTTTTTTATATTACTTTATATAAAACCCCCATGAGCTGAGGCCAACATTTCTCACCTTAGTACTGGCCACACCAATCTCCGGCCCTGCGTTGATGTGTACCCCACAGTTGGACTCCCTGGAGATGCTGGAACCAACAACATTTGTGATTCCAACAATAAGAGCTCCCCTCTGTTTACAGTACCTGAGGGCAAGCAGCGTGTCAGCTGTCTCACCTGGATATTTACAAGAAATGGATTATTAAGATTTTATCATTTAGAAAGTAAGTAATGTTTCCTTTAAGAATCTGACGGTCCATGCGGCATGTGAAGTAGAGTTCACCTGTTTCTAAGACCTATGCATATGAAGGGATAGTGTGGTCAGCACTGTGCCCAGAAGCCTTTAGTTTCCCTAACATTAGGCAGGTAGCCATCAGAGCTAGGTGGACTCAGGGACACTCTACTGACTTAAACTCTGATTTGAACTCAAGATTTTTGGGGTTCGCAGTCTAGCACTTTATTGCACATAGACCCATATAATTTACAAATAATTTTTTGAAAGAGGTTAGATTAAAACAGATCAGTTGAAAGTAAATGACAAGTTACTTGTAAAGGAGTTACCCTAAACAGAGTGAAAAGTAGAGGTTTGTTTACAGTGGCATGCTACAAATGAAAGATTAAGTTTCAGATATCATGATGAGCTGTTGTTTACTTGTAAGATTTTAAAGTAAAATTTTATGCTTAGGTAACAACTCTGTCACTTCAAGCAAATAGCTCTCAACTTTAGATTAAAGACTTAATACTTCTGCATCAAAACTTGAGCCTTTTTAAAATTTTTGTTTAAATGCATTATTATTTTTGTAAACTTTGAATAAAAGAATGACACCAGAACACAACTGATAAAGAATGAGATTCAATACAATGTCTCACCTGACTGACTGAGAAAAAAGACAACATCATCCCTGAATATGGGCGTGTTCCTGTCCAGGAAATCACTGGCCAGTTCCACCATCACAGGCAACTCTGTCAGTTCCTCAAGGAGTTGTCTGGTCTGACATCAGCAATTATCTTCATTAGTTTAACTCTAACGTCAACAATTATCTTCATTAGTCTAACTCATCTAGTCTTACACTTACATCAACATTTGTCTTCATTAGTCTAACTCATCTAGTCTGTAGTCAACAATTATCTTTATTAGTATAATTCATTTTGTTTAGGGCCTAATTATTCCAAAAATATTTTTCACTTTGTCAATATTTGTAACAAAACTTTTTTTTATTACACTTTTTAGTAATGTCAAACATCCCTGTAACTCACTGCAATAGTACTGTGGTAGCTGGTACCACAAGCAATAAAAAGTAGCCTCCTACACCTTCTGATTTCTGCCATGTAATCCTTGATTCCACCCAACACAACTTCCTTGGTGTCAAAGTTCACACGGCCTCTCATTGTGTTAACTACAGACTCAGGTTGTTCAAAGATTTCTTTCTGCATGAACGAACTGAAGTTACCTGAAACAGAACAAGACATTAAGCTCAAGTTGCCCATAGTAAAATAATGGGTTGAATTAAAATAATTGTTTTAGCTAGAGAAATGAAATAACAAAAAATAATTAAAATAAACTAAACAGTAGTCCAGTCAATCTTTCAACAACAAGAAAACAATAAAGATGTCAAACTATTAATAAAATACAGACACTATGTAGAAAATTTACCATATCAGTAAGCCTATTGTGGTGTACAAATTAGTCAAATAAAAACATGTTCTAAATACATGGCAGTTCTAAAAACATCAAAGGAAATATTATGCCTCAACTGTAGAAAAGCAATGTTGACTGACCCTTCATAATTTGCTCGATTTCCATTTTCAGTGTAATAACTTCTCTGTATGTTCTTTCATCTAAGGTCCGAGACACACGATGTATATTGAGGATCCCTTCATGGACAGATGCAACATCATTCTCTTCAAGGAAGATCACCTGGTTTGTGTGCTCTATAAATGCACTGTAAAATTGTTTCATAAATGCAACACCTATCAATTTAGGCAACCATATTATCAGACTAAGATGCATGTGTTATTCATTATGTACTTTAAAAATTTATTTTGGTTTTTCTTTTTAATAACAAAAACATTTGTAACAAATAATTCTAAGTTTTGTATTTAAACTTTAAAGCATAATATAAAATTGAAATAATTTTTATAGGCTTCAAATGTAGATTTATGATGTGGTAAACTTTGCATAGGATACCTAAAAGTGGTCTCTATGTGGTCATACTGGGGCTAAACGTGAAAGAACTCACCTTGCATCTGAGGCAAAGAAGTATTCAATCTCTCTGTGGGGTCCCACGGGGACGTACTCTGTGTCTTCATCTCTCCTCCCATGGCTGCTGCCCAACATCCCTCGGTGGTCTGGTTGGTTGGACAAGAGAAACAAGTAGGACAGGCATCAGCGGGGAAACAAGTAGGACAGGCATCAGCGGGGATATTTATTTTATCCACTATATACACAACAGCTATTAATTTTTTTATATATATCTAGCAGCTTCAAAAGATTTTTTTTAAAAATCAACCCCTACACTTCTTTACATTATTCATTTCTGTTAATAAAAAACACCAAATTGCATGATAAAAGTAATTACTGACATTAATATTTTTAAAATTCATAAATGGTTAGTCATTAACACCATAAAGCTAAATTGTTTTTTGCCCTATTTGACGCTGATAATAAAGTACACAATCAGGACCCAACTTGAAAGAAAAATATCCTAACTCTGATTTGTATAAATATGGTTGAGAGAGAAAAACATGCATGAAGTAATGCTATATTCCCACTTTGGTGCTCCACTGAAGCATAAAGCAAATGCTTAAGAAACAATTTATCATATTTTTAAATGGCAATTTTAAAATATTTGAAAATACTTAGAACACTAGAACAAAAAAATTCTTAACCTTACAATGTGACAAATTATTATACAATTAATAATTTAAATGTTTACAAATTTTACTGGATAAAACTAAAATACCAACTTCAACATGGTGATCATAAAATTAATACTGATATAACAATTTGCTACTATCTTTGGAAGATTACACAAAAACTGAAGTGTGTGCCCTTAAAATTATAAATTTCTAATAACTTAGCAATACAGTCAAACCTTGGATTTGCCAAATATTATCTGTTCATGAAACTTTGTTATAATCTTAAGCAATCTCAAGTATTACATGCTGTGGAATCTCAAGTGATTACATGCTAAACAAGAACTTTTTTTTGACAATGGATTAACACATTTCTTAAATTAATCATACTGATTAATCCTACTAACTTAATCACAACTTATTGTCAACACAATTCTACCATGTAATTCTTGCCCTTTCTGTGAAACTTTTAGCAACAATCCAAAGACACTTTCGGCTTTCTAATAGTTAATTTCTGGTACATGACACTGAATTGTCTTAACACCTTAACTCTAATAAAATCTTGTCTGTACCTTGCATAACTCCTCTTCTAAGTGAGTTAGCTTTTCTTTCTTTTTACCCACTTGTTTTCTAAACTATGTCCTTTTCATAACAGTGTCTGCTATCACTATATTAGTAAATGGTGTTTACACTTTGATTAAAGGCAAGACATTCATATACATTAGGGCAAAGAATAGAAACCATCTTCTCATCTTAAAAACATTTGACTTTCTTATGAAAGAAGAAAATGTGCTGATCTTATGAAAAGGCAGTTTAGCATGGCAAAGAATGGATATAAGATTTTCAAAATTTTCATTACCTATGAAAACACCACTAACAAAATAACTCACAACCCAAGGTTTGACTGTTATATCAAAATCCTACAACTTAGCTAATTAATTACTAACAAAGCATATATTTGTGAAAATAATTATTTTCTACAACATCTATGTCTTATTCATTTTTTGTGGGTGAAACAAAAACATTTCTATTTGTTAGTTATTTTTTGGTACAAAAACTTTTCTCCTTGATTTTGTGATTCAGAAAAAAAAATCAACATAGAAATAGTTTTACAAAAATTGCTACGTCAAAACAGACGTTGAATACACAATTTTAATAATTTGATAATCAATAAAGGTAGAAGTAAGCAGATTTTAAAAGCTATATAAAAAGCATTTTAAAATGCATATTAAAAATATATAATTTTAAAATTGTTAACAAGTAAGGACAAAATTCTAAAGAATTTTTGTTTACTAAGAAAAACTATGTAAGCAACCTTTATACCATGTTTAAACATAGGTGAGAGTGAACTGACATAAAATTTGAACTGTGACAATTTTCAAAAAGAGAAAATGTACTCAATACAGGTATTATTATAATATTTCATTGAACACTGAAAGGAACCTCCAGCTGTCAACACATATAATGATGACTACCACACAGAGTAATCTTCAGTAGGGAGGACAAAAGATTATCCTTTAATCCTTTTTTTTGTAAACAAAATATAGCTTTCAAAGTCATCTAAAATCAACAATGCATTAAATGATATTTTACTAGTGTCATGTGCATTCTTTTATGTTTCTTGCTTTCATTATCAAGTTAAACAACTCACAACTACCAAACTACTTTTAAACCCCTAGAATTTTCTTACTTTTATCAAGTAGCTGGGCTGTAACAACAAACAGAAGCAAATAAAACCAATACCGTACATGTATAACTCATTTAAACCTGTATACAGGATTTAATTAATCTTTTAATTCTCAATGTTATTAGAAACAGATGAAAAATTTAAATCATCTCAATACACAACATTAAGCTTCAGTTAAGTGCTCAAAGTTCACATAAATGATTAATAAAGTTACAATGGTAATATCAACATGTTCATGAAGCTTACCTTTTGCGTAAAGAACAGGTATATTATCCGTGCTCAGTTTGGTTTTACTCTTTACACCAATCAGTAAAGGACTGCCACGTCTGTTAGAACAAACAAAACAATGTTTAGCAACATGTCAGTTAAACAATCAAAACAATGTTTAGCAACATCATGTTTTACTTCAAGACAGCATGGTCAAGCAGTAGAGCGTTAGAGTGCTAACCCACAATTATCAAGTTCGGATCTCAAACTTAAGTATGGAGGATGTCCTTGAGTCCACCCAACTCTGGTGGGTACCTGACTTTTGCCACAGAATGTAAAACAAGCTGAGCATAATGCTCACCAAATTATCTAGCAACAGATGAACTTCATCTGCCCTACAGACCGTCAATTCCAAAAGGGAAATTTTACTTTTATGCTTTACTTTACTAATAAAGATTTTTCCTACATTAACAAAACCTATAAGACCTTGTGACTACTATTTTCCATCCTGCATAAACTAAAACTACTAGACATTAATGCTACTATGTCTCTACAAAAACAAAAACTACAGGACCTCATGGCTACTATGTCCCCAGGCTATATAAACAAAAAATAAAGACCTTAAGGATACTATGTCCCCATTCTAAATAAACAAAAACTACAAGACCTCATGGCTACTATGTCCCCAGTCTACATAAACAAAAACTACAAAGACCTATGGCTCTGTCCATTTTTTTACAAAAACAAAAACTACAGGACCTTGTAGCTACTATGTCTCCAGGATAGTGTTTGCTCATTACTGCTATTGCAAATGCTCCTTCCTGAGAAAAAGAATTAAACAATTAGTTTAGTTATTAAAACTGAGTAAGATGAAGGGGATCCAGTTTGTTAAACTGATGAATATCCATGACATCACTTTAACAAATACTTTCAATAATAAGTTAAATAATTTGGAAAGTAAACAGCACTTACAAGTTGAGTGATGGTCATTTCAATCAATTCTCTGAATTTTAACTTCTGCTCGCTATGTGTGTCGTACAAGTGTTTAATCAGCTTTGCCACAACCTCTGTGTCAGTCTCGGTCTCAAACTCAAAACCTTTTTGTAGCTTTGGATACAAGAAAACAATTCCATTTACTCTAAGATAATGAGGTCTATTCATTTCAAGAGACTAGAAAACTCTCACACAATTAAATCAAACTGCACTAAAAACAGCTTTAATAAAAGTGTAAATGTTTAGTTTTTTAAAACCTACTAGAAATGATTTAATGTCCTTGTAGTTTGTAATAATTCCATTGTGAATTATAGCAAATTCTGAAAAAAAAAAAATTGGTGTTAAAAAGACGACAAAACAATTTCAAAAGTTATACAATGTATTTCATTTTGTCTCAAAAAGCAATGTTTTCATAGAACTAAGAACTAATGCCGAACATTATGTACTAAAGTCATTTTTAAGCAAAAATAGATTTCTTTAACAACGTTTGTTCATGCTTTTTGCATTCCTTAAAACATAAAGGTGTTAAACTTATTCATGCTTTTTGCATTCCTTAAAATACAAAGATGTTAAAATTATCACTTTAACACTATACAGCTCAATGCCAAATATTTTTTTAGAAAAACCATGTGATTAAACAACATAATTAAAGACTAATATTACTTAAACAGACTTACCGTTGTTGGGGTCAGATCTTTGAGGATGTGCATTGATGGGGCTTGGTTGACCATGGGTGGCCCAACGTGTGTGGGCAATTCCAACATGGATGTTAAAGATTTTATCATAATCTAAATCTTTGGTTTCTGTTAAGTAAATGTTTGTTTAAAATACAATAAAGCAAAAAAAGGCCACATCAGATGGTTTAAAGAAGCATTATATAATTGTGACTATCCTGGGGGACTGCTAAGAAAATTGCCAGTGATCTGCAAAATTGGAGGAAAGAGCCAAGGGAAAAGATTATATAATTGGACTTAATCACACAATTTTAATAATAACCCTTGTTAAAGTCACACATTTTAGAATTATTTTATGAGTCAAATCTAATCAATGTCAAAATAAATAAAACATCTTCAAATCTAAATGCAGTGGGCACATTCACACCAAGCTAATTTGGCCATTAAATGGTTAACAAAAGTAGCATTTTTGTTTATTGATACAGTCTTGACCCAGACCCTTTAAGGATACAGATTAAAACAAATTACAGGTTGAAGATTCTGCAAACTACATTTTTAAAATGTGAGTATTAAGTCTTGAGTTCTCTGGCTCAAGTCTGTAGGACATGCCTGAGTCCACCCCAAATGGATTGGATCTACTAAGGTCTGAAATGTATCTGCCTGGTCCTGTGATAATGTCAAGTTAATAAAGAAAGCATGTCTAACCTGCAACCAGCTTCTCAAGAGCTGCAACTTTTCCTTTTTGTTTAATAATCTTGATGGAGCATTCCTGTTCATTCTCTGATCCTTCAACAGCTAAACCTGTGAGATGCAAAAATAAGTATTGATAAACCTTATTTAATTATGTTATCCTATGATTAAGTTAGTCCAAAAAATTTCACAATAAACCTGTTCTAAAGCTACAGAAAGCCTTGTCTCCAACCTATAATTAATTTATAAATTATAATGAATGAATGATAACTTACCAGCTGAATCATAGCCTCTGTATTCCATGCGCTTCAATCCATTGATGAGAATATCAAGAATTTCTTTTCTAGTGGCAGGAACTAGGTAGTTCAAATATGCAAAAATTCCTGTAGGAAAGAAAGCATAATGTAAATAGCTTACAGACAGATAACTTACACCTCTTACTGCTGTCCATAGGTGTAAAAAAATTGAGTTTATATAATTTAATAATCATAAAATTTATTTAGGCCTACCATAATTATATATTTTAGATTGATTTGTTGAAGTATAAGTAAATCAACTTACCACACATGATATACTAGATCTATGCTAGAACCTAGACCTATATTGTCCTTCAGCTATTATTAAGTTCTCTGAAACATATAGGGCATAAATCATTCAAACAAAACAACAATTTCTAGATTCTAGATCAATTATTTTTTTAAAATAATTATTTCTAAAAGGATTTCTAAAAAACTATAAGGTCCTCCAGCCTTATAATTTTTTAGATTCCTATAAGAGAACTATTAAGTTAGGCCCTTGGTCAAGTGAAATAAATACTACATATAGTTAATTATAGTTAAATTTACTAGGATAGGAACCTAACTTATTTAATATGGTAAAGCAGGACACTAAGAGCAGTGTGGTATTAGTACCCAGTCAGCACCCCACCCCCACAATAAAACTGCTAATCAAATTCTAAGGTAACAACCACTGCTGTTAACAGAGAAGCAGATGATTCTTCTTATTTAATTTATGACCCACGTGGCCCAGCAGGGAGAAGGTGAAACAGGAATCGATTACATTGCTCTTTCCTCAAAATCTCTCACTCACATAAAAACATATTGTGAACTTTTTTTTCCAAATGGACATAATGTAAGGAAACTTCATTTTGTAATAAACCAAATGACTTTTTAAATGCTGTTCTTTGTTCATGTTTTCAAGCATTGGTCACTGTACATTTTAACACAATTTTTATAACTTTAGAATAGCTTTATTTTGGTGATTTTTTTTTTTGCACAGTGTGAGTGATTGTTCATACCAAAACAAAACATAATGGTTTTATTTGTTAGATATAACTAAATCTACATGAATACATTAAATTTGTCCACTAGCTTGCATTTTCAGAAAGTTATAACATTTTTTTGTTATTTGGCTCTTGTTGCCTCAGGAGCAAATTAATAATTGAGATCTTTACAGGGGCAATAAAACAACTGCTTGCCCCGAATGTTTTTAACCCACCATAAAATTTCTAATCCTTTGGCAGGTAACATAGAAGTCTGTTCTTAGATCTCAATCTCAGCTCAGCAGAGATGGCTTGTTATGTCTTATGTTTTTATTATGACCATCATGGTCCAGCAGGGAGGAGATCAAAGAGGAATCAGAAGGCCTAACACTGCCCTCCCCTCAATATTCCTCACCTCATTTAACCAATTGTAATTCATGTAATCACCATGAAAGTACAACTGCAGTTAAACTTAAAGTTTAGGTTAATTAAAGTTTAAAAGTAAGCTTAGTATTTGTAACACGGCGTTTACACTTACGACATGGATGCTATAAATTTGTGGAACACAATGCCCGCCAAAAATTATTTTTATCTGGAACAATTTTATCCAAAGAACATATATACTTTAGCACTCACACTTACAAAACATGTTATAGATCATTTTATAAAACATGCATCACCTTTGACCCGGAGCGTCTGCGATAAAGGCCCAGATAATTGAAATAAAGAGTAATCAAAGTATAAAAAAACTTAGATAGTGGACACGCAGCTTTATTTTTTTAAAAAGGAAAATGGTGTTGCCACGGGGCTTGTGATTCAACAATAAATTATCTAAAAATTAGAGAACATGCAAGATTTTATAAATTTTATTAGAGTGTCAGCAACTAGAGCTAGACAGTTTTTATAAATTTAATGCTGTGTAGAATAGCGCGGGTTGTAGACATTACCCATCCCACAGTAGAATCACCCCTTCCCACCCCAACCCCATGGTAGCCATTTCTCCAGCTTCTTTGCTTGTCTTTATCCTGCAGAAACAGCTTCGAATTAACAGGGCTAAATATTTGTTTGCTGAAAGGCCCGATTTCTTCGAAAACTTGCATCTGCCAAGTTCATTAAACGTAATGAGATCGCGTTATAACTAGTCTATTATTAAGAAAAGAAGAGGATCTAGTTTTTAGAGTAGGGCCTATGACACTCATTCCCCCTCCCCTCCCCTAGTTTCTTTATGTTAATTATGTCCCATTTTAAACCTAAATAATTAGCCTTTGACTTTTTTATCTGCCAGTTTTTATAGTCAGTTGATTGTGTGATCCCACCAGTACATTCTGGGGGTCTATTGATTTATTCATGTCAGACGGAAACTGAAAATATGTTTATACACAAAATATTGGTCAAGGAAAAATTGGAGATACATTTGGTTAAATTATATTTTTTAATTAATTATTATTTTCATAATTAATACCTAAACTGGTTTTAATGCAAAATTGTAATGCCTTAGACATTACATTTTTTCATTAAACCTGTTTGGGATTTAATTAAAGAAATAATAAGTAATTATAAAAATTTAATTTTTAGCAGGGCCTACAGAAGTTATAAATCATGAAATTGTGTGCTCAAAAACTTAAGATCAGTATATTTGATTTTGCAATCAGCTGATACCTAGGATGCGTTTACTACTTTTCGACGCATGCGCACTCAACTGAAAATTGAGAACATGTTTTATGTTTTCGCGCAGCGAGCGAAGACAAAAACTTGACCCAGAACATAAAAAGGGGCGTGGTTTTGTGCCCTGCGACTCAGAATGATGTTCCATATATAAAATCGTAACATGTTTAGAAAACACTTTAGTAGGTCAAGTCTAGTATAGGCCTATATGTTGTAAGTGTAAACGCGGTGTAAGGCATAGTATAGTATTTTAGTAAGCCTGCCGTGCCGTAGTCTGCCTTGGCCTAAAATTAAAATTCTTAATTTAAATAATTTATTTTAATTTAAAATTTAAAAAATATGACTTTCTCTCTACACTACAGTTCACTACACTTAGACTTAATAGCCTACTTTATTAATACTTAGGCTAACCAAACTAATATTAAATATTAGGCCTAAATATTTTTTGGTAATCTATCGTTTTGGGTACGTAAAATCGCCCGCGACTAGTAATGTGAAAAACAGGTGACTCCTTACATTTTAATAATTATTTCACATTTTGAGGAGGATTTATGTTTTAAAAATACAAAAATGTTTCCTTGTTTCATTTATGTACCTGTTTTTAAACAATTGAATTAAAACTTTTCAGTAATAAATGAAGACTAGCGATGTTTCCAACAGATGCAACCATGCTCATTTACTATAGCAGCCATCTTGTAAAAGTTTTATTTTTATAGACTTAAAGCGCAAGATTCAGGCGGAAGTCACTCTATTTTACAAATGGCTGCTGTTTATATAGCAAATCTTGCTTGCAGACACTGCTGTTTAAAGTTAATTTCTGGCCTATATTGATATATTTAATATTTAGCCATTGATTTAGGTTTATTATCCATTTATCTATAATATTTGACATAAACATATCACAATATACTTCTATTACAGCCTTGACAATGAGGTAACGTTTTCGTACATTAATAGCCGCCGGCGATTTTACGTACCCAAAACGATAGATTACCTATTTTTTTAAACTAAAAAAATCACCTTCCCCAATACGGCAATAGGGTAATCTATCGTTTTGGGTACGTAAAATCGCCCGCGGCTATTTATGTACGAAAACGTTACCTCATTGTCAAGGCTTTAATAGAAGTATATTGTCGTACTTTTGTGTCAAATATTATAGATAAATGAATAATAAACCTAAATCAATGGCTAAATATATCGATATAGGCCAGAAATTAACTTTAAACAGCAGTGTCTGAGAGCAAGATTTGCTATGTAATATGTAAACAGCAGCCATTTGTAAAATAGAGTGGCTTCCCCCTGAATCTGGCGCTAAAAGTTTATAAAAATTAAACTTAGACAAGATGGCTGCTATAGTAAATAAGCATGGTTGCATCTGTTGGAAACATCGCTAGTCTTCATTTATTACGGGAAAGTTTTAATTCAATTGTTTAAAAACAGGTACATAAATGAATCAAGGAAACATTTTTGAATTTTTTAAAACATAAATCCTCCCCATAATGTGAAATAATTATTAAAATTTAAGGAGTCACCTGTTTTTTACATTACAAATCGCGGGCGATTTTACGTACCCAAAACGATAGATTACCGGCAATAGGCCCTACACACAATACTAATTAATTTAATATGCCACGTCTTACATCAAGAAACAACATGAAACTATTGGAAACAAGTGCAGTGATGTTTACATAATGATAGTACATAGATTCTAGAGACTAGATCTAGATCTATTATAGATTTCTACTTACAAAACCTCGATTCCTAGATCGACGTCTTGTTTATTTCCTGCTGTGCTCGTTTTAGATTTGCGACAGTTTCTAACAGTATCAAAATTGATCAGTTATCCGGTCTTTTAAAAAAAAAATTAAGTCCGTACGTTTTCGGATTCTTCCCCTTGTTCCCCCTCCGTGTCTCTAGCCCCGCCTCTTACACAATGAACCATTGACACTGACAGTACGCAAGCCTAAACAACGAGCATAAAACACCTAATCATACACCATATAGGCATATATATCTAGCCTATAGCAAAGGGATTATAATTTATATAGACCAAAGTATTTAAAAAGAGGTCACTATTGGATTTTTAATGGGGTGTAGTAAATCAACAGACCCCCAGAATGTAGTGTGTGTAACGGTCAGGTTAGGAGTCAGTCGATAGTTATGTTTAGTTAGGATAAGGAAGACGATTGTCCGGAGTAGGCCCTAGAGCCTATAGTAAAGTAAACCTCAACAGAAATTAGATCTAGGTTACAGAATTAAGCGAAAAATGATTCTAAAATCGCCTGCGCCTAACACCGATCACGTTGGTCGATTGCGCAATCTCTAAGCCATAGCATCCGTGTTTCATCATGAGAGTTCTAAGAAGTGTATAGACTTGTAAGGCCCCTACGAGGCTAATCCTGTTGTCTAGAAGTAGGGCCGCTGTAGGTTTCAGATGACATAGGCCAGCATAGGCATAGCGTTTGTTTGAAGAACGTTTGCACTAGTTGAAGCTTCACGGCAAAAGATAGAATGCTACGCGAGCTACATCGTGCATGAAAGGAACATGAATTAAGATGAAACAAAATGTAGACTACTATGTAGGCCTACTTTAGCCCTAACCCCCGAAGCATACAACGAAAATAGCTTTTATATACAAAATAATATATACTTCTGCCAGAGCCCCCCCCCCCCCCCCACCCCTGAGGAAAGTATGAAAGAATCACTGATTAAGACTAGGGTTATTGTAAGGTTTAGAGCAGAGGGGCTGCGTGGGGGGGGGGGGGGGACGACGACGACGGGGGACATATATCCCCGGGCGCCGACCTTAAGGCGCCAAAATGGGTTGGAAAAATAAATTGTAAGCTTGAGGGGGGGGGGGGTGCTGCAAATCGAAAGTTTGAGGGGGGATGCAAATCGAAATCCTGAGGGGGGTGCAAATCGAAAGTTTAAGGGGGGTGCAAATCGAAAGCTTGAGGGGGGTGCAAATCAAAAGTTTGTCCCCGGGCGCCGGGAAGGGTCGCTACGCCTCTGGTTTGGGTCAATTAATCGATAGCGGGTTTGTCAACAGAGTGGTGTTTTAGCCTAATACAAACTGGGTAGGATCTCACACAAAAGGTCTCCGACAAAAGATCTAATTAAAGGACGCATTATCTCACGGACTAAACATCTTAACTAACATTTTAAGTATTGGATGATCTTTTATTGATTAAAATATTTTTTATTTCTTGTCATGGCCTCACATGCCTAAAGGGCATGCTGGGTTTCATTTACGTGTTAAGCAGTGGCGGAACTAGAAAAATAGGGCCACCCCGCAAAAAATTCTTTTGGGCCCCCATTTTTTAGAGACGTAGCGACCCTTTCCGGCGACTGGGAACAAACATTAGATTTGCACCCCCCCCCCCCCCAGCTACACCTCTGCCATATATATATATATATATATATATATATATATGTAACTAGGGTAGGCCTAGTTACTAGTCACTATTGTTAAGAACGCAATAGTGCAGGTGTTGGACTGATAAGCCAACTGATAACGATCATAAAGCCACGGAGTATTTTGGGAAGGATACGACAAGCGCTGTCAACTTTGACACGACTTGGCTGATGAAACAGTGCAGGTGTTCTATTGATCGGACTGATGAGACAACTGCGTAGTAATCGGAAGGCGAGATATTCGGATTGAACATAACTATGATAGAACCGAATACGATTACGAATACGAAGGGATATATAGGAAGGCGACGGCTGAGATCAGGAGAGGGGATCAGTCAGTCAGTCAGTGAGGCAGTATCAAGTTGGTTATTGAACGGGTTAGCCGTATTGTGTTAATAAGGACGATAGACATGTGCATTCAGTTATGTGAAGACTAGTGAGGACTGTTGGGGGTCAGTTGATTCAGACTATTATTGTGAAGCATTTCTTTTGATTCATTATATTATTGTGAAGCATTTCTTTGATTCATGTAATAAAAGGATCAATAGTGAACCTGCATCTTCGAGTATCTATACTGTGGTCGATGTTGTGTAGAATGAGTGGTTAGACTCGTTAACATTTGGCACTACAGGCAAATAGACTCGTTACATTTGGCGTTGTCGAGCAGAAGATGCAACTACGCTCGGTCACATTTGGCGCTGCGAGCAGGGTGATTCAATTAGACCAGCCGCTAGGGCACCCATAGTCAACCTAGTTCATAACTGTGTTTAGTGTGTGTGTGAATTCGGACATTCAGGAACAGTGAAAATTGAGGAACGAGGAAAAATTTTCATACACACACGGTAAGAAAGGTCTTTTTTTATTTGAAGGAAATAAATAAAAGGGAAAACTGAAATCAGAATCGAGGAAATTGAAAAGAACAGAGATGAGACACCTTTCATTATCATTCTGGCTTGGTGTCACATGCTCTTTTGCTGCTGCAAGCATGTGGCTCAGTATACCCCTAGTTGTAGCACCAGCCACCCTGGGGACAGCTATGGGGCTGACCACCAGCATCCAGATAATTGGCATTGGTATCTCCAACTGGGTTGTTGGACAAATACTGGGCAAAGATGGCAACCAAGATATGGATGTAACTCTTGGACACTGGAAATGTGTCATGATCTCCCTTTTGGGCAACACTATCTGCTGCATAGCTGCAACATTTTTCCTTGGTGTGAGTGGCAGACGCGGGAGTGGTATTTTAGATATCGGAAAGGGACAGAAACTCCTGCTGGCCCAACAATCTGAGTCAGATAAAGATAGCCCAGAGATAGGCAACGGTGAAGATGACCCTTTGCCTCCAGATGGACCAGGACAAAATTTGGACAAAAAGCCGATCCATATTGTGGTCCTGCCCAGTGAGTCCCACATCAACAAATTTTACGGGGACGGTGATCCAACCTTAACCAACAGGTTCAGTGAAGAGGTCAGGGCTGCCTGGGCCTCGAGATACATGTCACCAGAGGAAAGATTAAGACTGCTGATGGGCAGTATAGGAGAGACGGTTAGGGCAGAGGTCAAATGCCACGATAAAACCATCCAATCAGATCCAGATAAGGTGCTGGATCTAATTATGGAGACCTTTGGGGAGAGACGGTCGGGATCGCAACTGCTATCGGTGTTTGTAGGTATAAAGCAGAGAATGGCGGAGAGTGTGATGGAGTATTCACACCGAATGAACAGGGCCTTTGATTCGGTAAAGGGCAAAATACCCGACATGGATGCACGCCTGCTGAGGGACCATTTCATCGAGGGGCTGGCGACCCCTATGTCAAGAAGATATTTGAAAGAAGAGGTCTACAAAGACCCACAGTTGACCTTCCTTCAGGTCAGAAACTCAGCGATCCGCAGGTCCGAGGATGAGGACCAATCGAACTGTTCGGTAGACAAAGTCTCTGTGCCGGAACAGAAACGATCCCCACCCACAGGGACCGGCACGATGGAAACCATGATGGCTCAACTGTTGGCCCACCTGGATAAGGTTGACCAACGATTGGAGAGGTTAGAAAGCAGGTCAACAGCTGAGAATCAGGGCAAAAACGGGACAAAACAGAGACAGGTTGGACAGCCGCGACCCGCCGGTCCATCGCTCCGGTGGACGGCTGACGGTCGACCAATTTGCTTGTCCTGCTCACAACCCGGACATATGGCACGGTACTGTCCGGTGAAACGATCGCCCTCTGTAAGGCAGGTCAAGGCTACAGAGCGGCGAGGTTATGGCGTAAGAAACAAAATTGGACAAAGAATGAAAGAGTCTCCAACAAGACTCGAAGAGAAATTATCAGATATTGAAAAAATAAACTGTGAAATGAACTTTGATGTTAAAAAGTTTCAAGTGAACAATTTGTTGGCTGAGAAAAATGATGATAAGGAAGAAATTGGTAGACTTAATAATGAGATCTCAAGGTTAACCATGAAACTGGATAGGGAAAGTTCATGCAAATTAAAAGCACAGGAGAAATGTTCATCTGTAGAGTGTCTGTTATCTGAAGAAGAAAATAGAAACTTTGTACCTGGTTTTGCAAAAATTGCCGCACCGTTGCATGACTTAAGAAACAAAATGACAAAGAAACACAGTAAGGAGAAAAAGAAAGGTAAAACACAACTGATAGGTGAATTATGGACTGAGGAATGCCTGAACTCGTTTAAGCTACTGAAAAATGCTTTGACAGAGGCGCCTATATTAGGATACGCAGACTTTGACAAACCATTTCGGCTAGAAATTGACGCCAGCTCTAAAGGTCTGGGAGCTGTGCTATCACAACAACAAGAGCAAGGTTTCAGGGTTATTGCGTATGCCAGTCGAGCTCTGAAGGAATCAGAGAAGAACATGACAAATTACAGCGCCATGAAACTAGAACTTTTGACATTAAAATGGGCTGTGACTGAAAAATTCAGGGACTATCTATTAGGTGCTAAATGTGTGGTATACACTGACAATAACCCCCTCAGTCACCTAAAGACAGCAAAGTTGGGATCCATCGAACAGCGATGGGCAGCAGAATTGGCACTCTTTGACCTGGAGATAAAATATCGCCCGGGGCGGTCCAATGACAATGCGGACGCTTTATCAAGGAATCCTTACGAGAGACCGGGCGATGAGGAAGAAACGCTGACAGGAATATGTGAGGTCAGAGCGTCAACAGATATCCCTCATGGGGTGCAAGTGATGCAAAACGGGCAGACTGTGGTGGAGCACATATCCACAGAGCCCGGACATATGGACATTAGTGATTTTAATTGCCTTAATCACAAAGAGATAAGAGATGCCCAGAGAACGGATAGCGGGTTACAGCCGCTATTGAAATACGTCCAGGAACAAAAATTCCCAGGAAAAAGGGAAAGAGAACAGTTTGGTCGGGAAACAAAGAAACTACTGAGTCAGTGGGACCGTCTCAGTATAAAGGATGGTGTTCTCATGCGGAGAATTCATGACCAAATAGATGGGACAATACACCAGGTGGTGGTGCCTGGACAGTTACGAGAAGAAGTGCTAAGGTTGGCACATGACAGGGCAGGACACCAGGGTCAGGACAGGACGCACAAAATATTACGACGGAGGTGTTACTGGCCCAATATGGAGATGGGGGTCAAACGCCATTGTGAGGCTTGTGTGAGGTGTCAGCATGCGAAAATGCCAGTTGTTAAAATGAGACAGCCATCAGGACACTTACTGGCGACAAAACCACTAGAGATTGTGGCTATGGACTTTACGTCGTTGGAGAAATCATCGGATGGGACGGAACATGTGTTGGTAATGACTGATGTATTCACCAAATGGACTGTTGCGGTGCCCACACGAGATCAGAAGGCTAAAACAGTGGCAAAGGTCTTAATAGAACATTGGTTCATCAAATATGGCATACCAAGACAATTACACTCTGACCAAGGAAGGGCCTTCGAGTCAGAAGTAATTAACCAACTGTGCAGCCACTACGGGATCAACAAATCTAGAACAACCACATTTAATCCGAAAGGAAACGGACAGTGCGAGCGGTTCAACCGCAGCATGCATGATTTGCTGCGTACGCTAGAACCTGAACAGAAAAAACGTTGGCCTGATTTTCTCCCAGAGTTGGTATATCTATACAACTGCACCCCCCATGCCACAACCGGCTTTTCGCCACACATGTTATTGTTCGGACGGGAGGCTCGACTCCCTCTTGACTTGTTCCTAAGAAAAAAGGAGAGTATGACTGGCTCATACACCACACTAGAATATGTGAATGAACATATGAGACGAATTAGAGAAATGTACAAGGTGGTACAGGAAAGACTAGAACATGAAGCACGGCGAAGGGAACCGCCGGTACAGACAAAGGACCCGCCACTCAAACTGAACGACAGGGTATTACTGCGTAGCCACCCGTTAGGCAGAAACAAAATCCACGACCTCTGGGGACAGGAGATATGGCAAGTCGTGGAGATGCCTAAAATAGCCGGTGGCCCCTTTAAAATAAGACCCACCAATCACACCAAACCGGATCGGTGGGCGAATATTGCTCAATTAAAGAAATATTGGCATCGGCAAGAGGAGCATTTACACATAAAGAAACCTAAGACAATTAGGGAACCGGAAACTACAACGGAAATTCTCATACCCATCCCGGAACCATGTCACCATCAACAGAACAACAGCGATACACATGTGGAGGATAACGGCAACAATGAGAATCCCGATCCTCCCAGAAGCAGAGAGACAGTAGACCATCAGATAAGTGGTCCGCGGAGAAGTTTGAGAAACAGAAAGAATACGAAATTTTTCGTCAGCAACCATCAATTCTTTCTTGGTCGCGCTGGTATGAGAACAGACTGTTCAAAAAGTTATAAAAGTGAACTGGTGAAGGCACCAAACGAAAAAGGGTGGATGTGAATTCTAGAACTGCCTTGTGTCTGAGGAATATGATGTAGACACATTTGATATGTGAAATAGGGATAACTGTCAATCTTTTACGAATGTGACGACATTGGCAGTGAATGGAACAATAATTTTTTTTACGATGGTGCGATTGACATTTAAGAAGTGCACCTACCAAGCGTTGTTTGTGGTTGAAAACACACAAAAAAAGGCGGCGGTGGATGTAACTAGGGTAGGCCTAGTTACTAGTCACTATTGTTAAGAACGCAATAGTGCAGGTGTTGGACTGATAAGCCAACTGATAACGATCATAAAGCCACGGAGTATTTTGGGAAGGATACGACAAGCGCTGTCAACTTTGACACGACTTGGCTGATGAAACAGTGCAGGTGTTCTATTGATCGGACTGATGAGACAACTGCGTAGTAATCGGAAGGCGAGATATTCGGATTGAACATAACTATGATAGAACCGAATACGATTACGAATACGAAGGGATATATAGGAAGGCGACGGCTGAGATCAGGAGAGGGGATCAGTCAGTCAGTCAGTGAGGCAGTATCAAGTTGGTTATTGAACGGGTTAGCCGTATTGTGTTAATAAGGACGATAGACATGTGCATTCAGTTATGTGAAGACTAGTGAGGACTGTTGGGGGTCAGTTGATTCAGACTATTATTGTGAAGCATTTCTTTTGATTCATTATATTATTGTGAAGCATTTCTTTGATTCATGTAATAAAAGGATCAATAGTGAACCTGCATCTTCGAGTATCTATACTGTGGTCGATGTTGTGTAGAATGAGTGGTTAGACTCGTTAACATTTGGCACTACAGGCAAATAGACTCGTTACATTTGGCGTTGTCGAGCAGAAGATGCAACTACGCTCGGTCACATATATATATATATATATATATATATATATATATATATATATATATATTAAGGTCGGCTGTGGGCCCCTAAACTGCCCCTGCCCCCCCCGCATTGCGGGGTCTGGTGGCACTGTAGTTCCGCCCCTGGTGTTAAGCTATTTACGAGGTCCGTTCTGTGACCAGCCGCCTTCTTCTTCTTCTTCTTCGTTCTTAATTATTAGTGTTGAAGGGGATCGAGATTTATCTGCCAGTGGGTTTGAACTCGAGACTTTTGTTCGAATTTATCAACCATGAACATTTTGCCGACTCGACCACGCCTCCAACACAATTAAGCGATACGTGTCAACTGGTTATGCGCCATTGAGGCCATTGACTCCGATTTCAGCCTGCTTTTCTTTTTGGATTTGCTTCCATAGCCTTTGTCCAACCAAGAACAAACTACAAGGCAGCAGTTTAATTTTGGAGTTGTCTCTCCTAGAAGAGTGGCTGTCCCCAGCTAACGAGACTCATCTGCCCGAGGGTTCGAACTCGAGACTTTTCGGTTTAGCAACCATGTGCTTTACCGACTCGACCACGCCGACCCCATATATATTAAGGTCGGCTGTGGGCCCCTAAACTGCCCCTGCCCCCCCCCCCCCCGCATTGCGGGGTCTGGTGGCACTGTAGTTCCGCCCCTGGTGTTAAGCTATTTACGAGGTCCGTTCTGTGACCAGCCGCCTTGATAGTTGTAGTTGATAGCTTACATAAGAGAGGGAGCACACGTTAAACATTCAATTTAGGCTATTTAGAAAAGTTTAAATCACTGTTTCCCAACATGGGATCCCCGCCCCAATGAAGGGCGGGTCGGGTCGGTAAAGATCATGGCTGCTAAACCGAACAGTCCCGAGTTCGAACCCCCGGGGGAGATGTGGCTGTTAGCTGGGAGCAGCAACCCATTTAGGAGAGAAACCCCAAAAATCAAACAACTGCTGCCTTGTAGTTTGTTCTTAGGTGAAGCAAACCCAAATAGAAAAGCAGTCTGCAATCGGAGTCAACGGCGCATAACAGGTTGACACGTATAATACTTAATTGTGTTGGGGGAAACGCCATCCAACATTACAGTTAAGAACGAAGAAGAAGAAGAAGATTGTTAATAGGAGCATTTTGAGTTGGGTAAACATCCAGTAAAAATATGTAGGGCCTATAATAATATACTGTCCGACATCTTGTGCCGTCACAGTACAATAACCGGTAGTCCGACTCGGCGAATTTCGAGGTCGGCTCTCAGTGACATAGAATCACGAAGGCCTCAAATTGCGTGAGATGGTCAACATGAATGGTGCCAAAGTTGAACTACTGGTTATACTGGGCAGCACTTAGTATTTTGCGATATTTGTTGCGTATGGTGTCCTGGATTCTTAACCCATCAAAATTGAATTTAAAAAAAAGACCGATTTCATTCGTAAAATATTTACTGAGCTTGTTGACAATTGAGTATGCCTATATTAATCAGCATGTGTGCAATTTACAAAAAAAAATTGTAAAAAAAAAATAACAGCTAAAATTCATATTTTAAAATTACTTTTCAAAAAGCAAAAAAATGTGCCATCACGCTGTCTGAGCCCCTCCCTTTCCCATATACTGTTACAAAAGTCTAACCCCCCCCCCTCTCACCCTCAGGACTAAAATTTCCGGGGGGTGGAGGTGGGGGCGGACACTGTTAAAAGTATAGCCATTTTCGGTGCCCTCCCCCCTCCAAAAAGATGAATGGAAGAAACTCTGGTCTTACAGTCCGCCTTAGGTAGCAAAGACCCTAGCTACGGTAACCCTTAATACAACCCCATATCTATCCCAAATACATGGCCAACACATTGAGTTGCTGTCTCCAGCTAGCGTTCATCATCTACCCGGATACCGAACTCAGGACTTTTGGAGTTAACACTTCAATAATGTACACAGTCGCCGCATCTAATATAACACAAAAAAATATATAAGGCTACCACCCTTTTCCCTCATCTTTTACTACAAGACATCTAAAATGACACCACTTCAGTTTACAAAGAATATGCCTATAAATTTTGACGTGAATTTAAAAAATAAAAGCACAAAACAAAGAGACCGTCTAGCAAAAGCGTGAAGTATGCCCTAGCCCTATGCTTGTATAAATGTGTGAAAAACTGAACCAAACCTGAACCACCTTCTAGCAACAACTACACTAGCAAAATATACATTGGCAAAACCTGCTAGATCTAGATCTGAATGTTAAAAAAAAAAAAAAAACAAACAAACAAACAAACAAACAAACAAACAAACAAACAAACAAACAAACAACCCTCATCGATTTTTAATGTATCGTGTTAATACTAATAGAAATAGATCTGGATATCTCTATAAATATGTAACTTCTTTTTACCCACCACAACTGTCTATAATGTTAATTAAGGCAAATAGGGTATGAAATCGCACACACCAATCACAATTCATTTTGATAGACGCATACCTAAAAAAAAGAATTAGGCCCTAGCCAAAGGCGTAGCGAGGGGGGGGGGGCAAACGTCCCCGGGCGCCGACCTTAGGGGCGCCAAAATGGTTTGGAAAAATAAATTGAAAGGTTGAGAGGGGGTGCAAATCGAAAGTTTGAGGGGGGGGGGGGCTGTAAATCGAAATCTGGAGGAGGGGGTGCAAATCAAAAGTTAGTCCCCGGGCGCCGGGAAGGGTCGCTACGCCTCTGGCCCTAGCCTAAGTGGAAGCAATATTATTAGCCTATAGTCACAATGTTTGAATTTTTAAATAAACCGGGAGTGATCTCCCCTAAACTTTCTCGTATATTCTTATATAAAATAACAGGGGATGGGAACTCGGGCTATAGACATTATTTTTAATCCATTTTAAATACTTAAAGTTTTAAAAATAGAATAAAATCTCGTAGACAAATTAATTGCACACCAAGTGAACGCCAAATAAAAAAGCGCATAATAGTGCGCAATATTATTAGTACTTTTAAAATTTACATTAGTTTTTTGAGAAATCGGAAGTAGCGTGAATTACTACTTCCAGTCAACGGAAATTACTCAAAATTTAACAGACGGTAGAGAATTAGATCTTTTACTTACATGTGAAATTTCATTTATCTATCTGAAATAGTACTCAAGTTATAGGCTTTTGAAAAATTCAAAGTAGGAAAAGTACCACTTCCGGTTATCGGAAATCGCTCAAAAGTTGATACGGATCTACGATTTTGATAAAATACTTATATATGAAATTTCATCAACCTAGCTGTAACGGTACTCAAGTTATCGTGTTTACACACGGACACACAGACAGACAGACACACAGACAGACACACAGACATACGGACAAGATTGCAAAATTATGTTTTTCCGTATCAGTGAGGTGTAAAACGTCGAGATTTGTAAAAATCTCGATTTTTTTTTTTTTTTGCACGATTACAAGACTTTCTCTATACTTCGTATATACGAGAAAGTAAAAAAAAATCAACAACGCTGTTTAAACAATTCGATAGTAAAACTTTCGAATTATTTTCGCGTTATTTAAAAAATGCGAAGTATAATATATTACTGACTATAAATAGATCTAGATTCTAGTAGTACTTAGGCTATTATTACTATTACGAGAAAAATGGCCCGTTGAGGAAGGATACACCGGGCGCTAGGCTGATAGTGCTGTCTCTTTTCTCTAAACTAAAACCACCCCAGCCCCCCCCCCCCCACACACCACCCCCCCCCCCCACAACCCCCACCCACCCCACACCCCCCCCACACCCCCCCACCCCCACCCCCCCCCCCCCCACACCACCCCCACCCCCCCCCCCCCCCCCCCACACCCCCACCCCCCGAAAAACATGTATACCGTCCCATTCAACGAAATATAATTATATACTTTTTCCAGTGTCCGCCCCCTCCCCGAAAATTCTACCCCCACCCCCGAAAATTTCAAGTACCCCCCACCACTCTCCGGGGAGGAAAAAGTCTAAATTAAAACCACCCCCCCACTCACCCCCCTACCCCCCCCACCCCCCCCCCCCCCCTCTAAAAAAACATGTCTACCGTCCCATTCAACGAAATATAATTATATACTTTTTCCAGTGTCCGCCCCCTCCCCGAAAATTCTACCCCCGCCCCCGAAAATTTCAAGTACCCCCCACCCCTCTCCGGGGAGGAAAAAGTCTGAAAGAAACACTGGTGTCGCGCTTAGCCACTACGCGAAGAATTGCATTAAAGAAATTGCGAGAAAACCACTTTTTAGATTAGACACATTAATTAGGCGGTAATTTTATTATAGAGTATCGATGAGGAAATTTCTTTTGAGATGGGGAGGGGGGGGGGCTCAGACGTTCTTACGCGGGGGGGTGGGGCTTCGCCCCTACTCGAAGAATTCTATGCAAGAAACTCTTCACGCAAACCATTTAGATTAGACAACATTTCCTTTTTTTCAATGTTTACGGGAGAATCAATGACGTCATTACATTACTGTGTGCACTCTCTGGTTTGAGATTATGTTCTACTCTACGCTAAATGTGTCGACGTCATATTTCGTTTTTCGAATTACTGTGCAGGTTTTTAAATTCCTTGTGTTTTCTCTAGAGCGTTCTTGTCAGACAGATAGATAGATAGATAGATAGATAGATAGATAGATAGATAGATAGATAGATAGATAGATAGATAGATAGATAGATAGATAGATAGATAGATAGATAGATAGATAGATAGATAGATAGATAGATAGATAGATAGAGAGACAGCGAAACTATTATTATTATTATAGATACTAAAAGTAAAAGGATCAACTAAAACTTGTGATCTAGAAATCTAGACCGAAAGATAAATATTTAAAACGATGTGTGCATATTTTATGTTGAAGTACATCTAAGAACCTATATTTTTTTTTTATATTCTAGATCCCTATTAAATTCTGTAAAACCTGTCCTATCTATCTAGTCATTTACTATCTAGTATCTAGATCTAGATCTAATTAATTAACCCCACAACCCCGCCCCTTGTCTTAAACCACCATCATGCCTTTTTAATATGCCTGCAGCACTATAGACTATTGCTGCATAGCACTATAGCTTTAATACTAAATACTTTATAATAAAAATAGTATTATAATTTATAAAGTTGATACTTATTTTTTTTATACTTTCCTTTGCCTTTATTGAAGCCTTAATTTATTGAAGCATTCCCTTTTGGTCATCCATAAATATTAAATAATGTCACGCTTTTAAAGATTTATAGTTTTTGTACACCACCCCCCTCTCCACCATCACACATCATTAATGACATTATCAGCCTACAACCCCACCCTCCCTCAAAAATGCATTTTAATTTCTTTTAAACATCAATTATTAATATTTACTCAAATATAATTTTGACTAAGTTTGATGGACAGAGTATTTTATTAGATTTCTAGATACTATTTTTATAATCTACAAAAACAGTTTTCTAAAATGTGAAATAACAAAATAACAGCTAAAATTCAATTTCCATAATTTCTTTTTTAAAATGCAAAAGTATGAAATCACACTATCAGACCACCATCATTCCGACAAACTACAAGGCAGCAGTTGTTTAATTTTGGAGTTGTCTCTCCTAGAAGAGTGGCTGTCCCCAGCTAACGAGCCTCGTCTGCCCGAGGGTTCGAACTCGAGACTTTTCGGTTTAGCAACCATGAGCTTTACCAATTTGACCACACCGAACCCTACCACGAAGTTATGAACACTATATATAGTAGTGTGAAGTCATTTATTGATGACCACTTAACACATTCAAATAACATTATAATCAATCAGGTAAAGCTGTTGTAAAACACATAAAAGTGTTGATTAAAGCGAGTCTTAGTCAGTGTTATTATTACTGCCCATGAAACATTTTTAAAAAAAAATTATCGTCTCCTGTTCGAGTCCAAGATGTCAGGGACTCAGGGACGTTCTACACACTCAAGCCAAGGATCTGAACTGGAGACTTTTAGGCTTGTAGTCATAAGCGTTATTATTTGACCATGCAGACCCGGAATAAATAATTATATGCCATTGTTACCAAATCAAATGGCAATGAGACTTGTTAGCGATTTCACCCTTGCTTATCCTTAGACCTTGCTTAGAGGTTTACTGAACTGATGCCTGTTTTTCAATAATGTATAGGCTGCTTGAGTTAGGCCTGTAAGACTTAAAAATATGTTTGTTATTGAATTATAAACAATTTCTATCGTTCTCATTTTAATTTATACAATTTTCATTAGATATTTTTAGAACAGAAAAATTTCAACATACACATTCAAGCTCAATAAACTCAGAAACAAATTTTATTTTTATTTTTTAATTATTTAAAGTGTAAACAATGTAACATGATAAACAGACAAAATTAGACTAGAAAGGGGGATATGGTTATCTTCAACAATAAAATAAATAATTTTGAAAGATGTGGTGTATTTGTTTTCTACTGAAAGACATTTTAAGTTTCACCATTGGATGAAGTAAGAAATAATACAAAGTAGTGAAAATACATGACAGTAATTGTTTTTATTGCTAAATGAAAGACATCTACACACTTCTTAAAATGTTGGAAAATGGCATGAACATGTTCAAAAGTAAAGTCCATAGGAACTAACATCAGGCCTCTTTATATCACAAGAAAAGCAGTTTACTTTTTAAGTGGCATCTGCTTTATTTATTGTCATTGGCCTTTCTTAGAGTTTATAGTCTTGGTAATATTTGTTAGGTTAGTTTATTTGTGCATATTTATTTCTTGTTAGCAAATAGAATTTCAAACATGTGTATATTATGTTAAATAGAATTTTTTTCTATCAGTACAAAAAATAATTTTATTTTAGTTCATAATATTATGTTCAACAATTATAATCATGAAATATTTTAAAATTTGTAAACAAATAAATAGTTTAAATAATAAAATGCTGTGAAGGGTTTCATGATTATTGTAAATGCAAGTTTAAATGTTTTTAATGATTGTGTAATGGGTTTAAAAATATTTGAAATATTTTTTATCTATTCACAACTGAGGACTTAAAAATGTCATAGATCTAGTTTATATATTAATGAACAAGAGAAATTAGAGGTATAAGCAGCCAAAAGCTCTCACAGCACACAATGTTTATATTACAAATGTCTAGTTAACATTGAATGTAAAAGTTGGTCGCAGATTTAATTCATAGGATCGTGACCCACAGGCACAACATGGTAAAAGGATTTTAAGGTGCGACCGCTTTAATTTTCTAATAAAAATTTACATCTTTCTTAATTTTAAAAATAATTTCCCCTTTCCTTGCACGAAAATGAGAAGAAAAAAAATTGAAACAGACACATTATTAATTTTCTACATTTGTAACTTGGGAAATCAAATATATACAAATAATAGGTTAAAACATCATCATATTTGTAAAAAAAATTCTGACTATAAGCTTCTAAGCAAACAATTTCCACTCTTTTTCAAAAGCACACATGTGAAGTGAACAAATAAATAAACACTTTTCTAAATTTAAAATAACACTCAGCACATCATTTAAAACTTAATTCCCAAGTTATTATTTTACAAGTTGCAAGTGATTTTTTTTAAAGCTTCTAATGATAATTTTTCAACATAAAAACTGGAAATTGTTTTTTAAACACTATGATTACAAAAACTGACAACAAGCTCTGCATAATATGAGTAAAACAATCTACATTATCTAATATAAATATTTGTTTATAATCTTAAAATAATTATTCATGCATTGTTGCATTAAAATATTGATATCAACCTTTGGTATTATATGCTGTTTCTTAGAATTTCTTTTGGATAGTTTCTTTTCTTTGTTTTGTTTTATAAAAATAAATAATCTTTAAAGGGGTAAGTAGTTTTCATTAATCAGAAAGGATGAGGGTTTGAAACTACGACTATATTTTTTCTTGGTCTACGTCTTAATGGTTGTCCGGTGATCTTTCTCAAGCTTGGTGGTGCAGGTGACCTTGACCTAGAACGTGCTCTTTGTGATCCTGAAGCAAGCAGCAGTCCATGTGCACTAGATTGCTGCTGGTTTTCTTCAGCTTTCACACTTGAATGAACATCTGTTTGCTCATCTTCATCCACATCATCAACTGTAATCTGAACTGAAGGAACAGCAGGTAAAGAACTGCTTTTTGATTCTTGGTTTTTATCATACTGCATTGGTAAGTCAAAAACTGGTATTGTGGTAAATTCTGAGCCTATTTCTCTTTGTTTTGTCTTTTCTGAGGGTTGGCTTTCAGCAGCATTTCTTTTCTTTTTTCTATGTTGCCTTCTAGATTGAACATCACTTTCACTGTCAGCATCCTCTTCTTGATACAATTGCTTAGGATCCACCAACATTTCAAAATCTGCCCCTTGGCTGTCTTGTTCAGAGTCTGTGCTACCAGAAAACTGATGCTTCATGAGTTTCTTTGTCTTCTTCTTCTTTCTTTCAATATTCTCAACCTTGGCATAAGCATCATTCAAAGCTTTCTCCAGCACAGATATATCATCCCCTTCTGATTTGATGTCTTGTGCATCAGAAGTGGCGCCATAGTCTGCACTGTCACTTGCTTCCATTGCTAACTTTCTTCTCCTTCTTTGGAGCCGTCTTCTTTTTGATTTTGATATTTTTGGCTTCTGATTGTTAGTATCATCAGCAGTGTTTAATGAAGCAGCAGCTTCTAGACATTCAACAGACTGTGCCTCTGTTTGTGGATCTTCTTCATCCTCTGAATGTTCTTCACTTGCTTGTTGTTGCTCACTATCCTCATGTACATGTATCTCAATTTTATTGTCTCCATCCTCTGAATGTTCTTCACCTGATTGTTGTTGCTCACCCTTCTCTTGTGCAAGCAGCTCAGATTCCTCATGAATAAAACTCTCAGTTACTAGACCATCCATCTCTTTTGTTTTCTCAACTTCTAAAGCTGCTGCAAGTTTCTCTGATTCATTTGAAAATTCTTGGAGTATTTCTTCAATAAAAAGGTCATCTTCTGGGTCAAACTTATTTTCCCATTTGCTGGGGTCATCACTGTAAGTTCTAGACAATTGAGCAGACATTGACCTTTCATATAGAGAGGGGATTCTTTTCTTGGATGTTATTTCATGTGGATCTTCTCCAGGCTCTTTAGTATTTTCTTGAAAATTGTCAGCTTTCAAATATAATGATTGGTCATCAAATGTGTCATTGTCTTCTGAGTAAAGTGAGTCAGGTTGTTTTAAATCTTCCTGCACATCTTCACTAGTTATAGATTCGTATGGCATTTCTTCCACTGAAGTGAGAACAGATTCATTTTTAGAGCCGCTTGATTGATATTTAGCAAATGCTTCATAACACATGCTTTCATCAATGGGGCTGATTGGTGATTCTTTGGGATTTGTCAAATCTTCCATTGCGACTTCTACCTCTGCCATTAAAACAATTTCCTTAGATATTGCTGAAGCCACTTCATTCCTCAGCTGCTCATGATACTGAGGAGTTTCAAATTCAGAGTCCAAACATTCATCATCATCAAAATGTTCATTTTCTTCATCATCTGTAAAAGTATTATCTCCTTCATTTTCCTCTTCATTATCATCTTCAATCTTTGTAGTTGGATGTGTTTCTGATGAGATGCTCTCAGACACACTAGGGGACTTTTGTAAACCAGAGTTGGCATTTTCTGCTTCATGAGTTCTTGTATCAGATGTTTCTTCAAAGTTATCATAATCTGATTCCACAAAAGCCTTAAAATCTGTCATATCTGGAGATGTTAGTTCTGAATCAGTTGTGGTTGCTGAGGTAACTTCATACTCTTGTGGACCTAAGGGAGATTCCAAATCTTTTATCCTATCAGTGTCTGGACACTCCCAGTCAGTACCATCAACATTATTTTCAGATACAGTGTAATCAGATTCTTGCATTTGATCTGTAAGGTTCAAAGACAGATTACTTGGTTTTGAAAAAGTTTTTTCTGATACTTCCATTTCAATGGAATTTTCTCTACATTGTTCTGATGATGGTGTTTTGATGTTAGAGACATCATTAGTGTCAACAAAATCTGATTGACCAGGTTTTTCATCAGTATCTTGTAATGTGAGTTCTTGTGTGTCTTCAGATGATTCAGTCAGAACAGCATGGGTTTCATCTAGTGATGGTTCATTCACATGTGTGACTTGTTCTAAGTGATCTTGTTCACTTATTAAAGATGTTTCTGTTAAGTCAACCTTTATCTCCTGGTTTAGTCCCACTGGGATAGTTGTGTCACAAGTAGTTGTTTCACTCACTTGATTGGTATCATATTCTATGTTTGAGGAGATAGAATGTTCTGGCAATTGCTCCCCAACAGTGGCTGCTTCTGTACCCTCAGTATCATCTAAACTGAGCTGGCGCTGATGATGAGCTCTGCATTCCTGCTCTTGAATAGCCAATACTTCATTGACTATATTCTCAGCTACTTCATCAGCAAGCCTTTCATCAAAACTTTTTTGTAAGAGCAGGGAAGATGACAGATCACTTTGAATTTGCTCACTTTCAAAGTCCAAGTCTTCTGTATTCTCCTCATTGTGGACTGTGTCCTTTTCCATTATGACATCAATGTCATCTAGGTTTACAAAGTCTTCCTCACTGTTGTCAGATGTTTCCTCTTTAATGTTATTTGAACCATCTGCAGCTTGTTCTAGAGGAGCCTTTGTTAGAAGTCTGTTTCCATGTCTATCAACATAATACAGAGTTTGTAGTCTGAACAACACTGACTGCTCTGAATCACTGCTGTTTATTTCATTTGATTCTGTCACTTCTTCGCCATAAGCATGAGATAGTTCATGGACAGAGGTTTCATAGTTGCAAGCATCTTCTGTAGATAGTAATGCATCAGCAGTTTGTATAATTTCAAAATCATCATCAGAGCTGTCTTCAGAATTTTTAGATGAATCTGTATTAGGCTGTACTAACGGAATTTCATCAATCTCTGTTAATTTATCTTCTTTATTTTCTTGAACTTTCTCTTGTCTTTCACATACTTTATCTTTTGATATTGTCTCATCAGTGTCTGTTTTTGACAGATTCTGAGAGTTTATGGGAGCTGGGCTTACTTCTCTTTCACTTGTTAGAAAATGTTCTTTTCTATCTATCTCATCTGCCTGATCCTGTTCAGTTTCTTGTATATACTCAGAGGATGCATTCTTTTGTTTCACGTCTAATTCATTTGTTATAAATTGTTCTTTTCTGTCTATTTCATCAGCATCCTGATTTGAATTAATTTTCTCATAGACATGTATGTCATCAGGGACATTATCAGGATCTGCTGTGTCCTGTCTGTCTTGCTCTTCTTGAATAAATAATTCATTTTCAGATGCTGAATTATCCTCACTGTCCATTATTTCTACAAAAGATCTGTTCAAAGGTGTATTGCTTGGTACAGATGGAAGGATTAAAGTCTCTTCATCTAAGTGTGAACTGGGGCTATGTTCAAAAACACTAGTTGATGTGGGTGTTTCTACAATGTCTTCTATATCAGAGCAAGATTTATTATCTACAAAATTGACATTACTGTCAGCGGTGCCCAAACTAGCATCTTCACTGAGCTGCATGTGTGGTTCAGGTTCACTTGGAGCACTTGTTACAGCACCTAAGAGCGACATGATGTCATCAAGAATGTCATAAATTTCCTTTTCCAGCTGATCTCTGCTTTGAGCTGAGCTGCTGTTCTCTGCAGTGCTGGATGCTCTGGATGGGTCTGGCTTCCTGGGACTGCTTTCTCGACTTTCATGAAGAGATGAGGACTCTGACAAAGACCCAGAAATTCTTGGTCTACCAGATGTTAAATTGGAAATCCTGAAAAAAGCACAAAATTATTACAATTATGTGTGATTATTTATTTTTCGTAAATTAAAAGATTTTGTAACTTGATAAAATAGTAAGTTTCTGTCTGAATGATACATTTTTCGATCTTACCTACCAGTAAATGACGTTTTATTAAGGGTATAACTACATTATACTATTTTAAATAAAAATAAATATCAAATACAAAATTTTAATTACAATGTAAGAAAATACCTGTTAAACAAAAAAAAAAAATTAATAACTTACTCATGCATAACATCTGAAGTAGATAGTGTCCCTTGTTGCAGTTCAAAAGCCATCTTTTCAACCAGGTTGTCTATAGCACCTATCACATCCATTTGACAGAGATCTATGTCTGAACTCATTCTTCTAGAGAAAGTTGTCATCATAGAGTGAACCTCAGCTAACTGAGATGTGTAGTCTTCACCTGAGAATAATTACAATGTTATTTGTTATTTTAAAAATTTAAGTCAAGTTCAAATAAAAATTTAAAATAATTGTTAATTTATAACATTGTTTATAAAATAATACTAAAATCAAACAACATTATGAACTACACAGAATTGTTTTTACAAATTATTCACACATAACTACAACTCATTTTGTTTGTAAAATATTAAATGAATTCAGCTTTTGGGTTAAATAGTAATAGTGATTATACAAATTTATGCAGAAAACATACACACCTTCAAAGTGTTCAGCTGACTGTTGCAGTGTGTCATCAGTCTGTTCTGTAAGTTTTTCATCTGTGATTTGTTCAGATGGTTGTGTTTCAGTTTTCAAGTCTTCCTGTGCTTCAATGGAGTCTTCAATGTCAGATGTTTCTTTTTCTTGCTTGACATCAGTGAGCTCCTCTTTTGCGCTCTCATCTTCAGAGTCACTTTGTTGTTCACTCTCTTCTGAGTATTCACTTTCTGACTCTTCTTCTTGTTCTTTGGTGTCTTGTGTTTGCACAAGTGAGTCATCTTTTTCAGTTTCTGGAGCAGTTTCAAGAGGACTCTCAGTGGACAGCTCTGCTGGGGCTTCAGATGCTAAAGTTTCAATGTGAATGACATCTGAATCATGTGGAAGCAGTGGCACAGATTGGACTTGACTTTGATCAATCTCTAGGACCAGATCTTCTTGTTCAGCTGACTGTTGCAGTGTGTCATCAGTCTGTTCTGTAAGTTTTTCATCTGTGATTTGTTCAGATGGTTGTGTTTCAGTTTTCAAGTCTTCCTGTGCTTCAATGGAGTCTTCAATGTCAGAGGTTTCTTTTTCTTGCTTGACATCAGTGAGCTCCTCTTTTGCGCTCTCATCTTCAGAGTCACTTTGTTGTTCACTCTCTTCTGAGTATTCACTTTCTGACTCTTCTTCTTGTTCTTTGGTGTCTTGTGTTTGCACAAGTGAGTCATCTTTTTCAGTTTCTGGAGCAGTTTCAAGAGGACTCTCAGTGGACAGCTCTGCTGGGGCTTCAGATGCTAAAGTTTCAATGTGAATGACATCTGAATCATGTGGAAGCAGTGGCACAGATTGGACTTGACTTTGATCAATCTCTAGGACCAGATCTTCTTGTTCAGCTGACTGTTGCAGTGTGTCATCAGTCTGTTCTGTAAGTTTTTCATCTGTGATTTGTTCAGATGGTTGTGTTTCAGTTTTCAAGTCTTCCTGTGCTTCAATGGAGTCTTCAATGTCAGATGTTTCTTTTTCTTGCTTGACATCAGTGAGCTCCTCTTTTGCGCTCTCATCTTCAGAGTCACTTTGTTGTTCACTCTCTTCTGAGTATTCACTTTCTGACTCTTCTTCTTGTTCTTTGGTGTCTTGTGTTTGCGCAAGTGAGTCATCTTTTTCAGTTTCTGGAGCAGTTTCAAGAGGACTCTCAGTGGACAGCTCTGCTGGGGCTTCAGATGCTAAAGTTTCAATGTGAATGACATCTGAATCATGTGGAAGCAGTGGCACAGATTGGACTTGACTTTGATCAATCTCTAGGACCAGATCTTCTTGTTCAGCTGACTGTTGCAGTGTGTCATCAGTCTGTTCTGTAAGTTTTTCATCTGTGATTTGTTCAGATGGTTGTGTTTCAGTTTTCAAGTCTTCCTGTGCTTCAATGGAGTCTTCAATGTCAGAGGTTTCATTTTCTTGCTTGACATCAGTGAGCTCCTCTTTTGCGCTCTCATTTTCAGAGTCACTTTGTTGTTCACTCTCTTCTGAGTATTCACTTTCTGACTCTTCTTCTTGTTCTTTGGTGTCTTGTGTTTGCACAAGTGAGTCATCTTTTTCAGTTTCTGGAGCAGTTTCAAGAGGACTCTCAGTGGACAGCTCTGCTGGGGCTTCAGATGCTAAAGTTTCAATGTGAATGACATCTGAATCATGTGGAAGCAGTGGCACAGATTGGACTTGACTTTGATCAATCTCTAGGACCAGATCTTCTTGTTCAGCTGACTGTTGCAGTGTGTCATCAGTCTGTTCTGTAAGTTTTTCATCTGTGATTTGTTCAGATGGTTGTGTTTCAGTTTTCAAGTCTTCCTGTGCTTCAATGGAGTCTTCAATGTCAGAGGTTTCTTTTTCTTGCTTGACATCAGTGAGCTCCTCTTTTGCGCTCTCATCTTCAGAGTCACTTTGTTGTTCACTCTCTTCTGAGTATTCACTTTCTGACTCTTCTTCTTGTTCTTTGGTGTCTTGTGTTTGCGCAAGTGAGTCATCTTTTTCAGTTTCTGGAGCAGTTTCAAGAGGACTCTCAGTGGACAGCTCTGCTGGGGCTTCAGATGCTAAAGTTTCAATGTGAATGACATCTGAATCATGTGGAAGCAGTGGCACAGATTGGACTTGACTTTGATCAATCTCTAGGACCAGATCTTCTTGTTCAGCTGACTGTTGCAGTGTGTCATCAGTCTGTTCTGTAAGTTTTTCATCTGTGATTTGTTCAGATGGTTGTGTTTCAGTTTTCAAGTCTTCCTGTGCTTCAATGGAGTCTTCAATGTCAGAGGTTTCTTTTTCTTGCTTGACATCAGTGAGCTCCTCTTTTGCGCTCTCATCTTCAGAGTCACTTTGTTGTTCACTCTCTTCTGAGTATTCACTTTCTGACTCTTCTTCTTGTTCTTTGGTGTCTTGTGTTTGCACAAGTGAGTCATCTTTTTCAGTTTCTGGAGCAGTTTCAAGAGGACTCTCAGTGGACAGCTCTGCTGGGGCTTCAGATGCTAAAGTTTCAATGTGAATGACATCTGAATCATGTGGAAGCAGTGGCACAGATTGGACTTGACTTTGATCAATCTCTAGGACCAGATCTTCTTGTTCAGCTGACTGTTGCAGTGTGTCATCAGTCTGTTCTGTAAGTTTTTCATCTGTGATTTGTTCAGATGGCTGTGTTTCAGTTTTCAAGTCTTCCTGTGCTTCAATGGAGTCTTCAATGTCAGAGGTTTCTTTTTCTTGCTTGACATCAGTGAGCTCCTCTTTTGCGCTCTCATCTTCAGAGTCACTTTGTTGTTCACTCTCTTCTGAGTATTCACTTTCTGAGTCTTCTTCTTGTTCTTTGGTGTCTTGTGTTTGCGCAAGTGAGTCATCTTTTTCAGTTTCTGGAGCAGTTTCAAGAGGACTCTCAGTGGACAGCTCTGCTGGGGCTTCAGATGCTAAAGTTTCAATGTGAATGACATCTGAATCATGTGGAAGCAGTGGCACAGATTGGACTTGACTTTGATCAATCTCTAGGACCAGATCTTCTTGTTCAGCTGACTGTTGCAGTGTGTCATCAGTCTGTTCTGTAAGTTTTTCATCTGTGATTTGTTCAGATGGTTGTGTTTCAGTTTTCAAGTCTTCCTGTGCTTCAATGGAGTCTTCAATGTCAGATGTTTCTTTTTCTTGCTTGACATCAGTGAGCTCCTCTTTTGCGCTCTCATCTTCAGAGTCACTTTGTTGTTCACTCTCTTCTGAGTATTCACTTTCTGAGTCTTCTTCTTGTTCTTTGGTGTCTTGTGTTTGCACAAGTGAGTCATCTTTTTCAGTTTCTGGAGCAGTTTCAAGAGGACTCTCAGTGGACAGCTCTGCTGGGGCTTCAGATGCTAAAGTTTCAATGTGAATGACATCTGAATCATGTGGAAGCAGTGGCACAGATTGGACTTGACTTTGATCAATCTCTAGGACCAGATCTTCTTGTTCAGCTGACTGTTGCAGTGTGTCATCAGTCTGTTCTGTAAGTTTTTCATCTGTGATTTGTTCAGATGGTTGTGTTTCAGTTTTCAAGTCTTCCTGTGCTTCAATGGAGTCTTCAATGTCAGATGTTTCTTTTTCTTGCTTGACATCAGTGAGCTCCTCTTTTGCGCTCTCATCTTCAGAGTCACTTTGTTGTTCACTCTCTTCTGAGTATTCACTTTCTGAGTCTTCTTCTTGTTCTTTGGTGTCTTGTGTTTGCACAAGTGAGTCATCTTTTTCAGTTTCTGGAGCAGTTTCAAGAGGACTCTCAGTGGACAGCTCTGCTGGGGCTTCAGATGCTAAAGTTTCAATGTGAATGACATCTGAATCATGTGGAAGCAGTGGCACAGATTGGACTTGACTTTGATCAATCTCTAGGACCAGATCTTCTTGTTCAGCTGACTGTTGCAGTGTGTCATCAGTCTGTTCTGTAAGTTTTTCATCTGTGATTTGTTCAGATGGTTGTGTTTCAGTTTTCAAGTCTTCCTGTGCTTCAATGGAGTCTTCAATGTCAGAGGTTTCTTTTTCTTGCTTGACATCAGTGAGCTCCTCTTTTGCGCTCTCATCTTCAGAGTCACTTTGTTGTTCACTCTCTTCTGAGTATTCACTTTCTGAGTCTTCTTCTTGTTCTTTGGTGTCTTGTGTTTGCACAAGTGAGTCATCTTTTTCAGTTTCTGGAGCAGTTTCAAGAGGACTCTCAGTGGACAGCTCTGCTGGGGCTTCAGATGCTAAAGTTTCAATGTGAATGACATCTGAATCATGTGGAAGCAGTGGCACAGATTGGACTTGACTTTGATCAATCTCTAGGACCAGATCTTCTTGTTCAGCTGACTGTTGCAGTGTGTCATCAGTCTGTTCTGTAAGTTTTTCATCTGTGATTTGTTCAGATGGTTGTGTTTCAGTTTTCAAGTCTTCCTGTGCTTCAATGGAGTCTTCAATGTCAGATGTTTCTTTTTCTTGCTTGACATCAGTGAGCTCCTCTTTTGCGCTCTCATCTTCAGAGTCACTTTGTTGTTCACTCTCTTCTGAGTATTCACTTTCTGAGTCTTCTTCTTGTTCTTTGGTGTCTTGTGTTTGCACAAGTGAGTCATCTTTTTCAGTTTCTGGAGCAGTTTCAAGAGGACTCTCAGTGGACAGCTCTGCTGGGGCTTCAGATGCTAAAGTTTCAATGTGAATGACATCTGAATCATGTGGAAGCAGTGGCACAGATTGGACTTGACTTTGATCAATCTCTAGGACCAGATCTTCTTGTTCAGCTGACTGTTGCAGTGTGTCATCAGTCTGTTCTGTAAGTTTTTCATCTGTGATTTGTTCAGATGGTTGTGTTTCAGTTTTCAAGTCTTCCTGTGCTTCAATGGAGTCTTCAATGTCAGAGGTTTCTTTTTCTTGCTTGACATCAGTGAGCTCCTCTTTTGCGCTCTCATCTTCAGAGTCACTTTGTTGTTCACTCTCTTCTGAGTATTCACTTTCTGACTCTTCTTCTTGTTCTTTGGTGTCTTGTGTTTGCGCAAGTGAGTCATCTTTTTCAGTTTCTGGAGCAGTTTCAAGAGGACTCTCAGTGGACAGCTCTGCTGGGGCTTCAGATGCTAAAGTTTCAATGTGAATGACATCTGAATCATGTGGAAGCAGTGGCACAGATTGGACTTGACTTTGATCAATCTCTAGGACCAGATCTTCTTGTTCAGCTGACTGTTGCAGTGTGTCATCAGTCTGTTCTGTAAGTTTTTCATCTGTGATTTGTTCAGATGGTTGTGTTTCAGTTTTCAAGTCTTCCTGTGCTTCAATGGAGTCTTCAATGTCAGAGGTTTCTTTTTCTTGCTTGACATCAGTGAGCTCCTCTTTTGCGCTCTCATCTTCAGAGTCACTTTGTTGTTCACTCTCTTCTGAGTATTCACTTTCTGAGTCTTCTTCTTGTTCTTTGGTGTCTTGTGTTTGCACAAGTGAGTCATCTTTTTCAGTTTCTGTAGCAGTTTCAAGAGGACTCTCAGTGGACAGCTCTGCTGGGGCTTCAGATGCTAAAGTTTCAATGTGAATGACATCTGAATCATGTGGAAGCAGTGGCACAGATTGGACTTGACTTTGATCAATCTCTAGGACCAGATCTTCTTGTTCAGCTGACTGTTGCAGTGTGTCATCAGTCTGTTCTGTAAGTTTTTCATCTGTGATTTGTTCAGATGGTTGTGTTTCAGTTTTCAAGTCTTCCTGTGCTTCAATGGAGTCTTCAATGTCAGAGGTTTCTTTTTCTTGCTTGACATCAGTGAGCTCCTCTTTTGCGCTCTCATCTTCAGAGTCACTTTGTTGTTCACTCTCTTCTGAGTATTCACTTTCTGAGTCTTCTTCTTGTTCTTTGGTGTCTTGTGTTTGCACAAGTGAGTCATCTTTTTCAGTTTCTGGAGCAGTTTCAAGAGGACTCTCAGTGGACAGCTCTGCTGGGGCTTCAGATGCTAAAGTTTCAATGTGAATGACATCTGAATCATGTGGAAGCAGTGGCACAGATTGGACTTGACTTTGATCAATCTCTAGGACCAGATCTTCTTGTTCAGCTGACTGTTGCAGTGTGTCATCAGTCTGTTCTGTAAGTTTTTCATCTGTGATTTGTTCAGATGGTTGTGTTTCAGTTTTCAAGTCTTCCTGTGCTTCAATGGAGTCTTCAATGTCAGATGTTTCTTTTTCTTGCTTGACATCAGTGAGCTCCTCTTTTGCGCTCTCATCTTCAGAGTCACTTTGTTGTTCACTCTCTTCTGAGTATTCACTTTCTGACTCTTCTTCTTGTTCTTTGGTGTCTTGTGTTTGCGCAAGTGAGTCATCTTTTTCAGTTTCTGGAGCAGTTTCAAGAGGACTCTCAGTGGACAGCTCTGCTGGGGCTTCAGATGCTAAAGTTTCAATGTGAATGACATCTGAATCATGTGGAAGCAGTGGCACAGATTGGACTTGACTTTGATCAATCTCTAGGACCAGATCTTCTTGTTCAGCTGACTGTTGCAGTGTGTCATCAGTCTGTTCTGTAAGTTTTTCATCTGTGATTTGTTCAGATGGTTGTGTTTCAGTTTTCAAGTCTTCCTGTGCTTCAATGGAGTCTTCAATGTCAGAGGTTTCTTTTTCTTGCTTGACATCAGTGAGCTCCTCTTTTGCGCTCTCATCTTCAGAGTCACTTTGTTGTTCACTCTCTTCTGAGTATTCACTTTCTGACTCTTCTTCTTGTTCTTTGGTGTCTTGTGTTTGCGCAAGTGAGTCATCTTTTTCAGTTTCTGGAGCAGTTTCAAGAGGACTCTCAGTGGACAGCTCTGCTGGGGCTTCAGATGCTAAAGTTTCAATGTGAATGACATCTGAATCATGTGGAAGCAGTGGCACAGATTGGACTTGACTTTGATCAATCTCTAGGACCAGATCTTCTTGTTCAGCTGACTGTTGCAGTGTGTCATTAGTCTGTTCTGTAAGTTTTTCATCTGTGATTTGTTCAGATGGTTGTGTTTCAGTTTTCAAGTCTTCCTGTGCTTCAATGGAGTCTTCAATGTCAGAGGTTTCTTTTTCTTGCTTGACATCAGTGAGCTCCTCTTTTGCGCTCTCATCTTCAGAGTCACTTTGTTGTTCACTCTCTTCTGAGTATTCACTTTCTGACTCTTCTTCTTGTTCTTTGGTGTCTTGTGTTTGCACAAGTGAGTCATCTTTTTCAGTTTCTGGAGCAGTTTCAAGAGGACTCTCAGTGGACAGCTCTGCTGGGGCTTCAGATGCTAAAGTTTCAATGTGAATGACATCTGAATCATGTGGAAGCAGTGGCACAGATTGGACTTGACTTTGATCAATCTCTAGGACCAGATCTTCTTGTTCAGCTGACTGTTGCAGTGTGTCATCAGTCTGTTCTGTAAGTTTTTCATCTGTGATTTGTTCAGATGGTTGTGTTTCAGTTTTCAAGTCTTCCTGTGCTTCAATGGAGTCTTCAATGTCAGAGGTTTCTTTTTCTTGCTTGACATCAGTGAGCTCCTCTTTTGCGCTCTCATCTTCAGAGTCACTTTGTTGTTCACTCTCTTCTGAGTATTCACTTTCTGACTCTTCTTCTTGTTCTTTGGTGTCTTGTGTTTGCGCAAGTGAGTCATCTTTTTCAGTTTCTGGAGCAGTTTCAAGAGGACTCTCAGTGGACAGCTCTGCTGGGGCTTCAGATGCTAAAGTTTCAATGTGAATGACATCTGAATCATGTGGAAGCAGTGGCACAGATTGGACTTGACTTTGATCAATCTCTAGGACCAGATCTTCTTGTTCAGCTGACTGTTGCAGTGTGTCATCAGTCTGTTCTGTAAGTTTTTCATCTGTGATTTGTTCAGATGGTTGTGTTTCAGTTTTCAAGTCTTCCTGTGCTTCAATGGAGTCTTCAATGTCAGAGGTTTCTTTTTCTTGCTTGACATCAGTGAGCTCCTCTTTTGCGCTCTCATCTTCAGAGTCACTTTGTTGTTCACTCTCTTCTGAGTATTCACTTTCTGACTCTTCTTCTTGTTCTTTGGTGTCTTGTGTTTGCACAAGTGAGTCATCTTTTTCAGTTTCTGGAGCAGTTTCAAGAGGACTCTCAGTGGACAGCTCTGCTGGGGCTTCAGATGCTAAAGTTTCAATGTGAATGACATCTGAATCATGTGGAAGCAGTGGCACAGATTGGACTTGACTTTGATCAATCTCTATGACCAGATCTTCTTGTTCAGCTGACTGTTGCAGTGTGTCATCAGTCTGTTCTGTAAGTTTTTCATCTGTGATTTGTTCAGATGGTTGTGTTTCAGTTTTCAAGTCTTCCTGTGCTTCAATGGAGTCTTCAATGTCAGAGGTTTCTTTTTCTTGCTTGACATCAGTGAGCTCCTCTTTTGCGCTCTCATCTTCAGAGTCACTTTGTTGTTCACTCTCTTCTGTGTATTCACTTTCTGACTCTTCTTCTTGTTCTTTGGTGTCTTGTGTTTGCACAAGTGAGTCATCTTTTTCAGTTTCTGGAGCAGTTTCAAGAGGACTCTCAGTGGACAGCTCTGCTGGGGCTTCAGATGCTAAAGTTTCAATGTGAATGACATCTGAATCATGTGGAAGCAGTGGCACAGATTGGACTTGACTTTGATCAATCTCTAGGACCAGATCTTCTTGTTCAGCTGACTGTTGCAGTGTGTCATCAGTCTGTTCTGTAAGTTTTTCATCTGTGATTTGTTCAGATGGTTGTGTTTCAGTTTTCAAGTCTTCCTGTGCTTCAATGGAGTCTTCAATGTCAGATGTTTCTTTTTCTTGCTTGACATCAGTGAGCTCCTCTTTTGCGCTCTCATCTTCAGAGTCACTTTGTTGTTCACTCTCTTCTGAGTATTCACTTTCTGACTCTTCTTCTTGTTCTTTGGTGTCTTGTGTTTGCACAAGTGAGTCATCTTTTTCAGTTTCTGGAGCAGTTTCAAGAGGACTCTCAGTGGACAGCTCTGCTGGGGCTTCAGATGCTAAAGTTTCAATGTGAATGACATCTGAATCATGTGGAAGCAGTGGCACAGATTGGACTTGACTTTGATCAATCTCTAGGACCAGATCTTCTTGTTCAGCTGACTGTTGCAGTGTGTCATCAGTCTGTTCTGTAAGTTTTTCATCTGTGATTTGTTCAGATGGTTGTGTTTCAGTTTTCAAGTCTTCCTGTGCTTCAATGGAGTCTTCAATGTCAGAGGTTTCTTTTTCTTGCTTGACATCAGTGAGCTCCTCTTTTGCGCTCTCATCTTCAGAGTCACTTTGTTGTTCACTCTCTTCTGAGTATTCACTTTCTGAGTCTTCTTCTTGTTCTTTGGTGTCTTGTGTTTGCACAAGTGAGTCATCTTTTTCAGTTTCTGGAGCAGTTTCAAGAGGACTCTCAGTGGACAGCTCTGCTGGGGCTTCAGATGCTAAAGTTTCAATGTGAATGACATCTGAATCATGTGGAAGCAGTGGCACAGATTGGACTTGACTTTGATCAATCTCTAGGACCAGATCTTCTTGTTCAGCTGACTGTTGCAGTGTGTCATCAGTCTGTTCTGTAAGTTTTTCATCTGTGATTTGTTCAGATGGTTGTGTTTCAGTTTTCAAGTCTTCCTGTGCTTCAATGGAGTCTTCAATGTCAGAGGTTTCTTTTTCTTGCTTGACATCAGTGAGCTCCTCTTTTGCGCTCTCATCTTCAGAGTCACTTTGTTGTTCACTCTCTTCTGAGTATTCACTTTCTGACTCTTCTTCTTGTTCTTTGGTGTCTTGTGTTTGCGCAAGTGAGTCATCTTTTTCAGTTTCTGGAGCAGTTTCAAGAGGACTCTCAGTGGACAGCTCTGCTGGGGCTTCAGATGCTAAAGTTTCAATGTGAATGACATCTGAATCATGTGGAAGCAGTGGCACAGATTGGACTTGACTTTGATCAATCTCTAGGACCAGATCTTCTTGTTCAGCTGACTGTTGCAGTGTGTCATCAGTCTGTTCTGTAAGTTTTTCATCTGTGATTTGTTCAGATGGTTGTGTTTCAGTTTTCAAGTCTTCCTGTGCTTCAATGGAGTCTTCAATGTCAGAGGTTTCTTTTTCTTGCTTGACATCAGTGAGCTCCTCTTTTGCGCTCTCATCTTCAGAGTCACTTTGTTGTTCACTCTCTTCTGAGTATTCACTTTCTGACTCTTCTTCTTGTTCTTTGGTGTCTTGTGTTTGCGCAAGTGAGTCATCTTTTTCAGTTTCTGGAGCAGTTTCAAGAGGACTCTCAGTGGACAGCTCTGCTGGGGCTTCAGATGCTAAAGTTTCAATGTGAATGACATCTGAATCATGTGGAAGCAGTGGCACAGATTGGACTTGACTTTGATCAATCTCTAGGACCAGATCTTCTTGTTCAGCTGACTGTTGCAGTGTGTCATCAGTCTGTTCTGTAAGTTTTTCATCTGTGATTTGTTCAGATGGTTGTGTTTCAGTTTTCAAGTCTTCCTGTGCTTCAATGGAGTCTTCAATGTCAGAGGTTTCTTTTTCTTGCTTGACATCAGTGAGCTCCTCTTTTGCGCTCTCATCTTCAGAGTCACTTTGTTGTTCACTCTCTTCTGAGTATTCACTTTCTGACTCTTCTTCTTGTTCTTTGGTGTCTTGTGTTTGCACAAGTGAGTCATCTTTTTCAGTTTCTGGAGCAGTTTCAAGAGGACTCTCAGTGGACAGCTCTGCTGGGGCTTCAGATGCTAAAGTTTCAATGTGAATGACATCTGAATCATGTGGAAGCAGTGGCACAGATTGGACTTGACTTTGATCAATCTCTAGGACCAGATCTTCTTGTTCAGCTGACTGTTGCAGTGTGTCATCAGTCTGTTCTGTAAGTTTTTCATCTGTGATTTGTTCAGATGGTTGTGTTTCAGTTTTCAAGTCTTCCTGTGCTTCAATGGAGTCTTCAATGTCAGAGGTTTCTTTTTCTTGCTTGACATCAGTGAGCTCCTCTTTTGCGCTCTCATCTTCAGAGTCACTTTGTTGTTCACTCTCTTCTGAGTATTCACTTTCTGACTCTTCTTCTTGTTCTTTGGTGTCTTGTGTTTGCACAAGTGAGTCATCTTTTTCAGTTTCTGGAGCGGTTTCAAGAGGACTCTCAGTGGACAGCTCTGCTGGGGCTTCAGATGCTAAAGTTTCAATGTGAATGACATCTGAATCATGTGGAAGCAGTGGCACAGATTGGACTTGACTTTGATCAATCTCTAGGACCAGATCTTCTTGTTCAGCTGACTGTTGCAGTGTGTCATCAGTCTGTTCTGTAAGTTTTTCATCTGTGATTTGTTCAGATGGTTGTGTTTCAGTTTTCAAGTCTTCCTGTGCTTCAATGGAGTCTTCAATGTCAGAGGTTTCTTTTTCTTGCTTGACATCAGTGAGCTCCTCTTTTGCGCTCTCATCTTCAGAGTCACTTTGTTGTTCACTCACTTCTGAGTATTCACTTTCTGACTCTTCTTCTTGTTCTTTGGTGTCTTGTGTTTGCACAAGTGAGTCATCTTTTTCAGTTTCTGGAGCACTTTCAAGAGGACTCTCAGTGGACAGCTCTGCTGGGGATTCAGATGCTAAAGTTTCAATGTGAATGACATCTGAATCATGTGGAAGCAGTGGCACAGATTGGACTTGACTTTGATCAATCTCTAGGACCAGATCTTCTTGTTCAGCTGACTGTTGCAGTGTGTCATCAGTCTGTTCTGTAAGTTTTTCATCTGTGATTTGTTCAGATGGTTGTGTTTCAGTTTTCAAGTCTTCCTGTGCTTCAATGGAGTCTTCAATATCAGAGGTTTCTTTTTCATGCTTGACATCAGTGAGCTCCTCTTTTGCGCTCTCATCTTCAGAGTCACTTTGTTGTTCACTCTCTTCTGAGTATTCACTTTCTGACTCTTCTTCTTGTTCTTTGGTGTCTTGTGTTTGCACAAGTGAGTCATCTTTTTCAGTTTCTGGAGCAGTTTCAAGAGGACTCTCAGTGGACAGCTCTGCTGGGGCTTCAGATGCTAAAGTTTCAATGTGAATGACATCTGAATCACGTGGAAGCAGTGGCACAGATTGGACTTGACTTTGATCAATATCTAGGACCAGATCTTCTTGTTCAGCTGACTGTTGCAGTGTGTCATCAGTCTGTTCTGTAAGTTTTTCATCTGTGATTTGTTCAGATGGTTGTGTTTCAGTTTTCAAGTCTTCCTGTGCTTCAATGGAGTCTTCAATATCAGAGGTTTCTTTTTCATGCTTGACATCAGTGAGCTCCTCTTTTGCGCTCTCATCTTCAGAGTCACTTTGTTGTTCACTCTCTTCTGAGTATTCACTTTCTGACTCTTCTTCTTGTTCTTTGGTGTCTTGTGTTTGCACAAGTGAGTCATCTTTTTCAGTTTCTGGAGCAGTTTCAAGAGGACTCTCAGTGGACAGCTCTGCTGGGGCTTCAGATGCTAAAGTTTCAATGTGAATGACATCTGAATCACGTGGAAGCAGTGGCACAGATTGGACTTGACTTTGATCAATATCTAGGACCAGATCTTCTTGTTCAGCTGACTGTTGCAGTGTGTCATCAGTCTGTTCTGTAAGTTTTTCATCTGTGATTTGTTCAGATGGTTGTGTTTCAGTTTTCAAGTCTTCCTGTGCTTCAATGGAGTCTTCAATGTCAGAGGTTTCTTTTTCTTGCTTGACATCAGTGAGCTCCTCTTTTGCGCTCTCATCTTCAGAGTCACTTTGTTGTTCACTCTCTTCTGAGTATTCACTTTCTGACTCTTCTTCTTGTTCTTTGGTGTCTTGTGTTTTCACAAGTGAGTCATCTTTTTCAGTTTCTGGAGCAGTTTCAAGAGGACTCTCAGTGGACAGCTCTGCTGGGGCTTCAGATGCTAAAGTTTCAATGTGAATGACATCTGAATCATGTGGAAGCAGTGGCACAGATTGGACTTGACTTTGATCAATCTCTAGGACCAGATCTTCTTGTTCAGCTGACTGTTGCAGTGTGTCATCAGTCTGTTCTGTAAGTTTTTCATCTGGGATTTGTTCAGATGGTTGTGTTTCAGTTTTCAAGTCTTCCTGTGCTTCAATGGAGTCTTCAATGTCAGAGGTTTCTTTTTCTTGCTTGACATCAGTGAGCTCCTCTTTTGCGCTCTCATCTTCAGAGTCACTTTGTTGTTCACTCTCTTCTGAGTATTCACTTTCTGAGTCTTCTTCTTGTTCTTTGGTGTCTTGTGTTTGCACAAGTGAGTCATCTTTTTCAGTTTCTGGAGCAGTTTCAAGAGGACTCTCAGTGGACAGCTCTGCTGGGGCTTCAGATGCTAAAGTTTCAATGTGAATGACATCTGAATCATGTGGAAGCAGTGGCACAGATTGGACTTGACTTTGATCAATCTCTAGGACCAGATCTTCTTGTTCAGCTGACTGTTGCAGTGTGTCATCAGTCTGTTCTGTAAGTTTTTCATCTGTGATTTGTTCAGATGGTTGTGTTTCAGTTTTCAAGTCTTCCTGTGCTTCAATGGAGTCTTCAATGTCAGAGGTTTCTTTTTCTTGCTTGACATCAGTGAGCTCCTCTTTTGCGCTCTCATCTTCAGAGTCACTTTGTTGTTCACTCACTTCTGAGTATTCACTTTCTGACTCTTCTTCTTGTTCTTTGGTGTCTTGTGTTTGCACAAGTGAGTCATCTTTTTCAGTTTCTGGAGCACTTTCAAGAGGACTCTCAGTGGACAGCTCTGCTGGGGATTCAGATGCTAAAGTTTCAATGTGAATGACATCTGAATCATGTGGAAGCAGTGGCACAGATTGGACTTGACTTTGATCAATCTCTAGGACCAGATCTTCTTGTTCAGCTGACTGTTGCAGTGTGTCATCAGTCTGTTCTGTAAGTTTTTCATCTGTGATTTGTTCAGATGGTTGTGTTTCAGTTTTTAAGTCTTCCTGTGCTTCAATGGAGTCTTCAATATCAGAGGTTTCTTTTTCATGCTTGACATCAGTGAGCTCCTCTTTTGCGCTCTCATCTTCAGAGTCACTTTGTTGTTCACTCTCTTCTGAGTATTCACTTTCTGACTCTTCTTCTTGTTCTTTGGTGTCTTGTGTTTGCACAAGTGAGTCATCTTTTTCAGTTTCTGGAGCAGTTTCAAGAGGACTCTCAGTGGACAGCTCTGCTGGGGCTTCAGATGCTAAAGTTTCAATGTGAATGACATCTGAATCACGTGGAAGCAGTGGCACAGATTGGACTTGACTTTGATCAATCTCTAGGACCAGATCTTCTTGTTCAGCTGACTGTTGCAGTGTGTCATCAGTCTGTTCTGTAAGTTTTTCATCTGTGATTTGTTCAGATGGTTGTGTTTCAGTTTTCAAGTCTTCCTGTGCTTCAATGGAGTCTTCAATGTCAGAGGTTTCTTTTTCTTGCTTGACATCAGTGAGCTCCTCTTTTGCGCTCTCATCTTCAGAGTCACTTTGTTGTTCACTCTCTTCTGAGTATTCACTTTCTGACTCTTCTTCTTGTTCTTTGGTGTCTTGTGTTTTCACAAGTGAGTCATCTTTTTCAGTTTCTGGAGCAGTTTCAAGAGGACTCTCAGTGGACAGCTCTGCTGGGGCTTCAGATGCTAAAGTTTCAATGTGAATGACATCTGAATCATGTGGAAGCAGTGGCACAGATTGGACTTGACTTTGATCAATCTCTAGGACCAGATCTTCTTGTTCAGCTGACTGTTGCAGTGTGTCATCAGTCTGTTCTGTAAGTTTTTCATCTGTGATTTGTTCAGATGGTTGTGTTTCAGTTTTCAAGTCTTCCTGTGCTTCAATGGAGTCTTCAATGTCAGAGGTTTCTTTTTCTTGCTTGACATCAGTGAGCTCCTCTTTTGCGCTCTCATCTTCAGAGTCACTTTGTTGTTCACTCTCTTCTGAGTATTCACTTTCTGACTCTTCTTCTTGTTCTTTGGTGTCTTGTGTTTGCACAAGTGAGTCATCTTTTTCAGTTTCTGGAGCAGTTTCAAGAGGACTCTCAGCGGACAGCTCTGCTGGGGATTCAGATGCTAAAGTTTCAATGTGAATGACATCTGAATCATGTGGAAGCAGCGGCACAGATTGGACTTGACTTTGATCAATCTCTAGGACCAGATCTTCTTGTTCAGCTGACTGTTGCAGTGTGTCATCAGTCTGTTCTGTAAGTTTTTCATCTGTGATTTGTTCAGTTTTCAATTCTTCCTTTGCTTCAATGTCATATGTTTCTTTTTCTTTCTCATTGTCAATATCTTGGTGTGAATTTCTATCTTTTTCATTGTTACATTCTTCAGCATATCTGCCAGAACTTTTCCCTGACTCTACTTTGCTTGATGATGTCTCCATGATTTTGAAATCGAAATTGGAGGCAACATCTGTAGAATCAGTGATTGCATTTGCCATATAATTAGTTTCTTTTTGCAAAGCATTTATGTACTCAGCTTCTGGACTTTCATTTCTCCAAAGCCTTGTTTCTTTAACTTCAGGATCTCCTATGTCAATTTCATTTATAGGATTGAAACTTTCTTCAAAGGCTTGGATAGTAAAATTTTGATCATTACTGAAGCATGGACTTATGTTTTCAGGATTTTCATATTCATCTTTTGTAGATAGAGGACTGTCTGGTCGATTCAGTAAGTTACTGGATGTCATTAAGGAAACTTCAATTTCAATTTCTTCAGCACATGTGGGATGATTGATCATTCCAAATGCTTCCAACATTTTCATCACATCTGGGTCTGTTATTTCTAAGGATTCAATAGATGATGTTGAAGGCTGGTGTCTGTCTCTATTGCTTGCTGTATTTACACATTCATCAGAAATACCAAACACTTCCAACATATCATGATAGCCATCTCTAGATTTTGTTTGTATTAGTGGTTTGTCTATAAGATTTTGGTTATCTGTATAATCACTTACACTGAAATGTACTCTTTGTTCTAAATGCGTGTCATTTTCATCTGCTGAATGTGCTATATTTTCCTCCACAAAATCACCGTTAATTCTGTCAAGCTGTTGTAAATCATTACTCAATTCTTGAAGAGCATTTGATTCTTCTGTAGTATTCCTTTCTGATTCGCTAATCATTTGAGTGTTTGGTCTTTCTGATCTGTCTGGCTCTTCAGATACAACAGCATCCATTTCTTCACAGCTTGATAAAGTGGACAGCCACTCCAGACATTTTAGAGTATCTTCAGTAATGGTGACATTGGTTTCATTACTGGTTTCAGCATAATCATCTATTACTCTGTTTTCTGTGCTTTCAATACTTTCGTTAGAAATCACAGGTGAAAATGTGTTAATAAAATCTTTATCAGATAGGTTTTCTTCAGTTCCAGTACATTGGCTCTCCGGGACTTTGAAGCTATCAGATTGTTTGTCTTTAGTACTTTTTTCAGATTCTGTAAAACTTACAGATTTCATCCAGTGAGGCAAAAAAATATCTTCTGGATGTGGTAGGAAGGTTTTTGTTTTGTTTGCCAACTCCTGTGTAGATGCATATTCAAAAACATCATCATTTTCTGTTAAAGGTAAATCCTTACTTGAATTCTCATTGTTCATAATTTGAGAACCAGAGTATGCCATTTGTTCTGCTAAAGTTTCCTTGTCATGTTTAGTTATTGCACCATCAAGGAACATAGATTCACTAAGAAGGAAAACATCATCAGCTTCTTGTAACCCAGATTTTTGTGTAGTTACATTAAATTCTTGATCTAGGCTAATTTTTTCTGCAGTTTGTATTTCAAATATGTCACCTTTGATTTCATTTATAAAGGCCATTGTTTCATTTTCTTGGGATGTGTTGTAGGTTGTGCTTTCATGAGTTAGATTTGTCTCACTTGTTTCAGTAATGTTTAATTCTTTTTCACTACTTAAGACCTCATGCATTTGCTTAAGTGTAGAAGAAAAGGATGTGGCTGAAGATGATGATACAACAGTGCAATCAGGTTCCTCATTATCATTTATGCCTTCAAATTCTTCAAACTCATCATCAACATCAGCAGATATTTTTTCTGCATCTTCTTCAAACCCTATTCTGGAATGATTTGCATTGTCTTTTTTAATTTCAATTTCTTCACTCATTTTAGAAATATAACTGAAGTCTGTTTGGTGGTGCTGATTTTTACTGTAAGGTGTCTGTTCCAAATTTCTATGCTGATTATGCTCAATATTTTCTTCAACTTCTAAGTCTATAGATTCTACATCACTGATTTTTTCTTCTTGATGCAGGAATCTATGTTCAAAATTTTGTGAAATATTTTCTTTAAAATCTTTACTTTCAACTTTAAACTTATCTTCTTTCACAGCCATAGCATTATCATTATTAAAATCATTAGATGGAGGTAAATCTAAAGACTGATATAAAGAACGATGTTGAACACTAATTTCTGTCTCATCATCAAAATCTGTTGAGTCATCAGCATCTCCAGTTGTTGATACTACTTGTTGAATACTTTCTTCTTTGTTTAATGTAAGCTGTTGTACATCTTCAGTAAAAGAAGGCTGTAGATTAAAATATTTATCCCATGAACAACCAATAAAGATAACTTCACTTGATTCTTCATCATCATTCTGTGAATAACCAAAATCAGAATCTTTAGAAAGTGCATCTGAAGTATCTTCTTGAATATAGGTATCTGGAGTGTCTTCCACCTCCTGTGAGAAACTTTCATCAGTGAGCTCAGTGGTTTGGGAATCAACAAGGATCTCTTGTTCTTGTTGTGTTTCTGCTTGTGTGGTTTCCTCTATGAGTTGGTCAGCACTTTCTTCAGGTGCTATTTCTTCTTCTTCTTTATCTTCACAGACAGGCAAGCTGTCTTGTACTTCTTCTGCTAATTCAATGTCATTGACTTCAGAAAAGCTCTCGTGGAATTCTGGCAATTCGACTGGACTATCGTCTTGAGTTGCTGGCAGCTCTTCAGCGTTTTTCTGCAAGATTGGTTTAATCCATTCATCGTCAACAGCTTCAGGGCTGGATGGTCTGACCATGAGATTGCAGCTGTCTGCGTCAAAGATTTGAGCCTCAATGACATCTGATGCAGTCGATTGTGATTCTGGAATATAGGTATCTGGAGTGTCTTCCACCTCCTGTGAGAAACTTTCATCAGTGAGCTCAGTGGTTTGGGAATCAACAAGGATCTCTTGTTCTTGTTGTGTTTCTGCTTGTGTGGTTTCCTCTATGAGTTGGTCAGCACTTTCTTCAGGTGCTATTTCTTCTTCTTCTTTATCTTCACAGACAGGCAAGCTGTCTTGTACTTCTTCTGCTAATTCAATGTCATTGACTTCAGAAAAGCTCTCGTGGAATTCTGGCAATTCGACTGGACTGTCGTCTTGAGTTGCTGGCAGCTCTTCAGCGTTTTTCTGCAAGATTGGTTTAATCCATTCATCGTCAACAGCTTCAGGGCTGGATGGTCTGTCCATGAGATTGCAGCTGTCTGCGTCAAAGATTTGAGCCTCAATGACATCTGATGCAGTCGATTGTGATTCTGGAATATAGGTATCTGGAGTGTCTTCCACCTCCTGTGAGAAACTTTCATCAGTGAGCTCAGTGGTTTGGGAATCAACAAGGATCTCTTGTTCTTGTTGTGTTTCTGCTTGTGTGGTTTCCTCTATGAGTTGGTCAGCACTTTCTTCAGGTGCTATTTCTTCTTCTTCTTTATCTTCACAGACAGGCAAGCTGCCTTGTACTTCTTCTGCTAATTCAATGTCATTGACTTCAGAAAAGCTCTCGTGGAATTCTGGCAATTCGACTGGACTGTCGTCTTGAGTTGCTGGCAGCTCTTCAGCGTTTATCTGCAAGATTGGTTTAATCCATTCATCGTCAACAGCTTCAGGGCTGGATGGTCTGTCCATGAGATTGCAGCTGTCTGCGTCAAAGATTTGAGCCTCAATGACATCTGATGCAGTCGATTGTGATTCTGGAATATAGGTATCTGGAGTGTCTTTCACCTCCTGTGAGAAACTTTCATCAGTGAGCTCAGTGGTTTGGGAATCAACAAGGATCTCTTGTTCTTGTTGTGTTTCTGCTTGTGTGGTTTCCTCTATGAGTTGGTCAGCACTTTCTTCAGGTGCTATTTCTTCTTCTTCTTTATCTTCACAGACAGGCAAGCTGTCTTGTACTTCTTCTGCTAATTCAATGTCATTGACTTCAGAAAAGCTCTCGTGGAATTCTGGCAATTCGACTGGACTGTCGTCTTGAGTTGCTGGCAGCTCTTCAGCGTTTTTCTGCAAGATTGGTTTAATCCATTCATCGTCAACAGCTTCAGGGCTGGATGGTCTGACCATGAGATTGCAGCTGTCTGCGTCAAAGATTTGAGCCTCAATGACATCTGATGCAGTCGATTGTGATTCTGGAATATAGGTATCTGGAGTGTCTTCCACCTCCTGTGAGAAACTTTCATCAGTGAGCTCAGTGGTTTGGGAATCAACAAGGATCTCTTGTTCTTGTTGTGTTTCTGCTTGTGTGGTTTCCTCTATGAGTTGGTCAGCACTTTCTTCAGGTGCTTTTTCTTTTTCTTCTTTATCTTCACAGACAGGCAAGCTGTCTTGTACTTCTTCTGCTAATTCAATGTCATTGACTTCAGAAAAGCTCTCGTGTATTTCTGACAATTCGACTGGACTGTCGTCTTGAGTTGCTGGCAGCTCTTCAGCATTTTTCTGCAAGATTGGTTTAATCCATTCATCGTCAACAGCTTCAGGGCTGGATGGTCTGACCATGAGATTGCAGCTGTCTGCGTCAAAGATTTGAGCCTCAATGACATCTGATGCAGTCGATTGTGATTCTGGAATATAGGTATCTGGAGTGTCTTCCACCTCCTGTGAGAAACTTTCATCAGTGAGCTCAGTGGTTTGGGAATCAACAAGGATCTCTTGTTCTTGTTGTGTTTCTGCTTGTGTGGTTTCCTCTATGAGTTGGTCAGCACTTTCTTCAGGTGCTATTTCTTCTTCTTCTTTATCTTCACAGACAGGCAAGCTGTCTTGTACTTCTTCTGCTAATTCAATGTCATTGACTTCAGAAAAGCTCTCGTGTATTTCTGACAATTCGACTGGACTGTCGTTTTGAGTTGCTGGCAGCTCTTCAGCATTTTTCTGCAAGATTGGTTTAATCCATTCATCGTCAACAGCTTCAGGGCTGGATGGTCTGACCATGAGATTGCAGCTGTCTGCGTCAAAGATTTGAGCCTCAATGACATCTGATGCAGTCGATTGTGATTCTGGAATATAGGTATCTGGAGTGTCTTCCACCTCCTGTGAGAAACTTTCATCAGTGAGCTCAGTGGTTTGGGAATCAACAAGGATCTCTTGTTCTTGTTGTGTTTCTGCTTGTGTGGTTTCCTCTATGAGTTGGTCAGCACTTTCTTCAGGTGCTATTTCTTCTTCTTCTTTATCTTCACAGACAGGCAAGCTGTCTTGTACTTCTTCTGCTAATTCAATGTCATTGACTTCAGAAAAGCTCTCGTGGAATTCTGGCAATTCGACTGGACTGTCGTCTTGAGTTGCTGGCAGCTCTTCAGCGTTTTTCTGCAAGATTGGTTTAATCCATTCATCGTCAACAGCTTCAGGGCTGGATGGTCTGTCCATGAGATTGCAGCTGTCTGCGTCAAAGATTTGAGCCTCAATGACATCTGATGCAGTCGATTGTGATTCTGGAATATAGGTATCTGGAGTGTCTTCCACCTCCTGTGAGAAACTTTCATCAGTGAGCTCAGTGGTTTGGGAATCAACAAGGATCTCTTGTTCTTGTTGTGTTTCTGCTTGTGTGGTTTCCTCTATGAGTTGGTCAGCACTTTCTTCAGGTGCTATTTCTTCTTCTTCTTTATCTTCACAGACAGGCAAGCTGCCTTGTACTTCTTCTGCTAATTCAATGTCATTGACTTCAGAAAAGCTCTCGTGGAATTCTGGCAATTCGACTGGACTGTCGTCTTGAGTTGCTGGCAGCTCTTCAGCGTTTTTCTGCAAGATTGGTTTAATCCATTCATCGTCAACAGCTTCAGGGCTGGATGGTCTGTCCATGAGATTGCAGCTGTCTGCGTCAAAGATTTGAGCCTCAATGACATCTGATGCAGTCGATTGTGATTCTGGAATATAGGTATCTGGAGTGTCTTTCACCTCCTGTGAGAAACTTTCATCAGTGAGCTCAGTGGTTTGGGAATCAACAAGGATCTCTTGTTCTTGTTGTGTTTCTGCTTGTGTGGTTTCCTCTATGAGTTGGTCAGCACTTTCTTCAGGTGCTATTTCTTCTTCTTCTTTATCTTCACAGACAGGCAAGCTGTCTTGTACTTCTTCTGCTAATTCAATGTCATTGACTTCAGAAAAGCTCTCGTGGAATTCTGGCAATTCGACTGGACTGTCGTCTTGAGTTGCTGGCAGCTCTTCAGCGTTTTTCTGCAAGATTGGTTTAATCCATTCATCGTCAACAGCTTCAGGGCTGGATGGTCTGACCATGAGATTGCAGCTGTCTGCGTCAAAGATTTGAGCCTCAATGACATCTGATGCAGTCGATTGTGATTCTGGAATATAGGTATCTGGAGTGTCTTCCACCTCCTGTGAGAAACTTTCATCAGTGAGCTCAGTGGTTTGGGAATCAACAAGGATCTCTTGTTCTTGTTGTGTTTCTGCTTGTGTGGTTTCCTCTATGAGTTGGTCAGCACTTTCTTCAGGTTCTATTACTTCTTCTTCTTTATCTTCACAGACAGGCAAGCTGTCTTGTACTTCTTCTGCTAATTCAATGTCATTGACTTCAGAAAAGCTCTCGTGGAATTCTGGCAATTCGACTGGACTATCGTCTTGAGTTGCTGGCAGCTCTTCAGCATTTTTCTGCAAGATTGGTTTAATCCATTCATCGTCAACAGCTTCAGGGCTGGATGGTCTGTCCATGAGATTGCAGCTGTCTGCGTCAAAGATTTGAGCCTCAATGACATCTGATGCAGTCGATTGTGATTCTGGAATATAGGTATCTGGAGTGTCTTCCACCTCCTGTGAGAAACTTTCATCAGTGAGCTCAGTGGTTTGGGAATCAACAAGGATCTCTTGTTCTTGTTGTGTTTCTGCTTGTGTGGTTTCCTCTATGAGTTGGTCAGCACTTTCTTCAGGTGCTATTTCTTCTTCTTCTTTATCTTCACAGACAGGCAAGCTGTCTTGTACTTCTTCTGCTAATTCAATGTCATTGACTTCAGAAAAGCTCTCGTGGAATTCTGGCAATTCGACTGGACTGTCGTCTTGAGTTGCTGGCAGCTCTTCGGCGTTTTTCTGCCAGATTGGTTTAATCCATTCATCGTCAACAGCTTCAGGGCTGGATGGTCTTACCATGAGATCGGAGCTGTCTGCGTCAAAGATTTGAGCCTCAATGACATCTGATGCAGTCGATTGTGATTCTGGAATATAGGTATCTGGAGTGTCTTCCACCTCCTGTGAGAAACTTTCATCAGTGAGCTCAGTGGTTTGGGAATCAACAAGGATCTCTTGTTCTTGTTGTGTTTCTGCTTGTGTGGTTTCCTCTATGAGTTGGTCAGCACTTTGTTCAAGTGCTATTTCTTCTTCTTCTTCTTTTTCTTCACAGACAGGCAAGCTGTCTTGTACTTCTTCTGCTAATTCAATGTCATTGACTTCAGAAAAGCTCTCGTGGAATTCTGGCAATTCGACTGGACTGTCGTCTTGAGTTGCTGGCAGCTCTTCCGCGTTTTTCTGCAAGATTGGTTTAATCCATTCATCGTCAAAAGCTTCAGGGCTGGATGGTCTGAACATGAGATTGCAGCTGTCTGCGTCAAAGATTTGAGCCTCGATGACATCTGATGCAGTCGATTGTGATTCTGGAATATAGGTATCTGGAGTGTCTTCCACCTCCTGTGAGAAACTTTCATCAGTGAGCTCAGTGGTTTGGGAATCAACAAGGATCTCTTGTTCTTGTTGTGTTTCTGCTTCTGTGGTTTCCTCTATGAGTTGGTCAGCACTTTCTTCAGGTGCTAATTCTTCTTCTTCTTCTTTATCTTCACAGACAGGCAAGCTGTCTTGTACTTCTTCTGCTAATTCAATGTCATTGACTTCAGAAAAGCTCTCGTGGAATTCTGGCAATTCGACTGGACTGTCGTCTTGAGTTGCTGGCAGCTCTTCGGCGTTTTTCTGCAAGATTTGTTTAATCCATTCATCGTCAACAGCTTCAGGGCTGGATGGTCTGACCTTGAGATTGCAGCTGTCTGCGTCAAAGATTTTAGCCTCAATGACATCTGATGCAGTCGATTGTGATTCTGGAATATAGGTATCTGGAGTGTCTTCCACCTCCTGTGAGAAACTTTCATCAGTGAGCTCAGTGGTTTGGGAATCAACAAGGATCTCTTGTTCTTGTTGTGTTTCTGCTTGTGTGGTTTCCTCTATGAGTTGGTCAGCACTTTGTTCAAGTGCTATTTCTTCTTCTTCTTCTTTTTCTTCACAGACAGGCAAGCTGTCTTGTACTTCTTCTGCTAATTCAATGTCATTGACTTCAGAAAAGCTCTCGTGGAATTCTGGCAATTCGACTGGACTGTCGTCTTGAGTTGCTGGCAGCTCTTCGGCGTTTTTCTGCCAGATTGGTTTAATCCATTCATCGTCAACAGCTTCAGGGCTGGATGGTCTGACCATGAGATCGGAGCTGTCTGCGTCAAAGATTTGAGCCTCAATGACATCTGATGCAGTCGATTGTGATTCTGGAATATAGGTATCTGGAGTGTCTTCCACCTCCTGTGAGAAACTTTCATCAGTGAGCTCAGTGGTTTGGGAATCAACAAGGATCTCTTGTTCTTGTTGTGTTTCTGCTTGTGTGGTTTCCTCTATGAGTTGGTCAGCACTTTGTTCAAGTGCTATTTCTTCTTCTTCTTTTTCTTCACAGACAGGCAAGCTGTCTTGTACTTCTTCTGCTAATTCAATGTCATTGACTTCAGAAAAGCTCTCGTGGAATTCTGGCAATTCGACTGGACTGTCGTCTTGAGTTGCTGGCAGCTCTTCAGCGTTTTTCTGCAAGATTGGTTTAATCCATTCATCGTCAACAGCTTCAGGGCTGGATGGTCTGAACATGAGATTGCAGCTGTCTGCGTCAAAGATTTGAGCCTCGATGACATCTGATGCAGTCGATTGTGATTCTGGAATATAGGTATCTGGAGTGTCTTCCACCTCCTGTGAGAAACTTTCATCAGTGAGCTCAGTGGTTTGGGAATCAACAAGGATCTCTTGTTCTTGTTGTGTTTCTGCTTCTGTGGTTTCCTCTATGAGTTGGTCAGCACTTTCTTCAGGTGCTATTTCTTCTTCTTCTTTATCTTCACAGACAGGCAAGCTGTCTTGTACTTCTTCTGCTAATTCAATGTCATTGACTTCAGAAAAGCTCTCGTGGAATTCTGGCAATTCGACTGGACTGTCGTCTTGAGTTGCTGGCAGCTCTTCGGCGTTTTTCTGCAAGATTGGTTTAATCCATTCATCGTCAACAGCTTCAGGGCTGGATGGTCTGACCATGAGATTGCAGCTGTCTGCGTCAAAGATTTTAGCCTCAATGACATCTGATGCAGTCGATTGTGATTCTGGAATATAGTTATCTGGAGTGTCTTCCACCTCCTGCGAGAAACTTTCATCAGTGAGCTCAGTGGTTTGGGAATCAACAAGGATCTCTTGTTCTTGTTGTGTTTCTGCTTGTGTGGTTTCCTCTATGAGTTGGTCAGCACTTTGTTCAAGTGCTATTTCTTTTTCTTTTTCTTTTTCTTCACAGACAGGCAAGCTGTCTTGTACTTCTTCTGCTAATTCAATGTCATTGACTTCAGAAAAGCTCTCGTGGAATTCTGGCAATTCGACTGGACTGTCGTCTTGAGTTGCTGGCAGCTCTTCAGCGTTTTTCTGCAAGATTGGTTTAATCCATTCATCGTTAACAGCTTCAGGGCTGGATGGTCTGTCCATGAGATTGCAGCTGTCTGCGTCAAAGATTTGAGCCTCAATGACATCTGATGCAGTCGATTGTGATTCTGGAATATAGGTATCTGGAGTGTCTTCCACCTCCTGTGAGAAACTTTCATCAGTGAGCTCAGTGGTTTGGGAATCAACAAGGATCTCTTGTTCTTGTTGTGTTTCTGCTTGTGTGGTTTCCTCTATGAGTTGGTCAGCACTTTCTTCAGGTTCTATTTCTTCTTCTTCTTTATCTTCACAGACAGGCAAGCTGTCTTGTACTTCTTCTGCTAATTCAATGTCATTGACTTCAGAAAAGCTCTCGTGGAATTCTGGCAATTCGACTGGACTGTCGTCTTGAGTTGCTGGCAGCTCTTCGGCGTTTTTCTGCAAGATTTGTTTAATCCATTCATCGTCAACAGCTTCAGGGCTGGATGGTCTGACCTTGAGATTGCAGCTGTCTGCGTCAAAGATTTGAGCCCCAATGACATCTGATGCAGTCGATTGTGATTCTGGAATATAGGTATCTGGAGTGTCTATCACCTCCTGTGAGAAACTTTCTTCAGTGAGCTCAGTGGTTTGGGAATCAACAAGGATCTCTTGTTCTTGTTGTGTTTCTGCTTGTGTGGTTTCCTCTATGAGTTGGTCAGCACTTTGTTCAAGTGCTATTTCTTCTTCTTCTTTTTCTTCACAGACAGGCAAGCTGTCTTGTACTTCTTCTGCTAATTCAATGTCATTGACTTCAGAAAAGCGCTCGTGGAATTCTGGCAATTCGACTGGACTGTCGTCTTGAGTTGCTGGCAGCTCTTCGGCGTTTTTCTGCCAGATTGGTTTAATCCATTCATCGTCAACAGCTTCAGGGCTGGATGGTCTGACCATGAGATCGGAGCTGTCTGCGTCAAAGATTTGAGCCTCAATGACATCTGATGCAGTCGATTGTGATTCTGGAATATAGGTATCTGGAGTGTCTTCCACCTCCTGTGAGAAACTTTCATCAGTGAGCTCAGTGGTTTGGGAATCAACAAGGATCTCTTGTTCTTGTTGTGTTTCTGCTTGTGTGGTTTCCTCTATGAGTTGGTCAGCACTTTGTTCAAGTGCTATTTCTTCTTCTTCTTTTTCTTCACAGACAGGCAAGCTGTCTTGTACTTCTTCTGCTAATTCAATGTCATTGACTTCAGAAAAGCTCTCGTGGAATTCTGGCAATTCGACTGGACTGTCGTCTTGAGTTGCTGGCAGCTCTTCAGCGTTTTTCTGCAAGATTGGTTTAATCCATTCATCGTCAACAGCTTCAGGGCTGGATGGTCTGAACATGAGATTGCAGCTGTCTGCGTCAAAGATTTGAGCCTCGATGACATCTGATGCAGTCGATTGTGATTCTGGAATATAGGTATCTGGAGTGTCTTCCACCTCCTGTGAGAAACTTTCATCAGTGAGCTCAGTGGTTTGGGAATCAACAAGGATCTCTTGTTCTTGTTGTGTTTCTGCTTCTGTGGTTTCCTCTATGAGTTGGTCAGCACTTTCTTCAGGTGCTATTTCTTCTTCTTCTTTATCTTCACAGACAGGCAAGCTGTCTTGTACTTCTTCTGCTAATTCAATGTCATTGACTTCAGAAAAGCTCTCGTGGAATTCTGGCAATTCGACTGGACTGTCGTCTTGAGTTGCTGGCAGCTCTTCGGCGTTTTTCTGCAAGATTGGTTTAATCCATTCATCGTCAACAGCTTCAGGGCTGGATGGTCTGACCATGAGATTGCAGCTGTCTGCGTCAAAGATTTTAGCCTCAATGACATCTGATGCAGTCGATTGTGATTCTGGAATATAGTTATCTGGAGTGTCTTCCACCTCCTGCGAGAAACTTTCATCAGTGAGCTCAGTGGTTTGGGAATCAACAAGGATCTCTTGTTCTTGTTGTGTTTCTGCTTGTGTGGTTTCCTCTATGAGTTGGTCAGCACTTTGTTCAAGTGCTATTTCTTTTTCTTTTTCTTTTTCTTCACAGACAGGCAAGCTGTCTTGTACTTCTTCTGCTAATTCAATGTCATTGACTTCAGAAAAGCTCTCGTGGAATTCTGGCAATTCGACTGGACTGTCGTCTTGAGTTGCTGGCAGCTCTTCAGCGTTTTTCTGCAAGATTGGTTTAATCCATTCATCGTTAACAGCTTCAGGGCTGGATGGTCTGTCCATGAGATTGCAGCTGTCTGCGTCAAAGATTTGAGCCTCAATGACATCTGATGCAGTCGATTGTGATTCTGGAATATAGGTATCTGGAGTGTCTTCCACCTCCTGTGAGAAACTTTCATCAGTGAGCTCAGTGGTTTGGGAATCAACAAGGATCTCTTGTTCTTGTTGTGTTTCTGCTTGTGTGGTTTCCTCTATGAGTTGGTCAGCACTTTCTTCAGGTTCTATTTCTTCTTCTTCTTTATCTTCACAGACAGGCAAGCTGTCTTGTACTTCTTCTGCTAATTCAATGTCATTGACTTCAGAAAAGCTCTCGTGGAATTCTGGCAATTCGACTGGACTGTCGTCTTGAGTTGCTGGCAGCTCTTCGGCGTTTTTCTGCAAGATTTGTTTAATCCATTCATCGTCAACAGCTTCAGGGCTGGATGGTCTGACCTTGAGATTGCAGCTGTCTGCGTCAAAGATTTGAGCCCCAATGACATCTGATGCAGTCGATTGTGATTCTGGAATATAGGTATCTGGAGTGTCTTCCACCTCCTGTGAGAAACTTTCTTCAGTGAGCTCAGTGGTTTGGGAATCAACAAGGATCTCTTGTTCTTGTTGTGTTTCTGCTTGTGTGGTTTCCTCTATGAGTTGGTCAGCACTTTGTTCAAGTGCTATTTCTTCTTCTTCTTTTTCTTCACAGACAGGCAAGCTGTCTTGTACTTCTTCTGCTAATTCAATGTCATTGACTTCAGAAAAGCTCTCGTGGAATTCTGGCAATTCGACTGGACTGTCGTCTTGAGTTGCTGGCAGCTCTTCAGCGTTTTTCTGCAAGATTGGTTTAATCCATTCATCGTCAACAGCTTCAGGGCTGGATGGTCTGAACATGAGATTGCAGCTGTCTGCGTCAACGATTTGAGCCTCGATGACATCTGATGCAGTCGATTGTGATTCTGGAATATAGGTATCTGGAGTGTCTTCCACCTCCTGTGAGAAACTTTCATCAGTGAGCTCAGTGGTTTGGGAATCAACAAGGATCTCTTGTTCTTGTTGTGTTTCTGCTTCTGTGGTTTCCTCTATGAGTTGGTCAGCACTTTCTTCAGGTGCTATTTCTTCTTCTTCTTTATCTTCACAGACAGGCAAGCTGTCTTGTACTTCTTCTGCTAATTCAATGTCATTGACTTCAGAAAAGCTCTCGTGGAATTCTGGCAATTCGACTGGACTGTCGTCTTGAGTTGCTGGCAGCTCTTCGGCGTTTTTCTGCCAGATTGGTTTAATCCATTCATCGTTAACAGCTTCAGGGCTGGATGGTCTGACCATGAGATCGGAGCTGTCTGCGTCAAAGATTTGAGCCTCAATGACATCTGATGCAGTCGATTGTGATTCTGGAATATAGGTATCTGGAGTGTCTTCCACCTCCTGTGAGAAACTTTCATCAGTGAGCTCAGTGGTTTGGGAATCAACAAGGATCTCTTGTTCTTGTTGTGTTTCTGCTTGTGTGGTTTCCTCTATGAGTTGGTCAGCACTTTGTTCAAGTGCTATTTCTTCTTCTTCTTTTTCTTCACAGACAGGCAAGCTGTCTTGTACTTCTTCTGCTAATTCAATGTCATTGACTTCAGAAAAGCTCTCGTGGAATTCTGGCAATTCGACTGGACTGTCGTCTTGAGTTGCTGGCAGCTCTTCAGCGTTTTTCTGCAAGATTGGTTTAATCCATTCATCGTCAACAGCTTCAGGGCTGGATGGTCTGAACATGAGATTGCAGCTGTCTGCGTCAAAGATTTGAGCCTCGATGACATCTGATGCAGTCGATTGTGATTCTGGAATATAGGTATCTGGAGTGTCTTCCACCTCCTGTGAGAAACTTTCATCAGTGAGCTCAGTGGTTTGGGAATCAACAAGGATCTCTTGTTCTTGTTGTGTTTCTGCTTCTGTGGTTTCCTCTATGAGTTGGTCAGCACTTTCTTCAGGTGCTATTTCTTCTTCTTCTTTATCTTCACAGACAGGCAAGCTGTCTTGTACTTCTTCTGCTAATTCAATGTCATTGACTTCAGAAAAGCTCTCGTGGAATTCTGGCAATTCGACTGGACTGTCGTCTTGAGTTGCTGGCAGCTCTTCGGCGTTTTTCTGCCAGATTGGTTTAATCCATTCATCGTCAACAGCTTCAGGGCTGGATGGTCTGACCATGAGATCGGAGCTGTCTTTGTCAAAGATTTGAGCCTCAATGACATCTGATGCAGTTGATTGTGATTCTTGAATATAGGTATCTGGAGTGTCTTCCACCTCCTGTGAGAAACTTTCATCAGTGAGCTCAGTGGTTTGGGAATCAACAAGGATCTCTTGTTTTTGTTGTGTTTCTGCTTGTGTGGTTTCCTCTATGAGTTGGTCAGCACTTTGTTCAAGTGCTATTTTTTCTTCTTCTTCTTTATCTTCACAGACAGGCAAGCTGTCTTGTACTTCTTCTGCTAATTCAATGTCATTGACTTCAGAAAAGCTCTCGTGGAATTCTGGCAATTCGACTGGACTGCTGTCTTGAGTTGCTGGCAGCTCTTCGGCGTTTTTCTGCCAGATTGGTTTAATCCATTCATCGTCAACAGCTTCAGGGCTGGATGGTCTGACCATGAGATCGGAGCTGTCTGCGTCAAAGATTTGAGCCTCAATGACATCTGATGCAGTCGATTGTGATTCTGGAATATAGGTATCTGGAGTGTCTTCCACCTCCTGTGAGAAACTTTCATCAGTGAGCTCAGTGGTTTGGGAATCAACAAGGATCTCTTGTTCTTGTTGTGTTTCTGCTTGTGTGGTTTCCTCTATGAGTTGGTCAGCACTTTGCTCAAGTGCTATTTCTTCTTCTTCTTCTTTTTCTTCACAGACAGGCAAGCTGTCTTGTACTTCTTCTGCTAATTCAATGTCATTGACTTCAGAAAAGCTCTCGTGGAATTCTGGCAATTCGACTGGACTGTCGTCTTGAGTTGCTGGCAGCTCTTCAGCGTTTTTCTGCAAGATTGGTTTAATCCATTCATCGTCAACAGCTTCAGGGCTGGATGGTCTGAACATGAGATTGCAGCTGTCTGCGTCAAAGATTTGAGCCTCAATGACATCTGATGCAGTCGATTGTGATTCTGGAATATAGGTATCTGGAGTGTCTTTCACCTCCTGTGAGAAACTTTCATCAGTGAGCTCAGTGGTTTGGGAATCAACAAGGATCTCTTGTTCTTGTTGTGTTTCTGCTTGTGTGGTTTCCTCTATGAGTTGGTCAGCACTTTCTTCAGGTGCTATTTCTTCTTCTTCTTTATCTTCACAGACAGGCAAGCTGTCTTGTACTTCTTCTGCTAATTCAATGTCATTGACTTCAGAAAATCTCTCGTGGAATTCTGGCAATTCGACTGGACTGTCGTCTTGAGTTGCTGGCAGCTCTTCAGCGTTTTTCTGCAAGATTGGTTTAATCCATTCATCGTCAACAGCTTCAGGGCTGGATGGTCTGTCCATGAGATTGCAGCTGTCTGCGTCAAAGATTTGAGCCTCAATGACATCTGATGCAGTCGATTGTGATTCTGGAATATAGGTATCTGGAGTGTCTTCCACCTCCTGTGAGAAACTTTCATCAGTGAGCTCAGTGGTTTGGGAATCAACAAGGATCTCTTGTTCTTGTTGTGTTTCTGCTTGTTTGGTTTCCTCTATGAGTTGGTCAGCACTTTCTTCAGGTGCTATTTCTTCTCCTTCTTTATCTTCACAGACAGGCAAGCTGTCTTGTACTTCTTCTGCTAATTCAATGTCATTGACTTCAGAAAAGCTCTCGTGGAATTCTGGCAATTCGACTGGACTGTCGTCTTGAGTTGCTGGCAGCTCTTCAGCGTTTTTCTGCAAGATTGGTTTAATCCATTCATCGTCAACAGCTTCAGGGCTGGATGGTCTGAACATGAGATTGCAGCTGTCTGCGTCAAAGATTTGAGCCTCGATGACATCTGATGCAGTCGATTGTGATTCTGGAATATAGGTATCTGGAGTGTCTTCCACCTCCTGTGAGAAACTTTCATCAGTGAGCTCAGTGGTTTGGGAATCAACAAGGATCTCTTGTTCTTGTTGTGTTTCTGCTTCTGTGGTTTCCTCTATGAGTTGGTCAGCACTTTCTTCAGGTGCTATTTCTTCTTCTTCTTTATCTTCACAGACAGGCAAGCTGTCTTGTACTTCTTCTGCTAATTCAATGTCATTGACTTCAGAAAAGCTCTCGTGGAATTCTGGCAATTCGACTGGACTGTCGTCTTGAGTTGCTGGCAGCTCTTCGGCGTTTTTCTGCAAGATTGGTTTAATCCATTCATCGTCAACAGCTTCAGGGCTGGATGGTCTGACCATGAGATTGCAGCTGTCTGCGTCAAAGATTTTAGCCTCAATGACATCTGATGCAGTCGATTGTGATTCTGGAATATAGTTATCTGGAGTGTCTTCCACCTCCTGCGAGAAACTTTCATCAGTGAGCTCAGTGGTTTGGGAATCAACAAGGATCTCTTGTTCTTGTTGTGTTTCTGCTTGTGTGGTTTCCTCTATGAGTTGGTCAGCACTTTGTTCAAGTGCTATTTCTTTTTCTTCTTCTTTTTCTTCACAGACAGGCAAGCTGTCTTGTACTTCTTCTGCTAATTCAATGTCATTGACTTCAGAAAAGCTCTCGTGGAATTCTGGCAATTCGACTGGACTGTCGTCTTGAGTTGCTGGCAGCTCTTCAGCGTTTTTCTGCAAGATTGGTTTAATCCATTCATCGTTAACAGCTTCAGGGCTGGATGGTCTGTCCATGAGATTGCAGCTGTCTGCGTCAAAGATTTGAGCCTCAATGACATCTGATGCAGTCGATTGTGATTCTGGAATATAGGTATCTGGAGTGTCTTCCACCTCCTGTGAGAAACTTTCATCAGTGAGCTCAGTGGTTTGGGAATCAACAAGGATCTCTTGTTCTTGTTGTGTTTCTGCTTGTGTGGTTTCCTCTATGAGTTGGTCAGCACTTTCTTCAGGTTCTATTTCTTCTTCTTCTTTATCTTCACAGACAGGCAAGCTGTCTTGTACTTCTTCTGCTAATTCAATGTCATTGACTTCAGAAAAGCTCTCGTGGAATTCTGGCAATTCGACTGGACTGTCGTCTTGAGTTGCTGGCAGCTCTTCGGCGTTTTTCTGCAAGATTTGTTTAATCCATTCATCGTCAACAGCTTCAGGGCTGGATGGTCTGACCTTGAGATTGCAGCTGTCTGCGTCAAAGATTTGAGCCCCAATGACATCTGATGCAGTCGATTGTGATTCTGGAATATAGGTATCTGGAGTGTCTTCCACCTCCTGTGAGAAACTTTCTTCAGTGAGCTCAGTGGTTTGGGAATCAACAAGGATCTCTTGTTCTTGTTGTGTTTCTGCTTGTGTGGTTTCCTCTATGAGTTGGTCAGCACTTTGTTCAAGTGCTATTTCTTCTTCTTCTTTTTCTTCACAGACAGGCAAGCTGTCTTGTACTTCTTCTGCTAATTCAATGTCATTGACTTCAGAAAAGCTCTCGTGGAATTCTGGCAATTCGACTGGACTGTCGTCTTGAGTTGCTGGCAGCTCTTCAGCGTTTTTCTGCAAGATTGGTTTAATCCATTCATCGTCAACAGCTTCAGGGCTGGATGGTCTGAACATGAGATTGCAGCTGTCTGCGTCAAAGATTTGAGCCCCAATGACATCTGATGCAGTCGATTGTGATTCTGGAATATAGGTATCTGGAGTGTCTTCCACCTCCTGTGAGAAACTTTCTTCAGTGAGCTCAGTGGTTTGGGAATCAACAAGGATCTCTTGTTCTTGTTGTGTTTCTGCTTGTGTGGTTTCCTCTATGAGTTGGTCAGCACTTTGTTCAAGTGCTATTTCTTCTTCTTCTTTTTCTTCACAGACAGGCAAGCTGTCTTGTACTTCTTCTGCTAATTCAATGTCATTGACTTCAGAAAAGCTCTCGTGGAATTCTGGCAATTCGACTGGACTGTCGTCTTGAGTTGCTGGCAGCTCTTCAGCGTTTTTCTGCAAGATTGGTTTAATCCATTCATCGTCAACAGCTTCAGGGCTGGATGGTCTGAACATGAGATTGCAGCTGTCTGCGTCAACGATTTGAGCCTCGATGACATCTGATGCAGTCGATTGTGATTCTGGAATATAGGTATCTGGAGTGTCTTCCACCTCCTGTGAGAAACTTTCATCAGTGAGCTCAGTGGTTTGGGAATCAACAAGGATCTCTTGTTCTTGTTGTGTTTCTGCTTCTGTGGTTTCCTCTATGAGTTGGTCAGCACTTTCTTCAGGTGCTATTTCTTCTTCTTCTTTATCTTCACAGACAGGCAAGCTGTCTTGTACTTCTTCTGCTAATTCAATGTCATTGACTTCAGAAAAGCTCTCGTGGAATTCTGGCAATTCGACTGGACTGTCGTCTTGAGTTGCTGGCAGCTCTTCGGCGTTTTTCTGCCAGATTGGTTTAATCCATTCATCGTCAACAGCTTCAGGGCTGGATGGTGTGAACATGAGATTGCAGCTGTCTGCGTCAAAGATTTGAGCCTCGATGACATCTGATGCAGTCGATTGTGATTCTGGAATATAGGTATCTGGAGTGTCTTCCACCTCCTGTGAGAAACTTTCATCAGTGAGCTCAGTGGTTTGGGAATCAACAAGGATCTCTTGTTCTTGTTGTGTTTCTGCTTGTGTGGTTTCCTCTATGAGTTGGTCAGCACTTTGTTCAAGTGCTATTTCTTCTTCTTCTTCTTTTTCTTCACAGACAGGCAAGCTGTCTTGTACTTCTTCTGCTAATTCAATGTCATTGACTTCAGAAAAGCTCTCGTGGAATTCTGGCAATTCGACTGGACTGTCGTCTTGAGTTGCTGGCAGCTCTTCGGCGTTTTTCTGCAAGATTTGTTTAATCCATTCATCGTCAACAGCTTCAGGGCTGGATGGTCTGACCTTGAGATTGCAGCTGTCTGCGTCAAAGATTTGAGCCCCAATGACATCTGATGCAGTCGATTGTGATTCTGGAATATAGGTATCTGGAGTGTCTTCCACCTCCTGTGAGAAACTTTCTTCAGTGAGCTCAGTGGTTTGGGAATCAACAAGGATCTCTTGTTCTTGTTGTGTTTCTGCTTGTGTGGTTTCCTCTATGAGTTGGTCAGCACTTTGTTCAAGTGCTATTTCTTCTTCTTCTTCTTTTTCTTCACAGACAGGCAAGCTGTCTTGTACTTCTTCTGCTAATTCAATGTCATTGACTTCAGAAAAGCTCTCGTGGAATTCTGGCAATTCGACTGGACTGTCGTCTTGAGTTGCTGGCAGCTCTTCAGCGTTTTTCTGCAAGATTGGTTTAATCCATTCATCGTCAACAGCTTCAGGGCTGGATGGTCTGAACATGAGATTGCAGCTGTCTGCGTCAAAGATTTGAGCCTCAATGACATCTAATGCAGTCGATTGTGATTCTGGAATATAGGTATCTGGAGTGTCTTCCACCTCCTGTGAGAAACTTTCATCAGTGAGCTCAGTGGTTTGGGAATCAACAAGGATCTCTTGTTCTTGTTGTGTTTCTGCTTCTGTGGTTTCCTCTATGAGTTGGTCAGCACTTTCTTCAGGTGCTATTTCTTCTTCTTCTTTATCTTCACAGACAGGCAAGCTGTCTTGTACTTCTTCTGCTAATTCAATGTCATTGACTTCAGAAAAGCTCTCGTGGAATTCTGGCAATTCGACTGGACTGTCGTCTTGAGTTGCTGGCAGCTCTTCGGCGTTTTTCTGCCAGATTGGTTTAATCCATTCATCGTCAACAGCTTCAGGGCTGGATGGTCTGACCATGAGATCGGAGCTGTCTGCGTCAAAGATTTGAGCCTCAATGACATCTGATGCAGTCGATTGTGATTCTGGAATATAGGTATCTGGAGTGTCTTCCACCTCCTGTGAGAAACTTTCATCAGTGAGCTCAGTGGTTTGGGAATCAACAAGGATCTCTTGTTCTTGTTGTGTTTCTGCTTGTGTGGTTTCCTCTATGAGTTGGTCAGCACTTTGTTCAAGTGCTATTTCTTCTTCTTCTTTTTCTTCACAGACAGGCAAGCTGTCTTGTACTTCTTCTGCTAATTCAATGTCATTGACTTCAGAAAAGCTCTCGTGGAATTCTGGCAATTCGACTGGACTGTCGTCTTGAGTTGCTGGCAGCTCTTCAGCGTTTTTCTGCAAGATTGGTTTAATCCATTCATCGTCAACAGCTTCAGGGCTGGATGGTCTGAACATGAGATTGCAGCTGTCTGCGTCAAAGATTTGAGCCTCGATGACATCTGATGCAGTCGATTGTGATTCTGGAATATAGGTATCTGGAGTGTCTTCCACCTCCTGTGAGAAACTTTCATCAGTGAGCTCAGTGGTTTGGGAATCAACAAGGATCTCTTGTTCTTGTTGTGTTTCTGCTTCTGTGGTTTCCTCTATGAGTTGGTCAGCACTTTCTTCAGGTGCTATTTCTTCTTCTTCTTTATCTTCACAGACAGGCAAGCTGTCTTGTACTTCTTCTGCTAATTCAATGTCATTGACTTCAGAAAAGCTCTCGTGGAATTCTGGCAATTCGACTGGACTGTCGTCTTGAGTTGCTGGCAGCTCTTCGGCGTTTTTCTGCCAGATTGGTTTAATCCATTCATCGTCAACAGCTTCAGGGCTGGATGGTCTGACCATGAGATCGGAGCTGTCTTTGTCAAAGATTTGAGCCTCAATGACATCTGATGCAGTTGATTGTGATTCTTGAATATAGGTATCTGGAGTGTCTTCCACCTCCTGTGAGAAACTTTCATCAGTGAGCTCAGTGGTTTGGGAATCAACAAGGATCTCTTGTTCTTGTTGTGTTTCTGCTTGTGTGGTTTCCTCTATGAGTTGGTCAGCACTTTGTTCAAGTGCTATTTTTTCTTCTTCTTCTTTATCTTCACAGACAGGCAAGCTGTCTTGTACTTCTTCTGCTAATTCAATGTCATTGACTTCAGAAAAGCTCTCGTGGAATTCTGGCAATTCGACTGGACTGCTGTCTTGAGTTGCTGGCAGCTCTTCGGCGTTTTTCTGCCAGATTGGTTTAATCCATTCATCGTCAACAGCTTCAGGGCTGGATGGTCTGACCATGAGATCGGAGCTGTCTGCGTCAAAGATTTGAGCCTCAATGACATCTGATGCAGTCGATTGTGATTCTGGAATATAGGTATCTGGAGTGTCTTCCACCTCCTGTGAGAAACTTTCATCAGTGAGCTCAGTGGTTTGGGAATCAACAAGGATCTCTTGTTCTTGTTGTGTTTCTGCTTGTGTGGTTTCCTCTATGAGTTGGTCAGCACTTTGCTCAAGTGCTATTTCTTCTTCTTCTTCTTTTTCTTCACAGACAGGCAAGCTGTCTTGTACTTCTTCTGCTAATTCAATGTCATTGACTTCAGAAAAGCTCTCGTGGAATTCTGGCAATTCGACTGGACTGTCGTCTTGAGTTGCTGGCAGCTCTTCAGCGTTTTTCTGCAAGATTGGTTTAATCCATTCATCGTCAACAGCTTCAGGGCTGGATGGTCTGTCCATGAGATTGCAGCTGTCTGCGTCAAAGATTTGAGCCTCAATGACATCTGATGCAGTCGATTGTGATTCTGGAATATAGGTATCTGGAGTGTCTTTCACCTCCTGTGAGAAACTTTCATCAGTGAGCTCAGTGGTTTGGGAATCAACAAGGATCTCTTGTTCTTGTTGTGTTTCTGCTTGTGTGGTTTCCTCTATGAGTTGGTCAGCACTTTCTTCAGGTGCTATTTCTTCTTCTTCTTTATCTTCACAGACAGGCAAGCTGTCTTGTACTTCTTCTGCTAATTCAATGTCATTGACTTCAGAAAATCTCTCGTGGAATTCTGGCAATTCGACTGGACTGTCGTCTTGAGTTGCTGGCAGCTCTTCAGCGTTTTTCTGCAAGATTGGTTTAATCCATTCATCGTCAACAGCTTCAGGGCTGGATGGTCTGTCCATGAGATTGCAGCTGTCTGCGTCAAAGATTTGAGCCTCAATGACATCTGATGCAGTCGATTGTGATTCTGGAATATAGGTATCTGGAGTGTCTTCCACCTCCTGTGAGAAACTTTCATCAGTGAGCTCAGTGGTTTGGGAATCAACAAGGATCTCTTGTTCTTGTTGTGTTTCTGCTTGTTTGGTTTCCTCTATGAGTTGGTCAGCACTTTCTTCAGGTGCTATTTCTTCTCCTTCTTTATCTTCACAGACAGGCAAGCTGTCTTGTACTTCTTCTGCTAATTCAATGTCATTGACTTCAGAAAAGCTCTCGTGGAATTCTGGCAATTCGACTGGACTGTCGTCTTGAGTTGCTGGCAGCTCTTCAGCGTTTTTCTGAAAGATTGGTTTAATCCATTCATCGTCAACAGCTTCAGGGCTGGATGGTCTTTCCATAAGATTGCAGCTGTCTGCGTCAAAGATTTGAGCCTCGATGACATCTGATGCAGTCGATTGTGATTCTGGAATATAGGTATCTGGAGTGTCTTCCACCTCCTGTGAAAAACTTTCATCAGTGAGCTCAGTGGTTTGGGAATCAACAAGGATCTCTTGTTCTTGTTGTGTTTCTGCTTGTTTGGTTTCCTCTATGAGTTGGTCAGCACTTTCTTCAGGTGCTATTTCTTCTCCTTCTTTATCTTCACAGACAGGCAAGCTGTCTTGTACTTCTTCTGCTAATTCAATGTCATTGACTTCAGAAAAGCTCTCGTGGAATTCTGACAATTCGACTGGACTGTCGTCTTGAGTTGCTGGCAGCTCTTCAGCATTTTTCTGCAAGATTGGTTTAATCCATTCATCGTCAACAGCTTCAGGGCTGGATGGTCTGTCCATGAGATTGCAGCTGTCTGCGTCAAAGATTTGAGCCTCAATGACATCTGATGCAGTCGATTGTGATTCTGGAATATAGGTATCTGGAGTGTCTTCCACCTCCTGTGAGAAACTTTCATCAGTGAGCTCAGTGGTTTGGGAATCAACAAGGATCTCTTGTTCTTGTTGTGTTTCTGCTTGTGTGGTTTCCTCTATGAGTTGGTCAGCACTTTCTTCAGGTGCTATTTCTTCTTCTTCTTTATCTTCACAGACAGGCAAGCTGTCTTGTACTTCTTCTGCTAATTCAATGTCATTGACTTCAGAAAAGCTCTCGTGGAATTCTGGCAATTCGACTGGACTGTCGTCTTGAGTTGCTGGCAGCTCTTCAGCGTTTTTCTGCAAGATTGGTTTAATCCATTCATCGTCAACAGCTTCAGGGCTGGATGGTCTGTCCATGAGATTGCAGCTGTCTGCGTCAAAGATTTGAGCCTCAATGACATCTGATGCAGTCGATTGTGATTCTGGAATATAGGTATCTGGAGTGTCTTTCACCTCCTGTGAGAAACTTTCATCAGTGAGCTCAGTGGTTTGGGAATCAACAAGGATCTCTTGTTCTTGTTGTGTTTCTGCTTGTGTGGTTTCCTCTATGAGTTGGTCAGCACTTTCTTCAGGTGCTATTTCTTCTTCTTCTCTACGTTCATCGCTGGACGTTGTTGATAAGATCTTATTTTCTTTTTTATTCTCTAAAATATCATCAGTCATTTCTTTCATAATTTCTTTGACAATATTATCAGCTAAATTAATAATATTGTCAGATTGAATCGATTCAATGTTTGTAGTTTCGTCATTTGGAATGTGTATTTGGATTTTTTCTTCATGTAGTTGAATATAGTTTTTAGGATCAGTATGCGCCTGTATGTGAAAAATTGCTTCACGTCTTGGTGGATGAAAACGAATCACTGCTTCTGTATAGACGTTGTGACGGATCTTCTTTTTTCTAGCTAGCAACGCTAATGTTTTAGTGAATACTGCTGGTCTTTCGTCGTTTTCTAAAAAGTCCTTTAAAACAATGGAATCTGTGGTATATTTCATTATTGGGTCTCTTGGTGATGAGAGAAGTCGAACATAAAAATGCTGCTGCTTAAGCTGACAATCTTCTTCATCTTCTAAATATCCCTTTGTCGCTGATACAAAGTGTCTTTCTACGTCGCTAGAGTATTCTTGTTCTGTACTTTGAATGTTTTCATCACTAATTGAATCATCAAAGCTCTGGATCTCTTTTCCATTCTGAGAGAAACTTGAACTCAGAGACGATGGTTTTTCTGATGAAGCTTCATTTGTGTTTGCTAACGTCGAATCGGGCTTCTCATTTTCGGATAGATGTAATGTTTCATCTTCTTTTTCTTCTTCGCAGCATTTGTTTTTTACCTCTGCTGATTCAGCGTCTATTAATGTTTTCGATTTTTTTTCACGGAGGTCGATTAGTCCATGATCGAATTCTTTTGATCCCACTTTGTCGAATTCTGTCTTTTCTACTTGGTCTTGTGTTATAAGCAAATCATCTTCATCAACCAGGAAGCCTTCAGTTTTCTTTTCACTTGAGATTATAAGTAATGGAGTATCTTTCCCTTCATACTCTTCTAAATACTCCTCCGGATTTCGGCTGATAACAGTGATGACACTGCTGTTAGTAGATGCTGAGCTTTCTAAATCGAATGTCGAGTCTGCCGATACTATGCTCTGTTGATCTTCAGAACTGTACATCATCATTTCTTTTAGTGAGTCTTCATACTGGTCGCTGAAAGTTGTATCCATTGTTATGAGACCCATATCAGATTCGGATAAAAACTCCATGTAGGTTTCATTGACCAGGTGTTCGTATTTCTGAGCAAGGGAAGAGCGTGTAGGGACTTTGTTTCCTGGCAAGTTATCGACTGCTTCTTCTTTTATCTTCGTATTGTCATTATGTCTCTTTGTTTCTAAAACGTGTAGCAGAGACTCGTCTGTACCTTTGTTTCCAACGTTTTCGTTGTCTATAGGTGTCTTGTCGTGGCTTAGTTCTCTAAAAACACTATCTTTGTTTTGATCGCCAATAGAATTTTCTTGGGTTTTTTCGTCAAGAACTCCCTCGTAAGTTAGGCGTTGGTCCTCTATAAACGTGTTAATATCATCGCTTTGACCACTTTGGTCTGTGGGCAGTTGATCGTGGAATGTGTGGTGACTGGACGGTTCTGTGTTGCTAGATACATTTTGTGTTTCTTGTATGGAAGTTTGTTCACTTAACGTATAATCTCTATCCTCATCGAGTATTGTCGTTTCAAGTGGTAGTTCTTGTTCAGTCATCTTTAGACAGCTAGTATCACTGACAAATACATCTTCTGTTGCGATTGGCAACGTGGGTTGCGTTTGTTCTGAGGTTGTTACGGCAATACTATTTTCATCATGTAATGCGTCTATTAAAAAGCCAGAATCAGCAGTAACTATTGATAAGTCAGATCTGGTTTCTCTTTGGCTAACATCCAGTCTTGTAGACATTGTATTTTCATTGAATGTTTGGCCATCATCAGTTTTCGACATCTCCCCGTCCGATGTAAGTGGTTTGGTCTCCAGATTACTTTCTTCGACGGATAGTGTTTGGTCAAGTGGGAATGATTGGTTCGATTGTGATTTGTTTAGAATCAAATCGTTTGTCTGGAAGGCGTTTTGTGGTTCCTGAGATAATGTCTCACCATTGGTACTCACTTCAAAAGGCACTGTGTTGGTAATGTGTTTGGACGTATTTTCTGTGGAGGCACTTTCAGATGATTCAAACCTATGCAGCAGCTTAATTGGCGAGCAACTCTCGGTTTCTTCATTTGCCGAGCTCTCAAATCGGGTAGTTTCTGTCAATTCTGGGTAAATGTCTTCATTATTTGAATCATTTTCAACAATTGTATCCAGTACGGTTATCTCGTCTGTCGTGTTTTCTGCAAAGCTGTTTGAAATGCTGATGCTCAGCTCAGTTGGTAAGCTTTTGCTTTTTGGTATTGAAAATTCATGATCATAGTCAGATGTTTCAGATAAACTTAAAGACCCGGTGTTGTTCTTTTTCGCGAGCCTCTCTAATCGTTCTGATTCTGAATTAGATGGTGAGATAAAGGCATCATCCAAAGCATCAGTGTCATCTACTGGTGTGCTGATTCTGTCTGGTGGTTTACCAAACAAGAACGGGCTGCCCCTGGTTAAATGTGGTCCTTGTGCTGCAATGCGTTCTTCGGCGCTGCATGTCATATTGTCGACGGAACTGCTGAACTTACTTAAATCTATTCTTCTTTTATAAATAGAGTACTGCCTTGAACACGTTTTGATAAAATCGTCATCAGAGCAGCTAATGCTTAATGGTGGAGGTGAGATTGTTATATCATCAACTGAGGAGCTGTATTCTCCGTGGATGCTAGCATTGTCAAAGCCATGTGCACCAAACTGTTCCAGCGCGTCCTTTGTGCTTTCTGGATTAGAATGGTATCTGGAAGACCGGGGGTTGCCGCCTCTGTATCTAAGACGCAGTGGACTTTCTGTGTCTGAGGAAATTCTACTAAGGTCATCGACGGAAGAACTGAGATCTGACTCAATAGATCTGCTTGGAGGAGACTGGCTTTGTGGGTACATGTACAGGTCGTCAACAGAAGTACTCAGCTCATTGGCTGATGACTTCTTTTTAATTTCGTTATCGAGTGGTCTGTGTTCGATTAGTGAGGAATTATCGGTGTTCTCAAGACTTTGATAGAACTCGTACTGTCTCTGCTCAAAGCTCTGATTGACTGGAGTTCCATAAACAGGCGTTGCATTATCATAATCGGAATCGGTGTTTGGAATGGGGTTGGTCTGCATTGCGTTGGTCATCTCCATAGTAGTGCTCAGCTGTCTGTTGTCTAAAACTTCATTAAAACTATCACTGTCTCCGCCTTCATCGGTGTTATCGCCGTCTTCCTCTACCGACATGGTCTCTGACGAGGAAAGCGCATCAGAACTTTGGAATAGTTCCGAGTCCAGTTCAGATGATGTGGAGTTATACATGCCTGTATCATCACTTGCTGACATGTCCGTATCACAGCCGGGAGATAAAAGTGCCGAGGCCCCGTCACATCGTTCCGGGGAAAGTGCATAGTGGTCAGTGTTATAGCCTTGGTCTCTCGTAATGTCCGTTACATTATCTTGCTTCCGTATCTTCACTCGTCTATGTGCATCCAATTCCATACGATGCTTGTGGGTTTTTTCCTTGAAGGATTGGGTCGATTGAAGTGAAAGCTCTTTGGTCTGGGCACTTGTGGTTTCGGTGAAATGTCCACCTTCTTTTTTAAACTCTTCTCTTGTTTTTGTAGTCGTCATTGGTTTTGTTATTTCTGGTGATGTTAGTGCTTTTCCTGACTGATTAAGATTCGAAACATTTGAATCACGTTCCATTTCCCTAAAGGCAGGCTTGTTGCGCCATTCTTGTTCGTCGACAGGATCTCCTTCCTCGCCACGAACCAGCTCATCTATTTTCTCAGCGAGTGACTCGGTCGAGACTTCCTCGCTCAGCAGCTGATCGGCTATGGGTGCGTGGATGATGTCACTCATCCACTGTTTAAGAAACTCCTTGTTCTTTTCTTCCTCCTCCCGTAGTTCTTCTTGGTCTTTGTTAAAAGCCCAAGCCCAGCTGTATTCATTAGCCCATTGTTCGTCTTCTTGGGGTAACTGCTCGGGCGGCGGTTCGGGGGATGGAGGTGGTCGCATGAATTCGGCTTGCAAACTCTGGGTTATGCTCTCTTGTCTCTGCGAGTAAATTTGGCATTTATATATAAAAATCTTGGTATAAACCAAGAAAACATAACAAAAATTAAATAAATTAGAAAAAAAAAATTTTTAATGTGTATTGAACATGTGTTAGTAGTAGGTGCTAGTGATCCTGGTTTCAGTCCTTATTAAAGCTAGCAGTGGTTAATTTTATACTAAGCTAAAGATATACGTGAATGATTAATGTGAACAATTGTTGAATTAAAAACTGACAAAATTTTCAGCAGAGACAAAAAGACAATTACAACTGCAAGTAGTGACGTAGCTCTCTTATTTTCTTGATTATGCGCCCTTCTCCCACCAACTATTTTAAATTCTCCCACCAAACGACTACCCCCCCCCCCCCCCCAACCCCTCCACACACACACCAATAGAAGCCAACCATTCTTTTTGGCTATTTTTGTTAGTACTTTTGCCAAGTTTAAATACAAAATTTTTGAAAAGATTTTTTATTATCGAGATCAGATTAAAACAACTGCTGATTTGACAAATACCCTAAGAGTAAGTCTGCCATCGAGAAAATTACATATACTTTATGATAATTGCAATGCCGCTGTTCGTTGTTTTTTTTTTTTAAGTAGGCCTATAGAATCAATGCACTGTGCTCCGGTTTAAAAAAGCAAAAACTTTTATCAATGACGAAACTTAAGTAATCATGTGGCAATAGCTGTTATATTAAAAATACATTTCTTTTTGCAATGGTGTAGCTATGTGGGGGTGGTTCACCCCATTCCACTAAACACATACATAATGATACATCGAGAGTAGATGAATTTATTATTAATTTGATAGAGCAGATAGACACAGGTTCTGTCTTTGGAATGGAAAGCTATGTATGATGTGAACCATTGTATTTTGGGTAGAACTTAAAAGACCAAGAAAATATTGACCAATTTCGAGTTCATCGAATTCCTTAGTGCTTGTTCGGTTTATAGCTCTACCTATATATACTATAGATCCGCCCAAAACGTTTGAAGTAGGGGTCCAGGTGTTGCCCGCACCCCATGAAGAGAATCTAGACTTGTTTGTACAACACGTTGGCCAAATTGTCTTATCTCATCCTCCTCTGTTCACTGGCATTTAGCCACGACTATTAGAGCTGTGGGATTTGCTTCTTATTTCTACCTCCATTCTCCGAATGTCGTGTCTTTTTGTTCTTATAGACTAGCCCCAGTTCTGTACGCAGCCTGATGTAGGACATTATCAAATATTGATGTCGAATAAGTGTGCACCAACATTAACCGCGATGCAACTGCACAGAGAAACTTGGCAGGTATTGACGTCTTACGATATCGCAGGTTTCAAGCAGACACAAAACACACGCGTTGGCAGACAGCTTGGCTTATGGCAGAAGGTGAACAATTTAAAACAAAATCTGCGGAACGTATGTTCAGTCTTGCCACTTTACATCCATTCACACTCTGAAACTTTTATGTTCTTAAATTTGAAACAAAGATTTTGTCTTGTCAACAGGGTTTCTTCCAGAAAGAATGTCTACCGCCCCCCCCCCCCCCCCCGAACTAAATTGAATTTATATAGAAAATATATACTTTTAACGGTGTCCGCCCCCCCCCCCCGAAAATTTTAGCCACACCCCCCCCCCCCTCCAAAATTTAATGTGCCCGCCTCACCCCCTCCCCCCCCCCCCCCCAAGAAAAAAGTCTGGTAGAAACACTACTTGTCAAAGCGATATTGATTTTAAATCACCCATTATTTCTGTAACTTCGTGTCACGGTGTCACGCTATTTAGAATTATCATTTTTAAAACGCAGTTATGCAAGTGCTTTTAGCGCAGTCATTACGTTCATCAAATTCGCATTATATTTCATTTTTTTTTTAATTATGGGGTTTTTTTTACATTTGACAACAACGACTCGTATCTCGATTTGAATCCAGTTTTAAGCTCGAATAACCTAATCAATAGAACATTTGTATTGATTGGACTGACTGTTTGTTCAATAATGCTCGTTAGCTGCAAACTAATTCCTTCCAGGTTTCCGTTTGTTGAGTAACTGGGTGAGCTTGATTGCGATAATATGGGCGTGGCTAGCATGTTTTTAACGCTAGATCATGTCCTAACATTTGCTTCCCTCTATATAAGACATTGTTGACTTCCAGCTTAGCTTGTTTTTATTGCTGTCATTTAGCTGGACATGTTCTGTCTCTTCATCTCAAGCTAGATGTACTTTGCTGTTAGCTTTAAGCGATACCACCTACATTAAATTATATCAGAGCAGGATTGATTAAAGGACTTGTTAGTTTACAACTCAGCTAGGAATGTTCAGTGGTGTCTCACAATTATTGTGACATGTTTTCGACGCAGACCGGCCTAAATTACAGCTAGCTCGGTATATAAAATGTGTGAGATAATTGAGATTTAGCTAGTTATCACAAATACATGTATTAAAAATGTTAATTCTAATGTTTTATGTGGAAAGTAAAACAACTATTCTGGTATGTGGTATAAAGGGGGGGGGGGTAGCTGATGTTCACGTTCACAGACAGGCCTCTCAAGAGTTGAAACCCCTGGCTTAAATAGTAAACATGCTTGGAATTTTCTGATTCTCTTTATCGGGATCAGGGATTGTCCAGAGCTGAATACCCAGAGCTGGTGCCAACACGTCAGATAAACCATACAGGCAACATGCAAGTTTAATTATGGATTTTTTTTTACATTGTTACAAAAATAAAAAGAAGGGGGGGGGGGGGCTTTTTTTATCAAACTAAAAAAAAAACCACACCATGTATAAATAATAAGGTGAAGAGGGAGAGAAGAGTAAAAAGGAATATTACTTTACCGATAAATTGACGCACTAAGATAAGAATTTGTTAACCCAACAATTTACAAAATCCCCCCCCCCCCCCCCCCCCCCCCACCCAGGGCTTAGAATGAGTGATGGCTGTGTGCTGAAAATGATTAATAAGTGAGCAAACATGTAACGTAAGGTTAAACAACTAGATGGGAATACCGGTATAGATCATAAGTACCGCGTATAGAACTATAAAAAGAAATGCCGATCAAGATATGCTTTGTCAAAGATAAAAGAGAACCACATCTTTCCTCCCTTTAGCCAGCGTTCCCCAGATTCGTACCTGGATATCTATAGGTTATTGTTTACGTAATCTACACGGGGTTATCTGCCCGATAGTGTCTGCGTCATCGAAATTTATCTGTAAATCGATTGGTTGTTCTAAAAATACGTCATCCCGGGTGGAATTCTGGGAGGTAGATAAGAAGGCCAGATAATTTAGACACCTTTGTGTACATGTTTTCCCTGCTCGTTTATCTGTGTCCATCGTTGATGGGATAGAGGCGGAGGCTGTATACATGTGATCTCAACATGGAGTTACGGGTGGTAAACTACACTCAAATAAAACGATAAAACATGTAAGAAGTTTTTATAAATTGTATAAGGGAATCGTTTATGTGGGTGTCGTTGGTGGGCAATCGTTGTGTTGGATCGTACCTAGATGTGCCATCTTTCAGATTTTTGCCTAAAGGTTGCAGCAATGTAAAATTCGTACTAATCGATTAGCCAAACCCATTTATTAATTAAGCTAATAACGCAGAAAAATATTCACCTAATTTTGACCAAAAAGGACACAATTCTAATTAATTATTAATTTTAATAATGACACCATCCTCATAGGTGGATTCGGACAGGTACATTGGATGCCACCCCACCACTATAAATAATTAGAAAATAATTTGCGAAATCTGTACTCATAAAAATTTAACTATTCTTTTGTATATTTGTCTATTTTATGGTTTCTTATTTTAAATTAAGTGTTCTAAATGTGTATTATTATTTATATCTACAAATATGGACTTAGCCCCACCTCAACATATACATTAATTTATATAAGCCCACTCCTCCAAAACTAAAAGGCTAGGCCCGCCTATGACTAATTTTAAACCCCCTTGCAAACATTTAGATAAGGCTAATCACTAAGAACGTGCAATTAGTTCCTTTTCCAGACTGCTAATTTGTATTGACCTATGACCTTTTGCTGGTCTTTGATTGGGTTGCCCCGTATGAAGATAACGCGGCGACCTTACTAAAAAAAACGCTTGCAGTTGTCAGAGAAAGTCTTACAGTAAACGTTACGGACAACACGGGAGCAACGATGTTACTCACTTCGTGAAAAGACGCCAGCTTCTTCACGTGTCTCGAGTCTTCCTTGACCTGGGTGCTCTCTTCTGCGACGTCCGTGCGCGTGGAATGTGCAGACGTCTCGGACTCCTTGCTTCGCCACGGCTTCAGCTGTGACGGCAGTGGTGACCCTGACCCTGACCTCTGGTCCCATCTAGTGGGTGACATTCTGACCTCCATAATGGAGTCGTTCAACAGTTTCTGAAAGGATATATATATATATATATATATATATATATATATATATATATATATATATATATATATATATATATATATATATATAGGCCTATATATATATCCTATATATATACATACACACACACACACATATATATATATATATATATATATATATATATATATATATATTTATATATATATATATATATCACATCAATAATGCTCAAGTATACCCATCTTGTAAATGTAGACGATGTTCGCCTAAAAGAAATACCATCCTGTACAGTGCAGGTCAATTTCGTTAAAGAAAGATCTCTTTATTTTATATGTCCCATTGACTGACCTCTGATTTAATTATCTTATGGATAGGAAGGCCATTAAAATTAATTAGATTTTTAAGGTGATGTTTGTGGTCTAGAGACTTGACCCACCTTGGCTAAATTGATCTGCCTGCGTTGACCAGAGATGACCAGGTAACTCTGCTCTCCCCTGACGTCCATGGAAGATTCCAGGCACACCTTGGTACCTGAGTACCTGGAGACCCGTTCCAGCCCCGCCCCGTCCTCACCTGTGGGGAGAAATATGGGGATTTAGGTGAAGATATCTACAGTATGGGGCATTCTAAACATAGGTCTTTGTGTGGAGGCATTAACAGTATGGGGCATTCTAAACATAGGTCTTTGTGTGGAGGCATTAACAGTATAGGGCATTCTAAACATAGGTCTTTGTGTGGAGGCATTAACAGTATGGGGCATTCTAAACATAGGTCTTTGTGTGGAGGCATTAACAGTATGGGGCATTCTAAACATAGGTCTTTGTGTGGAGGCATTAACAGTATAGGGCATTCTAAACATAGGTCTTTGTGTGGAGGCATTAACAGTATAGGGCATTCTAAACATAGGTCTTTGTGTGGAGGCATTAACAGTATGGGGCATTCTAAACATAGGTCTTTGTGTGGAGGCATTAACAGTATAGGGCATTCTAAACATAGGTCTTTGTGTGGAGGCATTAACAGTATAGGGCATTCTAAACATAGGTCTTTGTGTGGAGGCATTAACAGTATGGGGCATTCTAAACATAGGTCTTTGTGTGGAGGCATTAACAGTATAGGGCATTCTAAACATAGGTCTTTGTGTGGAGGCATTAACAGTATGGGGCATTCTAAACATAGGTCTTTGTGTGGAGGCATTAACAGTATAGGGCATTCTAAACATAGGTCTTTGAGTGGAGGTACCGACGGTATACTAGGGCATACTAAACTAAACGTAGGTTTAGTGTAAGTAGCAACAGTATGGGGCATTCTAAACAAAGGTCTTTGTTGAGTGAAGGCATCAACAGTATAGGGCATACTAAACTAAATTTAGGTCTTTTAGTGTAAGTATCACCAATTTAGGGTATTTGAAACAAAGGTCTTTGAGAGGAGGCATCAACAGTATAGGGCATACTAAACATAAGTTTTTGAGTGAATTCATCATCAATGTAGGGTATATGAAACATGGATCTTTTAGTGAAAGTATCAACAATATAGGGTATAAAGAACAAATAAGGCATTATTAACACCGATAAACACTAAATGTTTTAATTGTCCTCAGTAGTATAGATAATAAATTTATAAAGCTCTTTGTACGAAAAATGCGAAGACCTTAAACAACGTAGGGTATACATAGCACGTCGGCTTTCAGTTAATATTTGAAGAAGACTTCAACAGTGAGTCTACTCAAATATGACCGACACAGTGGCGTAGGCAGGGGGGGGGGGTTAGGGGGGGTCATAACCCCCCCCCCCCCCATAGACCCCTCGGTATATATATAAAAAGTATGAGGGGGGGGTGCAAATCGAAAGTTTGAGGGGGGGGGGTGCAAATCGAAAGTTTGAGGGGGGGGGGTGCAAATCGAAAGTTTGAGGGGGGGTGCAAATCGAAAGTTTGAGGGGGGGGGGGGTGCAAATCGAAAGTTTGAGGGGGGGGGTGCAAATCGAAAGTTTGAGGGGGGGTGCAAATCGAAAGTTTGTCCCCGGGTAAAAATTGGAACCCCCCCCCCCCCTTGAGACGATCCTGGCTACGCCACTGGACCGACATTTATGGATTGAAATGCTATGATGCACACAAGAACGTTTTTTGTAGTCAGATGTGAGTTATTTTAATTTTTTCATTGGCTGTTAAATAAGTTTGAATTTTAAATATTGTTAAAGGTAACTCCAATGTGTAGCATGTATGGGGTTAATGAAGAAAACCTTGAAAAACTTGGTCAAACTATTTTTATGTGGCAATGTTGTTTAGACAAACTTGAGCTAGCATGGAACTAATTGCTTCACTCGCTGTCAAGGTAAATATAGACCTAGACAAGTTATAACTGCACCAGTTGTGTCTAAATTTATGCTCTTCTCTAGGTGCATCCAGTGCTGTTGTTGATGACAAACGTATGTCAGACATTGCTATTTTTTGTATGGAAATTGTTAGTGGTGAAGTCAGCGTTTCTTTTAGACTTTTTCCCCCCGGGAGGGGGGGAGTGAGGGCGCTAGACTTTCTTCGGGGGTGGGGGGGGGGGGGGGCGGACACTGTTAAATGTATATATTTTCTATATAAATTCCATTTCCTTCGGGGGGGGGGGGGGCGGTAGACAGAGATGCCTGGAAGAAACTGGGTGAAGTCTTAAATATTGGCGTTGGTTTGGTTTAGCCAACCTTCCAGAGTTAGAACAAGAAACACGAGTCAATGGGATTACAATTAGGCTGCGAGTACAGTAAATCTCTTTTACAAACAGCATTAATTATCAAGATAATACAACCAGTTACTTCACATACATTTATCTATATGTAGTAAAAAAAATATGGACAACTTAAATCAAAGTACAACGTATTTCCCAACATTATTTTAGTCAGTGAACAGCGCCATTAGCTTCATTACGGCTAATCAAAGCCATGTTTCTCGGGCAGTCACGTGACTCACCTACGATCCTGTCGACCAGGCGAGATGGCACCGCTACCACCTCTTCTATGACTGGTTCCGACATCCTCCTCTCGTGTGTGTGTGTGTGTTGTCTTGGTCCTCTGTTGCGAGGGCACCAAGTGTCCTAGTCCTTAGGTCTGTGCTTGTGACTGCATAGAAGAAGAGAAAAAAAAAGTTAAAGACGTCAGTACAGGACGGTTAAACCCAGCTGTGTGATGACGTCACCTGTTTAAAGAGGCGACACTCACGTCCACCCGATGGAGATCAGGTGTTGAATGGATGCTCTGTGTGAAGGTGAGCAGCTCTAGCGCACGTACATCCCCCACCTTGTGTTTGCCAAGTCCCCTCTTTGATTCGTTCAAACATGTTCTATTTTTAGACCCCGCGTGATTCATGACGTGGCGGATCGAGTTGGCAGCGGGTTCGCCCGTCTGTGACGTAACTCAGACATCCACAATAACAAATTTAATCGGTCGCTAGTAGATGTAGGTACGGTGTAGTGTGTATTTTCATAGTGTCTCTTGTCACGTGACTTGGTCTATTAATAGTAGAGCAACAAACTTGCTCACCCGGGGGTAAACTACTTGACCATCTCTAAATAAACACTTTGAACCTACGGCATAAGATGTTGCAACCACTCTCTGCCACTTATGATACGCGTTGTCGGACGGTAGAGCGTACGACCCGAAAGTCTCGAGTTCGGATCCCGGATCAGAGTCTACCTGTCACACAGAACACTCACCACTTGTAGGTACCTGACTGACAATAAGAGAAAGTCAATGTGAATGGGCCTAGAATTAAACACATTATTTCTGCAGTGGTTACTCATACAGATGAACGCTACTTTATCTGCCCTATTGAACGATAGGTCCCATAAAACACGATCCCGTAATTTGTAAGTAATTTCGTTTGTAATAATGTTAACTTTTCTTAAACCAGGACAGATTGGGCAATTCTGGCTTACATCGGTAACTGTTGGTAAATAACGTAAATTGGGGATCAAGTTTACATTGTTTTAAAGCAATGTAATTTTTATTTTAAATTCTCTAACTCTAAAAATACTCAGTAAATACGGCCATGTTTCTTGACGTTGCTTTTAGCAGCGCCTCGGGACAACTGCGCTGGTGGCCCGGGCAAGACTCAAGACGTTCCTAGGCCAGATCCTGTCCCCAGGCGGTGCCAGAGCCAGACACTCCCCACCCCCACCCCAAACACTCCCCGCCCCCACCCCAAAACACTCCCCCACCCCAAAACACTCCCCGCCCCCACCCCAAACACTCCCCGCCCCCACCCCAAAACACTCCCCCACCCCAAACACTCCCCGCCCCCACCCCACAGGTTATAGCTGCCAACGTGCCAGACCCTCTTGTCCCACACAGCCCCTGGGTGTCGTAAACTTCAAACTTCATGTAGCTGAACCAGATCACAACTGGGCTATCTCATAGAGACACTTCGTTTGTTCTAGGCGCTTTGGTGTCATCGAACTAAAATAAAATCTACTTAAACTAACAATTACTTGCTTTCATTGACCGCCCCGTCTTTTTTCATGATAAGTGATACTAGTTTTGAAGGAGTATGAGTATAATTTTTTTTGTTCTTTTTTTTGTGGCGTTTATGGTTAAAATATTGTAAAACATTTTTCTTACCTGACATACCTGTAAATCCCCCCCCCCCCCCCCCCCAATCCCACAATTCACCTGTCTTCAAATCTCTCAAGGTTACAAAAGCTCCTTCTATATTTCCCAGAGGTAAGCACAATACCAAATGTTTTTTAAAAGATGAAAGTTTCAGAAGGAAGGGCTGGAAGGTTGAGCTCAATACGAAACACACGCAGTTCCTGCTTGATAAAAGTTGCTATGAACGATAACTCTGCTAGTCTGGCTAGTCACTATAGGCGTTGTCTCCCTTCGTATCTAGACCGCCATTATGTATGTTGTAGTAACGTTAATTGTTTTTATAATCTCTTGTTCCACATTTGTTTTCGCTCTAAGCCGCCCCGTACACGTTGACTCATTGGGTCCCAGCCTCTCCACTGTGGCTGTTTCTTCTCTTCTCCGCTATTTCCCATATCCCGTTTGTGTACACCCACACCCAGTTTACATCTTGCGTATGTGTACATCAGCACCCATTGTACATACGTACACCCACACCATCAGCTGTGTGGAGCAGAGGCGTAGCGACCCTTCCCGGCGCCCGGGGACAAACTTTTCGATTTGCACCCCCTCCCCTCAAACTTTCGATTTGCACCCCCCTCAACCTTTCAATTTATTTTTCCAACCCATTTTGGCGCCCCCTAAGGTCGGCGCCCAGGACATATGTCCCCCCCCCCTCGCTACGCTACTGGTGTGGAGAGAGTGGGCCTGATACATGGGCACCATCTGGCTCTTCTAAACTTAAGTCCCAGGCTTTTTGCTTGGATTTCGATTGCGCAATCACCCAATGGTCTATGTGTATATTATTTTCTTATTATAACACCCTTTATACAAGTGAAAGTTATCGAAAATTGTACAAGTTTACATATACACCCATTTTACACTTGTACATTTGCCAAAAGAAAAAACAGTAAATTTAGTATCCCCTGATTAAATAAAAAAATGATTGCCTGTTGCATGCTCGATGTCCAATTTTCTGAATAAAACAAAGGAGCTAATTCGGTGAACAGCTTTGATTTGAGCCTGTTATTATCTTAAGACTGGCCTAAAAATACCTGAGCGCCATCAGATGAACCTACCTGACGTGGATAAACTTTGGGGCGCTTTTTATTTTGGCACAACTCTAACGCTTACTCGGCGATATTTTCATCCACCAGTACCTAATGTTCTGCTGCCACGGGAAGATAACTCGTATCTACTTTATTATGTCCCTTTGTGACTAGCTGGTCACATACAGTATATCCATCAGGATATTTATAAACTTTTTTACAATAAATGAGTCGCCATTTGAAATTAACAACATAATGTGTTATTTTAGGCTAGAACTAGGACATTATGTTATTATTTGTTACTGTTACAATATTAGCCCCGCAAGAAAATACGAATTTTACTTGGTTAAAAAAAGCGAAAAAAAAATTAGCATAGAAAATGGACGCTGTGTGTATAGAAAGGGGGTGGGGGAGGAGAGAAGGGAGGGGAGGGGGTGTCTGAAGCAACGGAAAGTAAACGTACATAGGTAGCCTTGGCCCCAGTTCTATCGTGAAAGGTCAGCATGACATATGACGTCATGCAAGAAGGTGGAGCTGTTCGTGTCATGAAACTATTTTTGTTTTACCTATTCCTTGGTACCAGTTTCATTCCAGTCTTTGGCTGGGAATTCGTTCTGCGTTATATTCTGCACCTAATTCTTAACATCCTGTTCGGAGGTGCGAACAATGAAAAATTAAACCGAGGACGTTTTAAACTACCGCCATCTGGGCAGCGTATGTATGTTTGTGTCATTAGAACCAATTCCTATCAGATTCTAACAGGAGTGTATATGACCACAAAACATCTTTCATTAAATCTCTACGGATAAAATAACACGTAAATGGATCTAAGAGGGCATGATGAACTCGCCTTGTCCATGATATAAATGTTCTTAAATGTAAACTCGCATTAACCATGGCAAACACCTAACCATAATTCAATGCATAAACAGGGTCACTATTTACCCACGATACCTTACATCTATAAGTTAAACCAAGAAACGCCATACCGTTGAGAAGTATAAACTACACACTAACTGTTTAGTGGGATAACTATTCACAGATCCGCATCACTAACAAATGGTATCTGACTATTCAACGTCTGCCGGTAGAGTTGATTTCTTGGTCTCTACACCCACGATAAGCATTCCAGCGCCATTGATTCCACAGCCAACATTACAACACAGACGTAGACCAGCAACATTCCAGCGCCATTGATTTGACAACCAGCATCACAAAACAAGCTGAGACCAGCAACATTCCTGCCTCATTGATTCCACCACCATCATTAAGAGACAGGCCGACTTGAGAGTTGCATCGATTTCATGATACAGGAACTGTTACCTAGGTATGTGACGTCAGGTCTATTTATAGCTGGCTACTGGCGACAGATCACGCGCAATTATCTATTCATCATACCGGTGTCAGATGACAGACAAATTGCTGGACTAGTCTATCCAACACACGATGCTGGACTAGTCTACCCAACACACGATGCTGGACTAGTCTATCCAACACACGATGCTGGACTAGTCTACCCAACACACGATGCTGGACTAGTCTACCCAACACACGATGCTGGACTAGTCTATCCAACACACAGATGACAGACCTGCTGGACTAGTCTACCCAACACACGATGCTGGATAGTCTACCCAACACACGATGCTGGACTAGTCTACCCAACACACGATGCTGGACTAGTCTATCCAACACACGATGCTGGACTAGTCTACCCAACACACGATGCTGGACTAGTCTACCCAACACACGATGCTGGACTAGTCTATCCAACACACAGATGACAGACCTGCTGGACTAGTCTACCCAACACACGATGCTGGATAGTCTACCCAACACACGATGCTGGACTAGTCTACCCAACACACGATGCTGGACTAGTCTATCCAACACACGATGCTGGACTAGTCTACTCAACACACGATGCTGGACTAGTCTACCCAACACACGATGCTGGACTAGTCTACCCAACACACGATGCTGGACTAGTCTACCCAACACACGATGCTGGACTAGTCTACCCAACACACGATGCTGGACTAGTCTATCCAACACACAGATGACAGACCTGCTGGACTAGTCTACCCAACACACGATGCTGGACTAGTCTACCCAACACACGATGCTGGACTAGTCTACCCAACACACAGATGCTGGACTAGTCTACCCAACACACGATGCTGGACTAGTCTACCCAACACACAGATGCTGGACTAGTCTACCCAACACACAGATGCTGGACTAGTCTACCCAACACACAGATGCTGGACTAGTCTACCCAACACACGATGCTGGACTAGTCTACCCAACACACGATGCTGGACTAGTCTATCCAACACACGATGCTGGACTAGTCTACCCAACACACGATGCTGGACTAGTCTACCCAACACACGATGCTGGACTAGTCTACCCAACACACGATGCTGGACTAGTCTATCCAACACACATATGACAGACAAGCTGCTGGACTAGGCCACCCAACACACAGATGACAGACCTGTTGTTAGACGAGGCTATCCAACAAACTAGTGACACGTTTTAAAGCTGTCAGACAAACTTACTTTTCTGCTCAGCATGTCAGGTATAAGTACTAGAAGCTTTATAATTCATGTTCCTTCTACTGTATCAGACTCACCGTTAAAAACCTCCCCCTAGTTGTATCTTTAACTGAGACAAACTTTCAAGGCGGCCGGCACCATTGATGGATGAGTGTGATGGTACCGGTAATCAATGTCGTCTTTATTTGATTTGATCTTTAATCCTGATCAAAACTATTCCACAAGCGTATCGCTAACCTATCCAAATGTGTCGGTTTGGTTAATAAAATACTCACCTCAATAGATATTAGTAGGGTAGACAGGTGACTCAGGTAACTAGGTGATACTTTATTTCTTTCCTTTGCTGCGGGTTATTTATTGTTATTTTTTTAATTAGCAAAACAACACACACGTTTTCTTAACCTCTACGCCAGTGCATGAGATTTTAGAGAAACAAAGCATTAGCTCTGCCATACATCAAAGCTATAACTATAAAGAATGTACGTACCATACTGTATTGTAGGCTACTGATAGATATGCGGGTGTATGTGTTCGATACATAGCCGTTAGGTTACAGCAGTAAACTAGAAACTAAATATAACGTGTTAATTTCAATGCTACATATAACCTTAAGCCAAGCCGGTCCATAGCACTAACCCTAATTTCTAACCCTACCACTAAACCTGGTATTACTAACTACCTCACACGCATGACGGCCAATAGTTGCACAAAAACTACGTATTACGTTCTTAACCAATTACCAGGGGGGGGGGAGGCGAAACCACGTGATAGGGTTAGACTAAATAACGGAAAGATACAAGAACACCAAAAAATTGTCGGGCTAAATTCCAGAAAAAAAATCGTAAGAAATGGTCAGGCCAAATACCCTAAAACACAAAACCATAAAAAAATTGTAAGACTAAATACCGAAAAACACAAGATTAAAGAAATGGCCAGGCCAAATACCCAGAAAAAAAAGAAGAGAGCACTATAAACTAACCCAAATGCTATGTGAGTATGTGTTCTTTAAGTGGATGAAAGATGCGTCATTTTTTTTTCAAGAATTCTTTGCACCTAGAGTTCCTAGTTGCCTCATCTTCAGGTAATTGTGTGTCACTTCTAGTTAAAGGGGTTCTCCTGGATTATAAAGGTCAAAGGGTAAACACGGCAGGTATTTGGGGTCGTGTTAGGCTCATGGAAAAGCAAGAGAAATATTTTAACGACTATACTTGAGTAACGTGTATCTTTCATATTCTCATATATATATATTTCTCTATACATCTATCCTGTGTAATAATTCATTTACAGTATCGTATAATATCTATTGTTGATAGCAGCTTAAAAAATATTCGTAAATAAATGTTATCGACTAGTATAACCTTGTTGTAGGTAAATGTTAAGGACGTCTTTAAAGGCTGTTTAAGGTCGTGTTGACCCCTTACATTTCTTGGCCTTGAATCACCCCCAGTCCCCCATAGACCAGGGCAGACAGTAACAACGCGTGTTGTTTCATGCAACTTTTCATTGTGAAGGAAAATTTGTTGATTTTATTTTTTGACCCTTGTGACGTTGTGTAAATACATGTACGTGTCCGCGTGAATGTAATTATGGCTCGTCTAATTTCACGTGGCACAGGGTTCTCACCTGGCAGATGAGGTAACCTGCCCAGGTGAGGTCACCTGCACAGGTGAGGTGTTCCACCTACACGCTCAAGCAGGTAAGAAAAGCTGGGTAGATAGGAGCCCCTCTACACAATGAGGCGGTTCAGGGGGCCCATCTATACAATAAAACGTTACACAAACACAACCGTTTTTTGTGAAGTCGAGCGAAGGTCCCTAATTAAAACCTAATAAAGTAATTAAGCTCAGGAATTTAGGCTTTTGTTTGAGTATGTTTCTTAAAACAAATGTACATGTTTCGTTAATCTGTGCTTATGTCTATTTAAAAAAACACAATTCAGATGCACACATAAGTGAAACGATATCTTAGTGCTTGTTTTAAAAGGATGGATTTTTAGGAAAAAAGAAATGAAGTGAATGGTTTCTCCAACAATTAACTAAATTGAAAAAGATCAAATTTTAAAATATCGGTTTTCAATTTAGAATTATTTTTTTTAAAAGTGACAATGAAATAGTTTGAACTTACCTGTCGTAAGTTAAAATAATGCACATGAACTTTCTTCCACAAATCTTTCGATTCTTTCACAGACATCCTTTGTGAATTAGGAAGAAAAAAAAGGGTGTGTCTCTTGCCCTAAGACCTTATATAAGGCCTGCCTTAAACGGCCGGACAAGTCTCCTTCTTCTGATCAGAAGTTAGTTTTCTCTTCAACAAAATACTTTTTTTAAAGAATCAACTGACCACTTAAGGTATACTTTTGAGTATAGAATGATCAGGTAACGCAGACAAGAATCACAGACCGTACAGAGAACTCGTGGTTAGCAGTGCCAATACCCGGTGTGTACACGGCGAAAAGCGCTCACGCAATGGAGCAAGTTCCGACCGGGCGGCGGGTTTTTAACGCCCGCGCGAGGCATCATGGGACTGGGGTAAGGCTGGGGTAGGGTGAGCTAGACGATGGAAACAATAGTTTGCGGTGATTGGGGTGGGAGGGTGGGTGGGGTGGGGGTGGGAGGATGTACAGAAGACAGGAGAAAATAGTAAAGTTTTCTTTTTATGAAAAAAATGTATGTATTGACAGTGTGGGGGTGGGGGTGGGGGGGTCTGATTTCTTAATCCAAGGAGAATCAAAGGTTAGAGCAGAAGAGATATGTTGAGGTGATCTCGAAACACGAGGCTTGTAATGATTGTAGAACAGGGGGAAATACCGGCTTGTAGTAATGGTAAAAGAAAAATGTGGGCTTTAGTGATGGTAAATAGAAAAACATGGGCTTTTAGTATGGTCAAAAAAGGAAAAAAAAACACAGGATTTTTGTGATGGTAAACGAGAGGCTGAGATAGAAAATGATACGTGGATGGACCAATGTTTCTTTCTGACTTTTTTCTCAGGGGGGGGGGGGGGGGGGGGAGGGGCACTTGAAACTTGGAGAGGGGGTAGGGGGCTGGCTAAATTGACTGGGGGAGGGCGTCCACTGGAAAAAAGTATATATTTTCTGTATAAATTAAATTTTGCTCAGGGGGCTTAGACGTGCTTCGAAGACCACCCCCCCCCCCCCCACACACACACACACCTCAAGAGATCCCTTAAAACAAACTATGGGATGGACAATTAAAAAAAGGGGTGAGGCTTTAATGCTAGGGAGTGGGTGTCGGCATTTGATAGATAAGACAGGTAACGTGCCGTTAAAGGAAACAGATACGTGTGGAGATCGATAACCAATAGAGTGAGCCGCCAGGTACCGTTGCAGACGATGCAAGCAGGTGATATGGACAGGCAAACATCGCTGATCGTGTGGCTGAATAGTCTTGATAAAACACCTGGAATAGAGAAACGAATAATTGACTTCACACCCAAGATTGCTTGTCGATGTTATTTTCTTCTAGTCTATATCAAGCTTATCATTTTCAACACAGGTTTGATGAAAAAAAAAAAATTATTTTTTCTAAAGCAAAAGATGCGGTTGTTTAGCTTTAAATAATAATGTACTTTCCAGAAGTTATTTTTAGCCTCTACATGGCCGACTAGACGCGGAGTTTTACTATGGCAACGAATACAGAGACATGCGCACTGGCTAGCAGTTTTACAGTGTTGACCGGCTTGGTGGCGAGTGAGGTATACACAGCCCATTGATTGGTTCCGCTTGGTGCCTGTCGTTTCATAGAGAATTGTTTCAGCATCGATTCGCTTCTCTGGAATGTTGGGTTTTTTATTTTTTTATTCTGGGTGATTGATTTTTATATTGATCTATGGGTTCGACCATGACTGGAATATAAAGCGCTGAATAGGCAGGGGCGGTAACTAGCGGTATACAACGGACTCGAAAGAGCTCAGAAATTTCTAGAAATAATATCGTATTCTTCATGCGTAGGAATTTATTTTTATTGTTCAAAGCAGGTATTAATTGTTCTAGTTGGTATTTTCTGCTCTAGCTGGTATTTAATGCTCAAGCTGGTATGCCTGAATGTCCTCCTATCCAGGTCGCTGGATTGTCTCCCCTCATCATAAGATGGGTTGGGTTGTCTCCCCGAATATCAGAATAAATTGTGTTCTGTTTTATCTCGGCATCAGATGATATATTTTGTTACAGTGTTATTAACACGTTCCCATGCATACTTTAAGGACCTGCTGTTGAATTCAACACTTGATATACTTACAAAAAATGTATTAGTATTTTTTAAAATGTTATACCTGTAACATTCTGTATAATTTAGTTACGTTATATAAGTATCTAGAGGTGATTTATCCAAAAAAATTTGAACTCAGACTTTAAAATATTTTTTCAAACTGCATTATTTTAAAAATAGTATCCGGTATGCAAATTAATTACCGCGCGTTTTTTAATGGTGTCATTAAAAACCCGTCGCTAATTGCGGAACTAAATCAGATTGCGGTCACGCAGTCAAATTTCCCATCAATCTTTCACGCAGGTCTGGTTGGCTGGGTGATTTAAAAAGGTCGGATAAAGCTGCGTTGGACTGTTGACAACACGCTGGTGTATGTTGATCACACTCTGGTGTATGTTGACCACATTCTGGTGTATGTTGATCACACTCTGGTGTATGTTGATCACACTCTGCTGTATGTTGATCACATTCTGGTGTATGTTGATCACATTCTGGTGTATGTTGATCACACTCTGGTGTATATTCCCCCTCTCTGTTAATTACTCGCTTGATTTTAATGCATTATTTAGAAAAAATAAATAAAGAATACGCTAGGTAGGTATAAATAAACACATGCGATGTTAGTTAGGGATACCTTGTTTGGTGGTAGAGGGTGGCTAGTGGGGGGGGGGGGGGTGCGGCCGCTCCGGGCACCGATGCTAGAGGGGGAGGGGGGCCAATCAGGGTAGGAAAAAAACATATTATGAATCGCGCTATTGAATTTTATGCAGTCGAAGTTAAGAAAATAGACTGCTACGTGGTACTTATTTTCCTCTTTCTTTCTTGATTTCTACATTCCAGATTGGGGTTGGGGGGCTTTTTGCCAACCTAAACGGGGTGGGGGGGTGATTATATTTCGCTCGAGCGCAGGAATGGATCATTATGATTCTGTTTGCTGGTCAATTTTTTTAAAAATAATGTTAGGCCTTATTATTGTTCATTACTTTAATTTATATTACGTTAATTCAAAACACCTGACCCAATGCGCTCGTCTGCTAGTTCTAACTTGTCTCGCCGAACTCGCGTCTTACGACATCCCAGAGTCTACACAGCTTTAATAGGTACCTGGCTTGTTTTGGGGAAATTAACAGCTCACTGGTGATTACACTATCTCTTCAAATATCGAAGTCAAGTCACAGGAACTCTACTTCACCTGTCAGGTAAATCCTCAGGTATGAAAGATTATCTTACTTTTTAATCCGGTAAGAAGGTGTGAAACACTGCGGTTATTTATAGAATAGACGTCTGATATGGATGCGAAACTCCAACTCAGTAATGTCATCTCGCTCCGTATGTGTTTATTTAACCTTTAGCATATCCGACCCCGCCCACAATGCACGCAGGCTGAGAGTTTTGTACACTCATCGTGGTCGTCCTGTCTTCACCTCATTTCTGGGAGAACAACCATACATACATACCATAATCATACTCACACATTCCATATTCCACACAAAGCACGTACTCACACTAACCACACGCCCAAAAAAAACACCACATACACACTATGCCCACACACATCTAATACCCCACATAAAGAATATGCTAATTCAAACCACATGCATAAGCAAACTACAAACCCTATACACGCCACATTCCCACACAGAAAAGATACCCACAAACCACTAACCACATTCACCACAAACTCCACATACCCGCACACACTACTAAAATTATACTTGCCACATAACCACACATACACCCCACACAATCACAGACATCGCACACAACCCCAATCCATTACTCCCACACATACCCAATAAAAAGACGTACCCACACGCCCCCCCCCCCCCCACCAGTCACCCCTCTCACCTCTGATATTTCACAAAGTACTTTCATCTGATCACCACAGACTATGCCTACCTGTGAATGGATCTGATCAGCCCCTGTCTAATGGTGGCTGGCATTCCAGGAGAGAGATCAATATTATTTCTAGTCGTCTGCTAATGTTATTATGGTCTACACAAGGCACGAGATTCTATTGCATATCGAACTCTAATCATACATATATATATATATATATATAGGCCTATATATATATATATATATATATATATATATATATATATATATATATATATATATATATATATATATATATATATATATATATATATATGTATATATTAACGATATATATATATATAAAAATATATATAAATATCTATAAATATATAGGCCTATATATATATATATATATATATATATATATATATATATATATATATATATTGTTATTGTAAATAACATTCAGCCTATTGGACTGGGGTGGGTGGGGGGGGGGGGGGCGGAAACACGCCGTTTTCTTTTTTTCAGACACAGTTTTTTTTTCATAAATGTCTTTTTAAAACAATGCTGCATAATTTTTATTCCACTTTCGTACTCTATCTGACATAAAAACTATTACCCAAACCACTACGGTCTACCCATCTAGCGAGTGAATCTATTCTAGTGGTGTGTCCCAAGAACCATCCAGTCACAGCGCCATCTAGCACAACTACCACTTCGTCAACCATCTTCGACCTACTCGATTCCTAATCAACTAATTAAACAGGTTATTTAATTACCTCAACTGACGAATAAAAAAATCTATCATGTGACTCGCTTAGCTTTTGGTACCTTTCATTACGTGACCGCATGGAATGTGGTGAAATTAGCCACGCATTAGTTTAATTAAAAATCTCATTAGCGTAATTAAGAAATTCGATGGCTTATCATTTTGTTGCAGCTGTTAAACATGAACGTAAATTTGAAAACCAAAACCTTGATTTACATTTTAATTTACACTTTGATAACACCATGAGCTGTTCAATCAAGCTTTGGTCATGTAATGACGTTTGGAACTCAAAAACAATTCGTGGCAGGTTTTTATGGGGGTGAGGTGACCTAGACATAGAATAGGTCAGAGGGATGTGAATGGCACCGTGCCTAGACGACTTAATAATTAACCCACGTGATGCGGGCTTTGATCGACCACACAACAGGAACAATACAATGGAGCTGCCAATCGATAACTTTGACAGGGAAATCAATAAGCTTTCGGTGTAGTGATCAAAAATCAATTAGCGGAGATTTTTTTTAAATATGTTGTTTTACGTTGTTTTGTTCGTAGTCAGGTCAAATTGTTTTCTCATAAGAGCGACCTCCTAGTAGGGGTCACGATGTTTTTTGCAGGTTGTAATATAGTGAGACTTGTGAAGTCAAGGGAACTCACTCTTCTTGTATTAGTATTATATTTATACTGTTATCTTGAGTGATGTCCCTTACATGTATATATATCTTTGTCTCTCGTCACTTCCGTCCTCTCTCTCGTTATCATCATGTAGTTGAAGGCCAATAAACGTTTTATATACAACCACATGCTTCTATCGTCAATCCATTACACAGGTCAAGTCATGTTGTTTAGATTTTTATTCCAAGAGTTAAATCTCCAGATCCCCAAACATTTTTTAGTTGGTTGAAGCCTCTTAATGCCTTGCAAGTCCTTATGTTTGTGTCTGCTTCTGTCTCGCCCTGATTATTAACAATACTTCCAAGGTAGGTGAATCTATCCACTTCTTCTAGGGCCTTGCCTTGGCCATGCACTACTCTACATAATGATGTTGACTATGTTCTGTGCCAACCCATTGTGCCTCAACAAATACCATGGTGACTGTCTATCAAGTCTATCACAGGCCTTCTGTAATTTGCCCAAAATTAAATCATGTTTTTTTTCCCAGGTCAAGCCACATTGTTTGCCCCTAGTGTTGTTTGTGCTGCTTGCCCCATGTAAGGGCCACGTCAGATTATGTTATTTGCCCCCTCCCCCCCCCCCCCATCAGATCATGTTATTTGCCCCCTCCCGTCAGATCATGTTATTTGCCCACCCCCCCCGTCAGATCATGTTATTTGCCCCCACCCCCACGTCAGATCACATTATTTGCCCCCCCCCCCCTCATCGTCAGATCATGTTATTTGCCCCCCCCCCCCGTCAGATCATGTTATTTACCCCCCCCCCCCGTTCGTCAGATCATGTTATTTGCCCGCCCCCCCCCCCAGATCATGTTATTTGCCCCCCCCCCACCCCCCGTCAGATCATGTTATTTGCCCCCCCCCCCCGTCAGATCATGTTATTTGCCCCCCCCCTCATCGTCAGATCATGTTATTTGCCCCCCCCCCCCGTCAGATCATGTTATTTACCCCCCCCCCCCCCCCGTTCGTCAGATCATGTTATTTGCCCCCCCCCCCCGTCAGATCATGTTATTTGCCCCCCCCCCCCCGTCAGATCATGTTATTTGCCCCCCCCCCCCCCTCGTCAGATCATGTTATTTACCCCCCCCCCCCCGTCAGGTCATGTTATTTGCCCCCCCCCCCCCCCGTCAGATCATGTTATTTGCCCCCCCCCCCCCCCCCCCACCGTCAGATCATGTTATTTGCCCCCCCCCCCCCTCCCGTCAGATCATGTTATTTGCTTCCGTCAGATCATGTTATTTGCCCCCCCCCCCCCCCCCACCGTCAGATCGTGTTTTTGCCCCCTTCAGATCATGTTATTTGCCGACAGGTGTGGGGCACATTGTTTGCCATATAGCGGTGTTAAGTGCTATTATTATTGTATCGCATTTTTTTCAACTTCTTTTTAAAAATTATAACAAAAATTATGGTTATGTTGAACATTTATAAGGTTCACGTGGAACAAAGTAGGTTTTTTTTTCTCTCTCTCTGAATTGGTGAATGTAATTCCACGCAAAAGATAAACTGACTACCAAGTCAATAATTATATATATATATATATATATATATATATATATATATATATATATATATATATATATATATATCGTTTTCTCCAACAAGAACTTTTTTCTTTCTACTACTTAAGAAACCACAGTTTCTGCAGAAGCCAAAAAGAAGTGCTGTTATTACTCGCAGACTTTTTAAAGATGTCGTGCTAGAGTTGAGAAAGCTGGCAAATGTCAAGGTCGCACTGCGCCTCCTGGTGCCATTACAACTCATTTCCAAACGACACCAAGTTCACGACCTTTACGTCGTGCGCCAGCTGTCAAAAAAAGGAAAGAAAAATTAACCCATTTTTTTTTTTCTTCTAGTGGAAATAAGTATAGTATGGGTAGTTGAGAGAAATATCTGGATAATTTACATCGACTGAAATTAGTATCTGTGATAGCTCTAATCCTACTCTTAACGTTAGCTATAATCCTAATCCTACTGTTATACTTTGTTAGGTTTTTCAAAGAATAAATCGTATCGACTTTGTCTCGAAATTCTGTAGTTTAAAAAAAATATCTTTGGTAAAATATTTTTTATAGTAAGGAATGCATGCCCATACCAACACTTTATGCTCTCTTTTTGTTTCATAGCTTAAGTTCAACTCTAGAGTTAAAGTATTGTGCTCTAGACTTATTTACATACGCCTATAGTAGAAATACATCTCACACACCAGAAAATTGAAAATAGGTCGGTTTCCATATCGAAATATCAAACGGCCAAAGAGCTTGAAATGCTGCCAGATAAACGATATTTGGCAATCGCGAATGCCAATGTGGCAACCGTGAGCTGTTCGCGCCTTTCGTTGAGACGAACATGCGAGATTTGTTCAATATGCTCCAAAAGTTATTTTACGTTGTTTTCCCACAAATCATTTTTTTAAACTCTACATCCCCACAGATAATAATAGCATGTTTAAAAATGACACATAATCTCAAAAATTGAAAAAGTCAGTAACTTTTCACTCGTTGCATTACCTCATATTGTTTCTTGCAATGCAATAAAGCGTAAAAAGCGATGAAAAAAGCATCGCTATTAGCGCATTAAATCTGGACATTTTTGTCACAGTTAACACATAATTCAAACGTTACCTCGTCAGAATGTGAGTTTTATTCTCTTGAAATGCTTTGATCTCTCGAATATAAGTCCGTGGCTTTAACCGCCAATACAACATATTATATCAGACACAATCGTAGTATACTGGAGACATTTTTAATTAATGTATAGATATCTCTAATTATATTAGATGTACTGATCTGGATTCCTCAACCTAAAGAACTTGGCCCACAAAAGCCCTATATTGTGTGTGTTAACTCATCCCTCTTTACCTGCCTGTATCTCCTCACCCACAAAAGCCCTATATTGTGTGTGTTAACTCATCCCTCTTTACCTGCCTGTATCTCCTCACCCACAAAAGCCCTATATTTTGTGTGTTAACTCATCCCTCTTTACCTGCCTGTATCTCCTCACCCACAAAAGCCCTGTATTTTGTGTGTTAACTCATCCCTCTCTACCTGCCTGTATCTACTCACCCACAAAAGCCCTATATTTTGTGTGTTAACTCATCCCTCTTTACCTGCCTGTATCTCCTCACCCACAAAAGCCCTGTATTTTGTGTGTTAACTCATCCCTCTTTACCTACCTGTATCTCCTCACCCACAAAAGCCCTATATTTTGTGTGTTAACTCATCCCTCTTTACCTGCCTGTATCTACTCACCCACAAAAGCCCTATATTTTGTGTGTTAACTCATCCCTCTTTACCTGCCTGTATCTACTCACCCACAAAAGCCCTGTATTTTGTGTGTTAACTCATCCCTCTCTACCTGCCTGTATCTACTCACCCACAAAAGCCCTATATTTTGTGTGTTAACTCATCCCTCTTTACCTGCCTGTATCTCCTCACCCACAAAAGCCCTGTATTTTGTGTGTTAACTCATCCCTCTCTACCTGCCTGTATCTACTCACCCACAAAAGCCCTATATTTTGTGTGTTAACTCATCCCTCTTTACCTGCCTGTATCTCCTCACCCACAAAAGCCCTGTATTTTGTGTGTTAACTCATCCCTCTTTACCTACCTGTATCTCCTCACCCACAAAAGCCCTATATTTTGTGTGTTAACTCATCCCTCTTTACCTGCCTGTATCTACTCACCCACAAAAGCCCTATATTTTGTGTTAACTCATCCCTCTACCTGCCTGTATCTACTCACCTTATGTCCCTTGAGTGGGTCAGGCCAACATCAGGTGTCTTACCTGGCTACGAGCCTAGGCTGGTAGTGCCAGACACCAGACAATGGAAGTGATATCGTCAGGATCTGGGTAGCTAAATAGTTTTTATAGCCCGTACGTCAGGGACGGTGTGGCCGAATTGTAGAGCGTTAGCTACTAGCCCAAAGGTCTCGAGTTCCGATCTTGGTTCTGAGTCATACTATACCTTCTTACGCTGTGGTCAAGAAAAATTAATTCTATTTTACCTCGACTTAACTTATAACCCGCTGTGGGTATCACAGTATCCGCACAACATATGACGTGACATCATCACGGCACAGACTGTTAATGATATCAACATGTTTGCATTAAAAATTCACATTCACGCTTTTTAAAACATTCAAAAAATTTCACTTGATTAAAAATTTAAAATAAAAACAAGAAATATTGGAATTATGTAAACACGTTTTCACATTTTAAAACTCATTACCCCCCCCCCCCCCCCAAGCTCTCATTTACTTTCTCCATACATCAAACTTTGTTCTGGTTTTATCCTCATTCTATCCCGCCATGGTGGAGTACAAGACACCCAAACTCACGAGATCCCGCCATGTTGGAGTACAAGACACCCAAACTCACGAGATCCCGCCATCGTGGAGTACAAGACACCCAAACTCACGAGATCCCGCCATGTTGGAGTACAAGACACCCAAACTCACGAGATCCCGCCATGGTGGAGTACAAGACACCCAAACTCACGAGATCCCGCCATCGTGGAGTACAAGACACCCAAACTCACGAGATCCCGCCATGTTGGAGTACAAGACACCCAAACTCACGAGATCCCGCCATGTTGGAGTACAAGACACCCAAACTCACGAGATCCCGCCATGGTGGAGTACAAGACACCCAAACTCACGAGATCCCGCCATGTTGGAGTACAAGACACCCAAACTCACGAGATCCCGCCATCGTGGAGTACAAGACACCTAATCTCACGAGTTCTCGCCGTGCTGGGCCAGATGAAACACAAGTTTATACACGATCTGGTGCGTACTGTAAACATTACCTTAATCAAAGGACCTCGTTTTAATTTTTAGCACTGAATGCGAAAAACTTCATTGAGGATTAAAAAAAAAGATAAAACATTACACATTAAAGGAATCTTTGACGTTCAAGTGTTACATTATACCCTATATTTTTTATCTCTATCGAAGCCCACTCACGGATGTATTTACTTAGATACCTTTTGACGCGGAACTTTAGCCAGATGGACGTCTTGAAACCACAAACCCAATTCTTGTGATGGGGTGTGTTCAACCCACAACCTCCACCTCAATGTGGCTGTGTGTGTTTTACCCCCCACAACCCCCAAGTCCTTGTGCTGGGGTGTATTTTAACCAAAATTTTTAGTATTATAGTCATTACTTTATGTAGGTAGATCAATTTGGCATTAATTTTCATCGTATTTGTGACGAGCTTTCGTTCATAGATTTTTTTTTTTACTTTACGTTCTATGACTTTGTACGTCACAAGAAATGAGAGATAACTCATTTAGTTCAAAATGTCCCATATTTATCAATTATAAGACTCGATAAACCCAGTTAAATATTATTTCGTGGTTGATTAGCTCAATTATTGATGTAATCAATGCACCGATGAACCAATATCCAGTCAATGTAATTTAAAATAATGAACCAGTTAAGTCAAGTATGACACAATCGATTGATTTTATAAAATCGATTACGATAGATCAATATGGAAAGTCAGGAGCAGATTCTCCACCCACACGCGTTGGAAGCTGATGCAGATAAAGTCGGTTGGCGCGTTGCTGTAATGGAAATGTCAGACGACGACCCCTAACAGTTTCAAGAAGCTCCGGGGCTGGACAAGATTTGGGGGCTCGTCGAGAAATAATAATAATAATATGATTGCTAATACAAGGCAGACCGGGGACTCTGCCTGAATGTGCGTACATAAGGTTAGAAATAAGCGCTAGAAATAGAAATCCTTCGAGAAAATGTGCGTTTCGTTTCGGTTATTAGAGCCACCATATTCTCCCATTTTGTAAGCCGTAGATCTCGAGCAGAAACAAGGTCGGGTAAAAATAAAAATTGGGTTGGGAGAGTTTTAAACGATTTTTATGAAAAATGCTTTAAAACACCAGTTTTATTAGCTGAATAAATCTGTGTTGTTTTTTTTTTTACTTAAGTGGAAATATTTCGTTTTTAAATTTGAAAATCATCATTAGGAATGCTGATATTTTACGTTGGTTATTACGTAGGCCTACTTTTTAACAGTTTTTTGTTGGTCGATTGCCAAAGTATTTAGCACCTGACTGTGTGATCTTTACTTTATGTTTGAAGTCATATAACCAAATTTTAACTGATCACTTTGTGATTTTAGTTTATATTTAATTCACGGGATATGGCCAAATCTTAATTAAACTTATCTCAACGTCAATATATAACTTTAAATCTTGCGCCTAAGGTTTTATCTTTGGGCTTACTCAGTGAATCTTAGAGCAGGCAATCATTATTCATTATAGCCAATAAGGCATACAGTATAACGCTTGTTTAAAGATTGTTTGAGGGGAAGGGTTACTTCATTTTAGATCGTTAGGCGTTGGTTACTGCTAGCCTGTTGTTTTCACTGTTTCTGTTTGCCTGTTATTTTCACTGTTTCTATCTGATTGCTGTTTTTACTGTTTCTGCCTGCCTGTTATTTTCACTGACAGAAACAGTAAAAATAGCACGCAGACAGAAACAGTTCAAAACCTGTTTGACCGTAGTTTTGAAACCTCTTGTGCTATGTACGTGGTTTAGCTCAGTGCGCCGAAGTGTTTATTGTTTACTGTATCGTGCCTCTGGGCGGCTCGTGGGGTGGTGAACGTTTAGGGCTAGTCCGTGTTTTGTATAACCCTAAACAAGTGTTGTGAAACTAATCCGCCATCACAAAGGATATGACGTCATCGGATCATGCGTTTCGTTGGTCACGTGAACAGTTGGCGAAGAGCACGAAAAGTTCACGAATTTTGACATTTCGTGGTAAACACAAGGTTGTGAAGAACTGTGGTGTCGTCACCAGACACAGACCCAAATATACATTCACACATACACACACAGGGACGCACACACAATCAATGTCTGGGGCCTTTTAAAAAATTGCTTCATCAACTATTTTTAAAATATACAGTATAACGAGAGCTACTCAACGTTATAGCCTTTTTATATTTAAAACAGAAAGGTTGTATTGTTTTACATAGGTTTAAACCTTTAAGTTGTCACAATCGATGCACGGATAGGGGGCGCAAGTGCGTGGCAGACTACACATATTTTGGCATATACGTAATAAATATTATATATATATATATATATATATATATATATATATATATATATATATATATATATATATATATATATATATATATATATATGTATGTATGTATGTATGTATGTATGTATGTATGTATGTATGTATGTATGTATGTATGTAAATAATTTGTGCTTCTATGTCAGTTCTTAAACTATCACATTAATAAGATTGTACATAGATTAGCACTTAAACTCCCATTTTAAAGTTGCTTCTGAAACTCCGCTCCACCCAAAACACTAAAATTTGAGGACGGTTTCAAAGTTTATGTCTGTGTTGTAAAAGGCCAACCACAATAACAAATTGTATGGGCGTTTAAAGTTATAGTCCCGTATTCTGGCTACCAGGGTCTAACAATAGACTCGTCCAAAAATAGGTGTGTGAGGTTGTTAGTATTGAATTATCAGGTTACTTGTTTGGGCTATGTTCAAACATGTTTAGAGTTTGGGTTTACGGATAGCTGGGGTGTTGATATGAGCAAGTAATGTTATCTTACACTTAGGGATAGCTGGGGTGTTAATATGAGCAAGTAATGTTATCTTACACTTAGGGATAGCTGGGGTGTTGATATGAGCAAGTAGTGTTATCTTACACTTAGGGATAGCTGGGGTGTTGATATAAGCAAGTAATGTTATCTTACACTTAGGGATAGCTGGGGTGTTGATATTACCAAGGTGTGTTAACTCAAACTATATCCCCAGTAACCCAAATTGGTGAAATGTCTCTAATTTCACATGAGACGACTTCCACACAGCAACACATCTATGACGCTTTGTCCAATGGTGTACAATGAGACAGGCGAACTGAAACTCAATACAGGAAATACAAGTTCAATGATTACGAAGCGAAACCAAGAGTGCGGCCATGCGTTGAAAAAAAAACAAATTTGAACATCTCTTAAACGAGTCTCATAATCATAAGCTTGAATTCTCACATCTAGTCATAGACAGGATCTTGTTATGTGGGGGGAGGGGGGGGGGAGGAGTTCTAACCCCCAGCCCCCGACACTCCGAAACTAGCATCCATCCTGTCAACGCAACAAGCTTTATTTAATTTATTATTTATTTTATTTACGTATTTAAACTAAACGTGTTTAATACAAAAAACACTGCTCCTTCCATTTTAACTCTAAATTTATTCCTTAAATTCAAATTAACCACCCCCCTTCACGTGTTTGTGCAACATAATTCCAAATGTTTTTTAAATAAATATTTTAGCCACAAATATTAACGATAACTAAACACGAATCTTAAAAAAAAGCTCATATTTTATGTCTACCATGAGTCAAACAACGGCAGACAATTACCATAAAAACAAAACTGTACCTGTAATGTTTGGAACAAATCCCTGCCTACCCAGATAAAACTTAGAGGTCAACATGACTTCTCTCCCCTTTCTACCTTGTTCTTGTATTACATTTCCGATGAGCAACAGCAGCTCAACATTTACACAAAGCATTAAAAAATATGAAGTTAAGTTTTTATTTTACTTTAACGCGGCATTATGTCATATTTCTATTTTAAGTCTCGAATCTAAGCCTTTGTTGTCTTTATTTTATGAAGTGTGTTATATTTTAATTTCTGAAATAACGTCGAAAAAAATTCAAACTAAGTAATTAGTATTTGGCGCACTGTAGAAAGATGTGTGCGTTGTCAGTGTACTAAAGTTGTTTTCGTGCACTAAAGTTTTGTTTGTGAAGACAGTGCACTTAAGTTGTTTGTATGGTTAGTGCACTAAAGTTGTTTGAAAAATCAGTGCACTAAAATTGTTTGTATAGTTAGTGCACTAAAGATGTTTGTTAAATCAGTGCACTTTAATTGTTTGTATAATCAGTGCACTAAAGTTTTTTGAGAAATCAGTGCACTAAAGTTGTTTGTGTAGTCAGTGCACTAAAGTTGTTTTCGTGCACTAAAGTTATTTGTGTGGTTTCGTCAGTGCACTAAAGTCGCTCGTGTCTGCTTGATGAAATATATCCGAAAGGTGAGTACACGTCTCACAGGAGACATAAAATGAGCAGACGATTGCAGTCGGTGTGTGTAGGTCGGGGGATATAATACGTAGCAGTAAAAAAAAAAGTGATCTTTGTACCAGTTGCAGTTGCTGGACCTTTTTTATTTATTGTAAGGCGTTATAAGAGAAATAGGGGAGGTAACTTCATTGCTAAGGGCGATTACAAAGGTAAACTTTTCAGATGACATTAACTTTGTTCTTCAATGGGGAAAATAATTTAAAAAACAGAGTTAGTGCTGTTAACATGTACCACTTTTAGGGTGTGTATGTGTGTGGGGGCGGGTAACAATATTAAAGAGCAAATGTGTATATATCAATAGAGTTGAATGCGAACAAGGGGAGCGAACTAGATATCGAATAATGGCCTACATAACTTTACTTTTGGTGTAGAAAACTAAACCCAAACGGCATATCGAATAATTGTCTTACACCAACTTTAATGTAAAAAAAAACTCACCTTGGCAGACAATCGAATGCTAATGTTACCGTATTACTCTTGCTAAACTTTACTTTGATGTGTGTATCAGACCTGTGGTCGCGAGAGATTATCTTGATTGACATATTTTATTAAAAGATAACATTTCTATCGAACTTTTTGTTCCTGCTAACGCATTTTGACATGTTAATGGCGCGTGCTGATTGGTTGAAAATGTTGTATGGACAGCCAATGACTGAGGTTAAGGTTTTTATTTTATATTTATTTTAAAAACACGTAATTATCCTAATGTAGAAAACATTGGTTTAAATGGTTTTTCTAATTAAATGTCTTAGGTTCGTTGTCATATATCTTGTGTACTATTGGTTAATACTTGTCTAGGTTACAAATGGTTAATTGATTACATCTTGTGTTCATGGGACTGACGCGGTGATATTAGATTTCAGTTGTTTTTATCTGTGGTTACGTCATAGGAAGAAATCAATACACAGCTTTTTTTTCGATTTTAAAATCTGCGATAGAAACTGTGTAAACTTTAACGATAAAAACAATCTTTTTTTTTTTTTATAAATTAAATGAAAGACGGTAAGTAATATATCTTCATCAAGAAAATACTCAAATATAATCAGTGTTTTTTTTTTATTAGAATGATCAACACCTTCTGAAGTAAATTAATAATTTAATATTCTTCCATTAAAAAACCACTGCAGACGATGTGTTTTTAATTTACCTTCATCAATCACTCCTGTCACAAAGCAGAAAGAGTAAAGACGCTTCTGTTAGCAAAGACGCGTCATTAGCAAAGGGCAGCAACTCAGCGTGTTTAATGTGGATAACACGCTTACCGTTCCTGACTTCGATGCACATTTTTATTTCTTTTGTTTCTCGTGAACCTTTAAAACCGCTTTTTCTAATCTTCAATGCTGTAAAGAATAGTAAAGTTTTGACATATCGGTAATATATTTGAGAATTTCGAATCCCGTCTAAACACCAACAGTTGCTTTAAGCTAGGATTTTGCTGGTGACAACCACTGTCTTCTGAGTTGATTAACATCTGCAAGACAGCCTTAACACATTACCATCCCTCCTTGGCACCAAGCATTAATAATAAAATAGATGTTATTTAAATGTTCTTAAGGAGAGGTGGTGTTCAAGAATCAATTTATAAAAAAAGATCTACATTTACCTAATTAAATAGATAAGGTTTTTTTTTATATTAGATGGAAAGTTAAGCATTTATAAATAACTTAATTTATAAATAGAACAAAAAATTTGTGGATAAAATAAAATATATCTTTATTAATTACATTATACAACAGGATTTACAATACTCCCATATGTTAGGGCAGCTTAATTGGGGGGGGGGGGTGTCTTAGCTTCTACAAACCCAAATGTTTTTCAGCCATTCATAATCTACACCACAGATGTGGCTTGCAACCAGATTAAATTCAATTTCATGAATGTAAATTAATTCTTGAAAGACAAGTGGCTATTGTTTGGTTTAGCTTTAGCATAATGTTATCCAACACCGTAACCTTTGTAATAAAAGTAAAAAAATAATCTGTTAAAATTTAGGATCAAAACCCATGAAGAAACATGACATCATGAATGAATACTGCTTCCTTACAAATATTTTACAATAAGTATTTTTAAAAGCATGTTCCCACAAGTTGATACAAACTGCATTAAAATATTTTAAAGTAATCAATAAATAGATATTATTATAGGAATATTTAAAGTATAAGAACAAAAAAAAGATAAATTTTAACACTAACACTGTTGATGAAATTAAATTTTTAGAACTTGGTAAATATCATTATATAAGATACACATTATTATTATTATTATTATATTATTTAAATAGAGGAAAAAATGAATGATGTGTACTAGCTCAGCAACAAAATTTAAAACATGCGAATAATAAAAGTTTGGTTAAAATGAAGCTTTGTTTAAAATAAGTTAAATTAAAGAATATCAAACAATATACAACAATAGTTTCCAACTTAACTATACCTGGTGTAGGAATAAGTATTTAAAAAAAAAATTTTAAAATAAAGATTTAACAAAGAGTCAGAGATTTCTTTTGTAAGAGCTCATGAACAAATCTACTCAATGCATATTATGTGTTGTAGTGCATCAAATCATCTGAATCAATGCACCATTTCCTGGAAATGACATTCTTCAAACTGGGAAAATCCAAACAACCGCAAATAACTCTAAAAAAACTTATTGATCTCCAATACAAAAAGTACATTTTTTTTACATAATAGATGAAACTTTGATACATGTTTGATAGAGGATAAAAATAGAATTTAAAAAAAACTTTATTTTAAAAAGTTTTTTCAATAAAGCTGTTTGTTCCAATACACCCATAAAAGGCAAATGGAAGTAATGGCAATAAACTCTATTCAATTCTAATGTCACAAACAACTTATAAAGGGAAAAATTCTTCCACGCATAAAATAATGCTGATCAACTCACCTTCACCATAAAATTTTTTTAAATATACAACATTTTATATATATATATATATATATATATATATATATATATATATATATATATATATATATATATATATATATATATATATATATATATATATATATATATATATATAGGCCCTATTTATATAAATTTGTCAATGGTTTACATTTACATTTAGCAGTTTTATTATTTTTGACATATTTATGTTTAATTACCAATAAAATAATAATTTTGTTTATTTGTGATTCATATCAATTGATATTTTTTTTATTTTGATATTTTTTCAATAAAAAACATGACTATGAATATTATAAAGACAAAAAAAAACACTATTTTAGTTTGCTTCATAATTTAAAAGGTATAATAATGATCTTATTTATAAGTAAAAAATCACAGAAGCAATAATTAAATTACCAGAAAAATAATTTAAAATATAGATTATAAAAAAATTAAATTCTGTTATTTAAAAGCACGATTTATTAAAATAAATAATAATAATTACATAATATGGATATTTCTTTTTTCAATTTTAAAACAAACCCATCCTAGTAAACATGAATGTGAAACTGAAGCAAAAAATGACTAGACGCTTCTTTGTTGGATTGGTTTAAAATCGATAAAATTAAACAACAATGTGTTTTCTTATAAGTTGGTTTTTAACAGACAAAACTTTGTGGGAAAACTTAGATATCTCTTATTCAGTTTTTTTTTTCCAAAATTTATTTCATTTCATTTGTACAAGTTTAGATTTTTTTTTAAATAATGTGAGTACTTAACATTTAATGAGGTAAATTATAAAACCTGGAATCCAGTGTGAAGTTCAAGCCTGTGTTGACATCAAAAGTGCTATGCACAGCACCGGGAAACTGATGCTTTAACAATGATGCTGTCATGACTAGTCCACCTGAACTCCCCTCACAAGCTGGGGCGTCATAGAACTTCTTAACCCTAATACCATCCACCATCTCTTTCCTGACGCGCCCTAGCGTCACATATTTGGACAAGCCGTGCGGATGTGATATCAGGGCCACCCAACTTTTATCTTCTTTATGCTTCAATCTGTGTGCTTGCTGGGCTTTTGTCGTGCTTGTAAGCATCTGCTTATAGCTTGATTTTATATTCTGAAGAACAATGCCAGCAGTATTGAACAAGTTTTTATCATGTGACATCACATGCAAGGTCACATGATCTTGTAGGATATTCACCCCAACAATAGCTGCAACATGGCCTTGAACTACACCTCTCCCATCCGGGGAGTTAAAAAAAAACTTCACCTGAGCATTGTCTGCTTCAGACTTATCAAAAATGACATGTCTGCTTGTATGGACTGTCACGCCACTGTAGAAAAAATGTTTTTCTGCGTTATTTTTCTTGTTGGCCGGACTAATGGGTGAGGCACAGCTTGCAGTACTACTTGTATTAGGGGACGATGACCCAAAATCAAAACTTGAGTTGGAACAGAAGGATGAGTTTTGATCAACGGAAGAACTGACAATTTTACTGGGCAAAGCATGCTTGCAATCTTTGATCTTGCATCTAAATTTCATGATCTGTTCATCAACAGCCCCAATAAAACCTGTTCCATTCCTGATTCTGTTGGTGCCAATATATTTGCTGTATTCATCCCCTTGTCCCCTTGCAGCACTGGTAGAGTTGACAGAAATCTGAACCACCAGGTCGGCAGCACAGCTAAGAAATGTAATGCTGTCTACATGTTGTATTTCTCGGGGTAGAAACTTGACCTAAGAAGAATACAACAGTATTGTAAGGAGAAAGTGTAGAGTATTCTAATATCATTTTTTACAAATTTATTCCTACTTTAAAGGAGTATAAGGTATAACAGATGGTAAAAGACAGAGATGGGGATTATGAGGAGTGGACAAAGTATTGTGGAGGGTTTACAACAGGCCATTACAGCAAACATAAAGGCCAACCTAGAATTATCCAGAAAAAAAAATGGCCACTTAACTTAAGCTAATTAACCACCAATAAATTCAACTGCATACTTAAACCACAAGTTCACACAATTTTTATTTTTATTTGAGTATATAGTTTCAATGATGCATCTGTGAGTGTTAGTTGTTTTAGGTTGTTTATTCATCTCTAGAGTGTTTATCCATCTATAATAATTCTCTTCATGGGGACCATGCAAGACATCACATAAATGCACGCCGTTACTCCCCGCTCTCTAGGCATATAGCTACCACCCCCACCATTCTGGTAAGCTAAGGTTCACCCCGAATGTTTACAATCGTAGAGCCCGGTCGAATTAGTAATGGCAATTAGGGGCAGATAATTTAGCTTTTAAACTATTTGAAATTAAAGAGAGGTAAGAAGTTCTGCTTGATCTTTTCATTCTCATCTGTAAACTGTCGTTACGGACGGCTGCTTTCACTGTGGCGGGGAGGGGGGGGGGGGGGGGAACGGAAGGGAGGGTAGAGTCAAATTCACTAACTATGAAGTACTGAAAATTAGAATATAAAACAACTAAATAACGGCATATCATACGCTGCGAGTCAGCTCGTTTGTTATGAAATAAATAAAATGCTACTCTGTACTAAATATACAGAGCTTACATATTTAAGTAATGTAAATAATATTTTCTTAATTAAATGTATTCATTTATTTTTGGCATGAACTTTTGGAACTGAGAACAGTCAGGTGCATTGTTTTTTTTTTAGCATATATGAAGTTTTTAAATGTTGACTGCTAATTAACTATCTTTAAATTAATTAATACAGCACATTTCACTGATTAAATAAGTTTTACTTACTTGCAACTCAGAAGGTGCGTAGAAACACAAATGATCTGAGTTCAGTTCACAGTTTTTAACATTCAAATTTCTTGAGTCGTTCTGATTGGATGTCAAGTTATGTTCATTCAAATTGCTCTCAAATGACAGCACTGAAGTATTCATACTGTACTGGTTACCATTGCCATCAAAGTTTCCTTGAATAGATTTCCTATGTTTAGATTCAAATTTTGACTGATTCAACACAAATGAATCAGGAGAATCCATGCTCTGAAGTTTGTCCGTGTTGGTAACTGTGTGTTGTTTACTAGATGAATAGCTAAACTGCTGTTCATAAGAAACAAGTGTAGCAGATTGTGAACTACAGTTCACAGGCGGTGAAGCGTGACCGTAGCTTTCATCTGGCTCTGGGGGCAGAGAAAACTCTTTGAGTGAGTCTAGTGAGTATTTTTGTATGTTTTCTCCCAAGCTGCCAAGGTTGTCGTTTTCAGTTAAACCAGTGCCGGAGCTTGTATCCAGAGAGCTGCCCAAATCTAAAGAGGGCAAATTGGAATCATACGGAGTCTTGAAGATATCTGTATCCAGAGATGGCAGGTTTGGTGGTTCTCTGTACAACAAATGTCTTGGTTTTTTTCTTGGGGTGCTTGCTGTTGATTCCTTTGTTTCTGTGGATGAGATTCCTTCCTCTTGCAAGTTTTCCACAACATCTTTATTGGCTTCAGAGCTGTCGTCTCTTTTCAGTTGTCTTTTCTTTGTTTGTTTGGGTGGATTCTCTTTGAGTGACTGCTCCAAACTTGTATCCATATTTGTATTGTTTGAGTTTGTAATTGTAGTTAGAATTTATTTGTTAATCAATATTTGCAGGTGTATTTGTAAAACTGTGTTCATCTGACATTCTGTAGGACAAACAGAACAACTAAGTTAACTCACAGCATTTGAGAGAAAACTTAAAATGACTGAGATAATTATTTATTTACTTATACTTTGCAAAAAAAAGAAAAATAATTTACTTTTTAAAACATTTTAGGCCCGAATAAATAGGGAAGTATGTACATAGCATTTTAAATTGATATGATTAGTAATTTTTTTTTTGCATTTACTGATAAATAAATTAATTGTCGAAAGTTTATTTATAGTATCATTAAAAACAAAATAACATACAAACATACTTTAATATTAGAATATAGGCCTCTCAACTACGTAAGTTGCAACTAAGCATAGGATACTCAGTAATTGCGTAAATAACTTAGTCTTAGATCTAGTGTTGAGTCATTAGCACCGCTCATTCTGATGTTTCTTACACTCAACAATAATAAATAATTTGAATGATAACTTTCTATTTTAAATTTTTCATTGATATTTTCTATAGCTAAAAACAATAAATATTTGTACTAAATATTTAGGCCGAATTATATATAATTTTATGACAAAATTTGAGAATCTTAATTCTTATGGCCAAACATCATTTCAGTTGAGGAGTTTAAAAAACAAAGAACACCCCCAGAATTGAATAACATTTGTTAAGAAAAAATATAAAGTGTCTGTAACACTGCTGATGGAAACTCAAACTGTAAGGTTGGGCCATGTGCTAAGAATGAGAGCGGATACATCGGCTAGGACTGCTTGCAGTTGGACACCACAGGGCAAGATAAAATTAAAGAGGGCGACCAAAAGAAACTTGAGAATCAAAGGAGAAAGAGTTAAAGGGAAGAGGCCTAACATTCTAACAGAGGTTATAGCTAGAAACAGGATGATGGTGATAACTTGTTGATGCATTGCGTGCCAATGGGTGTTGAGAGACGATGATGTAACAGAAATCTATAAATTACAAATACTGATGGATTGAAAAAAGTCATACTCTTCTTTTCATCTTGATCAAGAGTAATGGTTCTTAACCTTTTTAGAGCTACCGAACACCACCAGTTTCATGCACATTCACATAATCTAAATCTTCTTATAATAACAGCACAGTTCTATCGTTGGCAATGACAAAAAATCCTAGATCTAGATCTAGAATCTAGATCTATATTAGATCTAGACTATCTAGATCTATATTCAATTCTATAGCGAATCATATGAGTTTGGTTGGGTGGGTGTCTTGATGATTTCAGAATTTCAGATTTACTGATTTAGCTAGTCACTGTAGTCAGCTAGATCTAGTCTCTTGAAGTGAAATTTAAATATAGCCTATAGATATAGAGTTAGATCTAGAATCTAGGCCTAATTAAAGTAGGCTGAAATGAAAATAAACTTACGTGCATAAACATTTGAAATTTTGTATCGGAATGACCAGAGCAGACTAACACTAGATCTAGATTCTCTAGATCTAATAAACAGGTTTATTTTGAAGGCCAGCAACAATGAAAAATAAGACCGATTTTTTTCACTACTTCCTTTTAATTTAATTATAACAGAAAAAAATTTCCGAAAAAAAAATGAAGAATCGGAAATTCCCTTTCGTGTTTTGTTTTTATTTTCACGAAGTATTCCTGGTAAAGTCTAGTTACTGAGTTACTGGTATACGAACTAGAATCTAGATCTAGATCTAGGCTATAGAGCGAGGAAGTGGTCGTGCAAACAAAAACAAAACTTTAAAAAAAAATTAGATTTTTACAAATCTCAACGATTTTTTTTACACCTCCCTGCCCCTGAGTTGGAAAAACTTAGTTTAGAAATTTTGCCTGTATGTGAATGTCTGTAGTCTGTGTGTCTGTCTGTGAATACGATAACGTAAGTAGTCAGTTTAAAGTTTACGTTGGGTTGAAGCAATTTCATATAGATCTAGTGCAGAGGCGTAGCGAGGGGGGGGGGGCGGGGTGCCGATCAGTGTTTCTTCCAGACTTTTTTGTCCGGGGGGGCACTTGAAATCTTCGGGGGGGGGGCGGTAAACTTTCTTCGGGGGGGCGGACACTGTTAAAAGTATATATTTTCTATATAAATTATATAAATTTCATTTCGTTCGGGGGGGCGGTAAAAAATTTTCGGGGGGGCTTCGCCCCCCCGAAGAGATGCCTGGAAGAAACTCTGGTGCCGATCGCACCGGGTGACACCATTTAGGGGGGTGACACCAAGGCAAAAAATAGCAAAATATATGGAGAAAAACTTGAGGGGGGTGCAAATCGAACGTTTGAGGAGGGGGGGGGGGGTGCAAATCGAAAACTTGAAAGTTTGTCCCTGGGAAGGGTCACTGCGCCTCTGAGGGGGTGACACCATAGTGCCGCACCGGGTGACACCCGACCTCGCTACGCCACTGATCTAGTGACATATACTATAGACCTAGATCTATAAATAGTATATTAAACTCGTAGTTCTCTATTAACTTACTAATGATTTCCGGTAACTGGAAGAGGTACTTACTCTACTTCTGGTCTCTGAAAAATCAATAACTTGCGGACCGTTGAAGTTTAATAGGTGGACAAAATTTCATATAAATTTCATATAACTCTTTTATAATAAGAGTATTACATTGTAGGCTATGCACTTGTTTCTGTTACAATTTAATCGATTTCCGCTAACCAGAAGTGGTACTTTACTATATTTGCGTGTGAAATATATAAGTATGCTATAAGATCTTAATTCAGTGGCGTCGCAAGGTCGGGTGTCACCTGGTGCGGAACCTCAAGGTGTCAAACAGCGAGGATACCCCACCCCTCCCCATTGTCGGAGCGTTAATTTGTACTTAAAAGACTTTTTAAAAATCTAATAAATCATTAACTGAGCAGACAAAAAAGCATTTCTCCTCAATATATTTTGCAATGGTTTGTGTTTTTGTCACCCGCCCCCCCCCCCCCCTCGCTACTGGGGGGGGGGGGGGGGGGGTGACAAAAACACATATGTTCCCGGGCGCCGACCTTAGGGGGCGCCAAAATGGGTTGGAAAAATAAATCGAAAGTTTGAGGGGGTGCAAATCGAAATCTGGAGGGGGGGGTGCAAATTGAAATCTTGAGGGGGGAGGGGGTGCAAATCAAAAAGTTTGTCCCCAGGTGCCGGGAAGGGTCGCTACACCTCTGCCCCCCCATCTAAATGGTGTCACCCAGTGCAATCTGCACCCTCCGCCCCCGCCTCGTGACACCTCTGCCTTGTGACCTCTGCTTGAATTACATACTGTATTTGATTAACCTTGAATAAATGGAAGTGGAACTTTATTTCCGGTTTAAAATACTTACAACTTGAATACTGCGTCAGTTTGGTTTAAATTTTAAACTGTGTCGGTTTGGTTTAAATTTTAAAAAGGTATAAGATATTATTCTCTTGATTCTCTTAAATTTTGAGTGTTTTCTGATGAACGGGAGTAGTACTTTAGGCTATTTCTGAAAAAAAAGGATTGGGGGATCTAATCCTACCTAGCACACCAACCCAAAAACCTTGCTACTGTGTTAAGCATTTCTTTCAGACATCCCCCTCCCCCTCCCCCCTTACACAAGGGCAAAATAGCTGGGGAAATATCACTGTCACTATAAATATGTAGCTTAGGTAAGGGCTAAAGATATGTTCTGGCTCTGCATATAACTTTCTTTACTGCTTTGATCAGTTAGTTTAATGCACAATAAAGATCCACACTTATTTAAACATTACATTTTATCAAGCCACCAGCCTAATGTACAACAGAACATCATAAATATTGTGGTGAAGTATTTTTTTATTTTCTAAACAATGCCATGGGTTGTAAATTGTTCAACAATAAATAAATATTTTTACAAAACCATAATTCATTTACTATTGATATTTTCAGGAATGTTACACTGTTAAGTTTAGATAAAATATTTTAAGCTCTTTTGTCTAACAATAAAGATGTTACTGTATAAAATTTATGTTTAACTGCTATTCTTTTCATGTTTTTAAATTTATTTCTTTAAAGTCAGTTTTATAATGATGATTTAATTCAATTGTAAACAAAGATGAAACCAGAAAAAAAATGTCACTTATTCATTACAGTTAGACTCTTATTGCCACTGAAAAAAATTGGAATAACTAGTAAAATAATGACTAGAAAGTATTTGAGAACAAAAATTTCAAAATAAATATTGGGCACCCTTTGTTTTCTAGAAAAATCTAGAAAGGCCTCCTGTTGAAAATTACTGTACATTTTTCACACTTATTTATAAACTTTACATTATAAGTGTATTTATATTTCTTGGTAAAGGTCAGTTTATCATACTGACCCAGGTTAAAGGTTTAAGGTCAGTTTAATATTTTTTTAAAGTGAAACTGACAGATTTATATTAAAAGTGAATCTATTGAATCTTTCCTGTTGAGTGTCTTCTCATCAAACTGACCCATGTTTAAGTTCTCAAGGTCACAAAATCTGGAATCCATTGTGACATTTAGGCCAGTGTCATGGTCATAAGCGCTGTGCACTGCTCCAGGCCACTGTAGTTTAAGTAGGTTTGGGGTCATCACAAGACCACCTGAGCTCCCTGGGCAAGTGGCGGCATCATAGTACTTTATTACTCTAGTCACTTCATATTCTTCTTTCACAACATGGCCAAAAGTGATGGATTTGGACTTGCCATGTGGATGGGAGATCACTGCCACCCAACTTTTGTTATTGCTACTTCTCTCCCTTGCTTGGAATTTGTGAGTGCTGAGAACCATCTGATTGTAACTAGATTTAACATTTCTCAAACAAATCCCCACTGTATCGAATAACTTCTTCTCATGCGACATGACATGCAGAGTTATGTGATCTTGGGAGTTGTTGACTCCGACAATGGAAGTTACATGCCCTTTGATGACAAACTTTTCATCCGGGGTGTCGAAGAAAAATTTCACATGGGCATTGTCCGCTTCTGATTTATCAAAGATGACGTGTTTGTTTGTTCGAATACAAACTCCACCATAAATGTTGTGCTTAGATGCCCCAACACTGCTGTTACTGGACAAGCTGGAACTGCTGGTGCTGCTGATGCTGCGTGATAAACTCATCACAGACGTGCTGTCCTCGCTCTGATCCTCCAAATGAAAACCCTCCACGCAGTCTTCCCTCTTGCACCTCAATGCCATGATAGTGTCGTCCACAGAAGCTATGAAACCAGACCCATTCCGCTTCAAGCTGGTACCAATGTAGCTGCTGTACATGTCGTGTGCCCCGCGGGCGGCACTCGTGTGGTTGACGCTGATCTGAACCACGAGGTTGGCGGCGCAGGTGAAGAAGGTCAGGCTATCCTCGTGCTGAATCTCATATGGGAGGTCTTTCACCTTTAAAAAAATATATAAAGATCATCTTTTTGAAAATAATGTTGTGCAAAATTTTGTTTTGGAAATGAGCACGGTAATTTACTTTAATGTCAAAAAAATGTGTACAAGAATTTGTCTTGAAAATGTGCTAGGTAATTTTACTCAGGACCATTATAGCAAACCATAAATATGATAGTAGGCTGCATTTTTAAATACTTCAAATCCTTAACTTTATGACAAACAAACAAAAATACAAAATACAACCAAGGAAATATCGATTTAAATAGGGTAAAGGTTAAGTTAAAATATGATTTTAATTTGAAAAAAAAACACATCCATAATAAATTATATTCAAAAATAGAGAAGGATTATGTATGATACTTACTTGCATTTTTTGTGGAGAGAAGAAAGCCACGTGGTCTGGGTTTTTCTTGCATTTGGTGTACTCAGCAAGGTCAGTGTTGACTTCAAACAGCTGATCATGTTTGTGAGATATTTCTACTGCCTTGCTGTAAAGCTCTGCTGTCTTCTCTATTTTAGTATTGGACTTATCTAGTGTGTCGCTGGAACTCACACTATCAGAAAGTAACTTGGTGTTGATGTTTCTAGCCCTTACTGCATCTAAATGATATGAAACTACTTGGTTGTCTTTGCTATCTACCACAGTTATTTGATCAGGTTTATTCAACAATACACAACAATGGTTTGTGTTATCATTTTGGGAGTCAATGTCATCAATGTTGTTGTTGCTGGAGGAAGGTTTGGTGGGACTAGGCTGCTGCCAGTTGTCTGGTAGATCGCAAGTATTGAATGAATCAAGCTGAGTGGTGCTGCACTGGTGTATGATGTCCCCAAGGCTACCCAAACCATCAGTGAACATCACTGACGTCACTGGTGTCACTGACGTCACTGGTGACTCTGCGGGAGAGATGGAGATGGGGGAGTCAAGTGATGACAGAGATGTCGGCTCCCTGTAGGACGTTGGCTCTGTGTTGGACAGCTTTCTTGACTTGCTCCTGGACAAAGAACTGTCTGCGCTGTCATCGTTTAGTGGTGGCTCCTCCTCTGTCATCATTCTCTTCAGCTTTTCTTTAAAGTGATTCATCTTCTCAAGCTTACACGACCAGTTTAGGGTACAGAAGATACTTCTGTTGAGAGAATCAAAACCACCATTAGCATTAGGGTACAGAAGATACTTCTGTTGAGAAAATCAAAACCACCATTAGCATTAGGGTACAGAAGATACTTCTGTTGAGAGAATCAAAACCACCATTAGCATTAGGGTATAGAATCTACTTTTTGAGAGAATCAAAAACCACCATAAGAATTAGGATACAGAAGATACTTCTGTTGAAAGAATCAAAACCCCCATTAGCATTAGGGTACAGAATATACTTCTGTTGAGGGAGTAAAAAATTAAAAACACAATTCGGACAGCTTAACTAATTATTTTACATTTTTATTTACAATGTACATTAAAGATTTAGATCTGTTTTTTACAAAATGGCATTAAGAAAAAGCAATTATTTTATTAAGATCAGAAAAAATAAGTGCAGCTTTACTTCAAAATGTATATTTTATAATGAACTTTAAATCACAATAACTATATTAAGTGTTTGGTTACATTTTTAAAGAAAAATATTTACTATTTGTCTACAAATGCAGCTTACTCAGGAATGTGTACAGAAAATGTTTCAACGATTATTTCCCCTACCCGGAATTGAACCATTTGGCTACACAAAGAGTTCGTAGTTTATTTATTTTTAATTGAAAATCAAAACATTTAGGCCTACGTGTGCAAACGTGCTATAACATTCCTGTAGCATATAACCAACATTTAATTTCTGGTATACTGACAAAATACTGACTAAAATCGAAATACTTTTGTAGCTAAGTGGGGTAAGAGAACTAAGACGTAAAAAAAGCAAGTAGTTGAGCAATACACGAGCGATGTATGATGGTACTGTATATACTGAACAAACGTGTAAAAACAAAACACAAGACGGGACGAAATTACCTGAGTTTAATACAACAGAGATACTGTGTAAAATCCTTCATGTTTACTTCCCTCCTATCACTACATCATCTGCTGATTTGGGCACATTCCGTCCGAGCTGGCAAACACATTCTGGGGATACACACAACACGAAAAACCCCATCAGCTATATTTAGATACCCGGAACGTTGTGTGAATCCGGGATTTTTAACAGTTAAATTCAGTGGGTGTTCGTCCTGTTTCGAGTATTGTAACGTGAGGGGCGGTATTTTTTTTCCAGCACGTCACTGTCACATAGCTGTTAGAAATACATTGACGCTATCAGGGTTATTCGAGGAGTCCCGTACGTTAGGTAGCTGGGATGTGTCACACACAGGAGGTGTAGATAGGTCAGATAGTGACGTCACACTTTTCCATTTTAAAACAGTAAAGATTGGGTTAGGAACTGAAATTTCGACGTTTCTCTATGATGATCGAGCCCAGCCAATATTTTAGAAGGAAAAAAATCGATGTTTAAAAAAAAAAATAATAATAATAAATAAACTGCAATATTTTGAGGGGGGGGGGGGGGGGAGGCGTTGTAGGTTGAAGTCTGAGGTCTAGTTTTTTGTGACGATGGGGAGGGAGATAGGTATATGGATGGCCCAAAAGGGTAAAGCACCCTTTTGGACCCTTGCAGTTCATGGGGCAGGTGTGAGTATATGGGGCAGGTGTGAGTACAGTATAGATCACCTGTTTCAGTGCGTTAGACAAATCAATGCATGGTGTGGCCAGCACTATACCCAGGGACGTCCTAAAGACTAGGGATCCGAAATCGAGACTTTCGGGTAGTAGTCGAACGCTACCATTAGATCACGGTGCATCTTATAATTTATTATATAACACAAAGATAAGCCATTTTCACCCAATTCCCCCCACCACCACCTGCTCTAATTTTCCAGATATCAAAACCAAATGCTTAACACAATTTCTATCAAACTACTGTGTTATGTGACGCTGATCTCTCCCCCCCCCCCCCCCAGCTTCTACTCCTTGCGTCCCACTGAAACAAAATAATAAACCACCATATTACCTACTTTTGTTACATAATATGTGCACGGCCCTTATGGTGTACAATTTTATTTTTTTAAAAAGCAATTAGAATTGAGTTGTATTGTTGTATTGTTAGCAACGACAAGAAATATGGGTGGGGTTGGGTGCTGTACGCAATGAGAAGATATGTACACTTAAATCTATAAATTATTTTAGCAAGACGTTCACGATTTAAAGTTAAATATATAAACAATTTAGCAAGACATTCATTGATTCAAGATAAAAATACAAGATTAATATCAGTCACAATAAAGGGAAAGTACTCACTTTAATCATTCTAAAAACTACGTCAGTTTTTTCTTTATCTTCTATATATAGACAACTCCCTTTGTCCCGGACTAAAAGCACGTGTCACTATTTACTGTATGTATTGATAACATTTTCTGAAAGCTTATCTAGCGTATTAATATTAAACTATAGTTTCCAATGGGGAAACGTTTTTGTCTCCCCAAACCAAATATAAATGAGTGAGGGGAGATAATTGCAGAGTCCAGGTCGATATCTCATCATCTCGCCTGCCTTGCTGTTTAACGCATATCGAATCTAAGAGCGGGTTCAAGCTAGCTTCAAAGGTCGCTGGATCGAGCACCATACGGGTGTGCCGCTATTCAACCATCGTGGTGGGGGAACCAAGTCTAACCGAACCTCGCTACAACAACGCTACGGCATGGCACTGTGTCTTTATGGTAAACAATTCATTGCGGATACACAACTTCTGACATTGTTGCCTGGTTGTGCCAGGGGAAATTACTCTTAACAGAGGAAGGCGTTAGCTCGTAAGTTGTGGTTACGCTTATGAACTGTCGCTATGGGCAGATAAAGATCATGTACGATATTTACTACATTACCAACTATATATGGGGTGGGGTGTATGCGGTGCATAGGCCATACCAGATAATGAGATATATATGGGGGTGGGGTGTATGCGATACATAGGCCATACATTCCTAAGCTACATATCATATGAAGAACCACGCCGTTAAAGTGCTTGCATACTATAAAACCGGTTTTTAAATAACAGAGCACTCCAACCCTTCAAAGAATTCCCGAACTGATCAGGCAGTGTCAACATGTTGTTCATATATTAACTTAGTATAGGCATAGATTAGGCCTATAGTTCGGTGGCAAGGGCAGGGGGTTGGGAATAGTGACTTTATGAAACTTTTTTTTTCCCGAAAAAATATACACAGGGACACACAAAGAAAGCTAAAGGCCTATTTTATTTATACTTAGGGTCCTCCTAGTAAGAATCACGAGAACGCCAATGTTTATTCTCAGAAACTTGGAACATAACATTGGCCCTGATTTAAAGACGGTCTTATATACTACGCAGGTTGTATATAGAAATAAATGGGAAATTATTTTTTTTAAACAAAGTACATGGGCTCTGATGCCCCAAGTAACGGAGAACTTATATTCTATCGAGTTCTATATTGTTCACGAACAGAGGAGTTCAACCTAACAATATGGTATCATTCATGGACAACCTAAAGATGTAGGAATATGGAGCGGGGAGGAATGGAGGGGGGGGGTTCAAGTTTGCTTATTTAATTATGTATAAAGTTTTAAAGAACCTGAAATTGTTCATGTCATTCAAACTGTTTCTACTGAGTGGTAAAAGGAGCAAACTTGTAGGCCTAGGCATATAGAGTACTTTTGGAAACATAACCATGGATTTAAGATTGCATCTAACAAGGGAAGAAAGGTTACGGCTAAAGGACAGAAATGTAATAGTCATCTATTGCTTGCCTAAATTCATTTTTAAAAAAAAAAAGAAATTATATCATAATAAGTACGGCATTTAACTAAACCTGATAGTTTTTTTAAGCAAGAAGTTTTTGCACTTTATTTTTCCTCTGCCAACTTACTAAAGGTCAGAGAGAACTAAGAAGGCAGTTGGATGCTTTGGATAGTTATCGTTAAAAAACCATCCCCTCGCACTTTAGCCCAATCTCTTGCTCTAAGACAGGGGTCTCCAAACTACGGCCCGCGGGCCCAATGCGGCCCGCGAGGTCCTCTCATCCGGCCCGCGGAGATATTTTTGTCCAAGGAAAAATCGTTTGTTGGTGATGGCTGAGGAACTTTGCCCAAAAAAATCAAAGACACGCCTGGAAGAAACTGGCCCCCGAACTGAAATTTTGTAGTTAATGCGGCCCTCGGACTGAAAAGTTTGGAGACCCCTGCTCTAAGAGAGTCGTCTGAGCATGGGTGTTGTAAGCATGGATGTTGTAAGTACGGATGTTATAAGCATGGATGTTCTTCTTAGTATGGATGTTCTAAGCATGGATGGTCTAAGCATGGATGTTATAAACATGGATGTTGTAAGGATGGATGTTCTTCTAAGTATGGATGTTCTAAGCATGGATGGTCTTAGCATGGATGTTGTAAGCAAGGATGTTGTAAGGATGGATGTTCTTCTAAGTATGGATGTTCTAAGCATGGATGGTCTAAGCATGGATGTTGTAAGCAAGGATGTTGTAAACATAGATGTTCTAAGCATGATTGATCTGAGTATGGATGTTCTAAATATTGATGTTGTAAACATGGATGTTCTGAGCATGATTGTTGTAAGCATGGATGTTTAAGCACGGATGTTCAAATGTTAGGTCGCCCCGAAATGTATCTTCTCTAGCAAGACTTCTATCAGGTCCCGAGATAAATGTGTGCATTCCCCCCTCCCCCACTTCGGCTTTATCCGCCGCTGCTTACTGCCATGCATGCTGCTAATGATAATGTCGTTTGTTTTGGACGGCTTAGCTGAAGTAAAGATCGCCCCGGCTAATTAGCACGGCGTTAGGCTGAAATCGGTAGCAGCTTCTAATTTGGCCTAGACCGAGCCAGCCTACCACGGCCGATCAATCTAACTTAGTGTAGGTTTGAGCTGGCGGGTTACATTCGACTCGGGTCGCGTTCTATCTCCTAACGTCAGCGGTCCTGTATCCGCTCATAGAGTCACTAGACATATTCTATTCACTGGTGTAATACTCGACGAGTATTCGTACCTATATATATATATATATATATATATATATATATATATATATATATATATATATATATATATATATATATATATATATATATATATATATATATATATATATATATATATATATATTCTAAGGATGGAAATAAAATTACCGGCGACTCTCGATATAAAACTAATTGGGTACTGCTAATCGATAACAACATTGATACATTTTAATTGTTCTCATAATCTATTGGAGCCGCCTGAACTCAAATTTGACTAATTAAATATAGGCCAACTGTGTGTATATGAAAACATACACACACACACACACACAGATCAGAGGCGTAGCGACCCTTCCCGGCGCCCGGTGACAAACTTTTGATTTGCACCCCCCCCCCTCAAACTTTCGATTTGCACCCCCCTCAAACTTTTAATTTGTTTTTCCAACCCATTTTGGCGCCCTCTAAGGTCGGCGCCCGGGGACATATGTCCCCCCCCCCCCCCCACACACACACATCTGACACAGATATATATATATATTTATAATATATATATATATATATATATATATATATATATATATATATATATATATATATATATATATATATATATATATATATATATATATATGTCGGTACCCCTTTGTCTGCAAATAATTGGCTGGAGCCGCCTATAGCAGCAGAGCAGGGTATGTTATGGGGTTAAGATGTAATGTGGTAAAATGATTAAAGCGCTGCTGTGAGAAATGATGAGGTCGCGTTAACTAGATCTCCTCTATTTGACTAACCTACGTGTGGCCGCGAAAGATGAGCTGTGGGTGTTAACGTACGTGTGCGATGCTGAGGAACATGCATGGAGCTGGCGCGAACCGCGTAGCCGCTAAACACGTGGCAGGTGCGACCTTGTTGCGCAAGCTGGGCGGACGGGGTGTGTACGGCGGGGCCCCGTCAATTAACGGTGACATACAGAGAGAAATTGAAAAGTTCAAGAACGCGGCGGGTAGGTTCAGTCGAGGCAAACGACGAGTGAGGAAGGTATAATCACCGACATTATGTGTAAAATAAAAGCCAATTGAAGGGAAAGGCCAGTGGTGTAGAGCCGGCAGAGACAACAAAACCGATAGGACAATCTAATAACAGGACAATTAACATTTTAAATTAGCAGCTCAAGTTAGGTCAGCCATATCCTGTTCTTAGTAAAAAAAAACTTTTTTATTAAAGGGGTAGGTCGGGGAAAAAAAATTGCTCACTTAGATTGCTCACGGAGTCGGGGTATTTGTCCGATTTTTTTCTCTAGAGGGAAGGGGGTGGGGTGGTTGGACACTGGTTATAGTGTATAGGCCTATTTATTATTCAAATTACGGGCCTATATTTTTAAAATCTGTGCCCTGGGGGGGGGGGGGGGTGTCCCATAAAAACGATTTTGTGAACAGGGTGGGGAAGGGGAAGGTTTGGTACATTAGGACACGCAGGCGTTAAGTATAACAATATAAGTTAAAATAATAACACGTAATTTCAGTAAATGTATTTACAAAAGTACGAAGTGAACAACATTTTTAAAAAATGCTCGTTGGGTAATTACTGTTTATTTTTTGTTATAAACCAGCATTTTTTAAAATTATTTTTAAAGATACGTTTTTAAATGCACTGATAAAAAACGTGTATATAAGATATGAGCGAACAATGCTTTTACTTAATAAGCAAGCAATTTTGAAGATAAAGTGCATTTAAAAAGATTTTTTTTTTTCCTTTTTTTTTGGGGTATATTTGATTTTTAAAGGTCAATTTTTTTGAAGTTATAATACAATAAGGGCTTAAACTTTTTTTTTATTCCGTTCGATTTTAATGTGTGCTTACCAGTAGCTTGCGGCGACCTGAACTACTATCTGCCCCTTATTAATGTCTCTGATCTGCTATCAGGTGTTAAACCAACCATCCGTGACCTGCAGTTCCCCGCCGTTACAAGGCGATCGAGCATTGGCTTAAGCTTAATCCTGCTATCTCCCCTTAGGCTATTGGATTTAGTCATCTTTAATTTCATTAGATAATCTGGCGTTGGTTTAGGAGATGAATGTGGCGGTGAAGTTGAACGAAAGAAGAGCATGAGAAAATATAAGTTACATGATTTGTCACAGACAGAAATGAAGGTCAGAGAAAAGGACAAAGAGAAGGAAAGAGAGAGAAGGACATAGAGGAAAAAGAGAAGGACAGACAGAAGGACAGACAGAAGGACAGAGAGTAAAAAGGACATAGAGGAGAGAGAGAGAGAGAGAGAGCACAGACAGAAAGAGGTTGTTAACTAAATAAAACCTTATGCAATCAAAGCGTATAAGATATGTAAGCTATCTATAGTGTAAGCGAGAGATGAATGAAAAAATAGACAACCAATGGGGAGGGGGGGGGGGGGTTGTTCAGCGGACGGTAGCGATGGGGACATCAGAAAAGTGACAGCTACAATTTTACCACGTACATCTTTTTGGAGGTCACTGTCCCATCTCCGGATCACTGCCACCGCCCAATCGGACAAAATAGAAAAAAAAGTTAACCATTTAAATAACCCCCAGCCCCCCTCCCGCTATCGTTACAGAATAATGTATACGAAACGTGTGAGTGTCGTAATGAACTCATGGCCACTTAACCTTTCACCCCACTTTACCCCACGACACGCTGACATAAAAAAAAAAAAGTATAACGAAACAGTGTATCAACTCAAAGTATAGTTTTGCTGCTTGTTTTTTTTTTTTTTTTTTTTTTTTTTTTTTTAATAAAAATAAAAGTACTACTCCGTGTTTGGTCATTGTAATTTAAAACAAATGAAAACATTGGTGAAAAAAAAATTAGTTCAAGAAAATAGTTTAAACAGGGGTCATTAATTCATGACGTCACACGTCTGTGAGAAGACGGATTCGGCCTTATGTACTGGAAGCTGTGGTGGGGTGGGGGAGAAAATGTGACGTAGCATTTGTTTTTATATTTTAATGGTTAATTTTTATTTCTTTTTAAATTTAAAAGTTTGCGTGTGGGGAGGGGTGGTATTTAAAGAGGGGATGGCTTTAGTGAAGAGAGGACAGAGAAGAGTGGACGTTTAAAATCGGTTTAAAGCGTGACGTCATTAATATTAACAGACGACCAACTAAACCGATGTTTTGTCTCTTTACACTTTTTTTTTTTACAAGTTTTCACTTTGTTCACACAGTCTCATATTCGATTTTCCAAAATAATTCATTTCCGGAGAACACGCAAGAATATATTTTAATTAATTTTAAATGGAATTAGACATATATTAATTAAAATATCACTAAAATAAATACTAGATCTATATTCAATTACAACAAGGGAGATAACGTACTGGGAATAAGTCAATGGGCCAGCTGATCCGGGAGAACTGTTCATACATGTTTTTAGAACTGACCGCATTAAGTTGGTAAGGGGCAAGTATTTTTACTCATGTGATGTAATCGACGTTGTTAAAAAACGAACGGATTAGGAGGGTGGGGGGGGGGGGGATCCATAAATGACGTCACACTCGTAGGGGGATATGGGGTCCGTAATGTTATGTGTGCTGAAAGGAGGGAAGGGGGGGGGGGTCAGATAGTGTGAATTCACACTTGTGCGTTATAAAAAGTAATGTTAGAAAACAAATTTCACGTTTTTGAAAGCTTTATAAATTGTAATATGCTATTTTGTCGATCAAAGCCAAGATTTTAGAAGGGAAAAAAAATCGATGTTTAAAATAAAAACAATTTTGATGGGGGCGGGTGGGGGGAGAGGGTTGTAGGCTAAGGTGTGACGTCATTTGGGTGGGGGGAGGTCTGTTTTTTATGACAATGTGTGGCGGAGGTGAGGGAAGGGTAAAAATCGTTAAATAAGCTTGACGTCATTTAGGCCTTAGAGTTAGAATAAATAAATAAAATATGGTAGGCCTACGCCCTACTAAATCTAACTAATTACTTATTTATTGTTCTTAAAAAAACTGAAATATCAATTTACAAATTTTAATTTTGAAACATTAACTAACAGTTTAATTAATGTTTATTTGATAGAGTTCATAGAATAGAGTGACAAAAATTCGGTTGTCAAAGTTAGTTTAAAATTAGCTAGACTATTTAGAACTAGTGGGGTCTAGATCTAGATCCCTCCTACTCCTATTATTAATTTAATTATTCAGTATTCATCATTAATAAATAAATAATAATCAATCAATTATCAATCAATGAACAAATTGGGCCTAGGCCTATGGCTGCATTAAAATGATTAAAGCATTTTTAATAGAAAAATGCTGCCAACATACATTTTTAGATCTAGAATAGTAATTAATCTCAATCTAGATCTAGACCATATACTAGATAACTATAGAGATTCTTTTATTCTAGATAGAATCTAGATTCTAGTTCTAACTAATCTTATAATTTTATATAGATCTAGATTTTAGACTCGAGAAAGAAATTCAAAAATTAAACCTTTATCATCAAGTTTGTTTTTATAGTTGCGTCCCTTGCGGATTTCACTGCCACGTATCCTGAATCACGCATGCGTCTTTGGAATTGCTTCCGGAAACATTTCGTGTCCATAAATGCATTCATTGTGAAAAAAGAAAATGCTTTTGGATAGCTACAATGAATAAATATATTTCACTCCGATATATTTTTAATAACAAACTAATCGTATTAACTTAAGGATTTGATGTACTATACATAATTAGTTAGTTTGTAACTGTTGGGTATGGCTGACCGCACAAACCCATCTCCTGTGATCCCAAACCCAGCATCGGCGCAGCCTCCCCCGCCTATGTTTTTCTCACCTCAGGCTCATAGCAATATGGCACAAACAGGTAGGTTTTACCACTCAATACATACACGAAGTCTCTTTTCATAAAACGTGTGGTTTCTCAAAGCAGGGCACTTAATTATGACTAATGTAGATTAGTTACCACATCATTTATTGACATTTAAGCTTGGGTGGATCTTCAACTTGTGATCTTCCAAAATTGGCTAATTTTTATTATTGCAAAGAAGGGCAAGCTGCCACTAATAACCTAAAGTTTACTAAACTCTGAAATCACTAAATTACTTTTTTCACTGAACCTGGTGAGAACAGAGCTAGATCTAATAACTTAAGCTAACACTAACCTTTCAAATTAAATTCAATTATTCTAGATTAGATCTAACAAAATTACTAAAGCTAAATCTTTACGATTCTTTAGGCCTCTATCTTCTAGGCTAGGCCTACATGAAAAAATAAGAGTTTTCTTACCTTACATCCAAAAACTTGGACCAAATTTATTAAGCCCGTAGTTGGCCTAAGATGACACTAAGATCCTAAGAAGATTTAGAATGTTAGGCTTCTTCTAGCAAGATTCTACATCTCTGTTATTGAGTGTAATTGACAAATCTCATTTAACATGCATCAAAGAAATAGCAATGTTTTTTAATGTAGAAAATAGGCCTCCTTAGCCTTAGGGTTATTTAAATCTTCTTATAATTATATTAACCATAGCCTGGTCTTTTTAATAGTAATTACTTATTAGGACATACCAGGCCTATAGATTATTATTAGGCCTCTATGGTCTCACTCATAGTATTAACCAGTAGGGTGATTTCTTTTTAAGAAGAGAAGGGTTGATAATGCTTGTTTGATGACTTAGTAAAGAGGAATTGACATAAAATAAAAATCAACTAGCCCATGTAACTTAATAGCTGATTCTGTTGTGTGGGATAATTTTTATAGGCCTAATAAAAGATTAAGTGGACTAAAAACACAAACCTAGCTTTAAAAACTTGCTTAATTGACAAATTTTTTTAAAAAGGAACAAACAATACTCAAGGGGCCTATAATTCCACTATTATTACTTTTATTGTTTGGACTTCAATATTGCTTATTCTTTGTAAGTTGTTTAACTTTGAATGGTAATTTAGCTCAAGGGCAGTGCATTATTGTTGTAAAAAATGAATATTGGATAATTCATCTACATTTGATTCAACAGTTAATTTTTCTATTTCCAGGTCAACTGAAAAATCCTGCACCATTACCCAATGGGCCTTTTGTTCCTCCTGTTGGAAACTTTCAACCTGGTAACCAGGGCTCACAGCCTGGTGTGTGGAGCGGTGGTCAAGCACCTTCACCATCTAACGTTAATGGATTCAATCCTTCTGGTCATCCTCAGACATTTTTACCACCCTCTACTTTAAATACAGCTGGTTTTCCTCCTCCAGTTAGCAGTGGTCAACCTTTAATGAGCAGCGCACCTGTGAGGCCAATAGGACAGCAGCCTCCTCTACCTCCCTCTGTACCCTTTTCTGGTCCACAGTTAAATGGACCAGGTAATTTAAACACTAGGCCACCACTGTCTGCTAATTTTCAACAACCTGCAATAGGACAGAGGCCACCTATTTTTCAAGGAGTAACTCCAAACCAGACCCAAAAAACATTAAACTATGGTGCTCCTCCATCAACAACATTTAGGCCTCCAGCACCTTCAATAAGTGGAGTGAATCCAGCTTCTGGTGATGTCATACAAAGTAAGAAAAATATTTGAAGAATTGCAGTGTTTTAACAATATTGCTTTTACTTGATAAGTACTTAAAAGCAAAACAATGTTAATCTGTCATGTTAAACAAAACAGGTAGATACAAATATTTAACAAACCAATAGGCCTACATACATTTAAATAAATTTACCTTTCACCAAATATGAATAGAAGCTGGTCATGCCTGCTTTGTTTGTTGCAATCTTTTTATTAGTGTGCAGACAGTTTGATCACTAACCTGAACCTTTGGACCCATTTTTTAAATTTGCTTTGGTTAGGTTTAAATTTTGCATATTTGTGTACTACTGAAAATCATTTCATTTATACTTCTGGCAAGCTGTTAATAGTAATGTGCTAGTCACACATTTCCCTCTGTGGTCATGAAAAGAATGGACTGTTGTTTTATCTATGTGTAATTAAGTTAAAAAAAAGTTTTAAATGCTCTCTCATATATGTTTCATCTTAAAACAGCAAGTATAACTATTTTTTATCACCTTTTTTTTTAGTGAAATCTAAATATGCTGCTTCTGATGTACTAATTGTCATTAATCTAAGTTTAAAACCTTCACCAGACTTAAAACAATGGCAATTTTAAAACCATCTACATTGCAATGATTTTCTTTTGATGATTTCACTTACTATTTTTTATTTTTAAAATGTTGTTTAAAAGGGTGTTTTGCATGAATACAAATAAACTATCATGTTAGGAAATTAAATTCTGAAAAGTTCATCTAACACTTAGCTTTAATTAACTAATAGAATTTTTAAAAAATATTTAGCTTAATTAAATCAAAATTATACCATACTTTAGATGAAACAATTTTGCAATACACTATTTAAAAATCGGTATAATTTTTTAACAATTTAAAAAAAAATTATTACAAAGCAATCTACTTAAACTTTTTAAAAAAAATATTTTAATTTTTGCTTCATCTTTTAAAAACTATTTTTTGTCAAATATTTGGTGTGCAGCAGTAATTAGACATTTGTTTTAGCTTGTATGTATCCATGTCTTATAACTAACTATTAATCTTAAATACCTTTTCTAAGCCTGTCTAAAATTATCTGTAAGTAAAGTGAATAGTAAAGAAACAATTATTCCCAACAGGTCGACCAAATGAACTGCCAGTACCTTTTCATGGACAAGGTCAATATTCACATCAAGTTAATCCTCTTTTGCAAAAAACTCCCACTCCTACTCCCAGTAATTCAGGTAATTGATGCAGCAATAGTTAATGGCGTGCAGTTGACAGATACTTTCAACTCTAATAGTTAAATTGTTAGTTGTGGGTTCATAATTTTTGTAAATTATAAATCTTCAAAATATTTTTTTATAAATAAATGGTATCTTTTTTGATTAACTGATAAATATAATTTTCATTCATCATCACTTTTTATTACTAATTTTTTGACTCAGTAACTGTTTGCTAAAAACCAACCACATCTATAATTTGCATGGTAATAATTGATTTGCATGTTGTTGATTATTTTTTATTTATTTTTTTACATTTTTTTTGTCTTATTAAATATTGTCTCCCCCCTTTACACACAATTTTTGGCACCATTTTTTTGTACTTAAATTATTTTTGAAACTGGAGTGACTCCTTAAACAACCTATTTAAGCTATTTTTCACCATGTTTTTTCTTCTCCATATTTAATTGCCTATATTTAATGTTGTGTAATGTATTCTTGCTGTTGTTTCATCTTCAGAGCCTCCATCAGAGAGATCCTCTAGGGGCCCATCACCAGTCTCAGGTCACACTATAGATGCTTTAGAGGGTCAATTTTCACCTGGTCATGGTATGTTCATATTTGAAATGTTACCTTCCAAAGATTTTTTTTTTTATCATAACACGAATTACTTGAAAAGATGCAAACTCTAAACATATTTATGCTAGACTAAGGAACTCACTCAGTGTTGTTGTTTTTGAAGTTGGTGTAAATTGTTATAAAAATGTACCAATATCCTTTTTTTATTACAGGAGCTCCATCACCTGCTTTTCCAGGAAACCGAGGTAGTCCACAACCACCACAACAGTCATTTGTTGGTTCAGAAGGACAAATGCCTGGCACACCGCCAAAGTTAACTGGTGCAGTTCGACCTCCTTTGCAAAATCAGTTTCAACAGCAGCCCTGGTCTTCATCACAACAACAGCCAGGACCATACCCACAACCTGGGCAGTATCAGGCAAATTTACCTGGACAGAGACCTCCTCCCCCTCAGGGCTTTCCACCCCTACCTACACCAGGTCAACCTGTAGGATTTCCTCCATCTGCACAGCAACCCCGGTATCCTCCACCACCTGGTACTGCTTTACCTCCCCAAATCAATCCACCAGGATTTCCACCATCTAATACCAACACAGCTGCCTTTCCTCCTGCGATGCCCACAGTTCCCAGGTTTCAGCCTCCGCCAACTGTCGCTGGGGTGCCTCCACCTCCCTCTGCAGGGATGGCACAGCCAGGTATGCCTCCACCACCTACTGGTTCGTTTCAACCTCACCAGTTTAGGCCTGGCTTACCTCCAAGCACACCATATGGTGGTATGATGGTAAGTAAAAGAGTTTTATTTTTATTTAATTTTTTTAAAGTATACCTTTTGTTACACAAATGTATGTTTTGTTAACTGTTAATAGTTTCTAAAATAATAATTGTAATGTGAATCTGTAGAATCAGTCAACTCACCCCCCTCTGCCGAGTCAAGGAAGTTTTTCTCCTACACAGTTTGGTCTGCCGTCACAACAGCCGGGTGTTCCAGGATATGATGGCATTAACTCTGTCACACAAGGAATGGGACAGATGGGCTTTCAAGTAAGAAAAATATTAATTAGGTTTAGTATTGTGCACAATTTTCAGTTTAGGTGAGATTTTGTTGGGTAAAATCCACCCAAAAAAGTAACAAATTATAATTTACATTACAAAGAAAATACTTGTAATTGAATAATGAACAACTGACTTCCCAACTAGTTTTTTTTTTATTTGCTGTTTTTGATAGATTATTAAATGTTGTATATACTTCTAAATTTAAAGTTATATTGTCTTCTATTTAGGATACCGCTCGGGCCATAAATCTTTTAACGGAGAGACAGTTGATTTTACCAGATGGCTTAGAAACTCCAAAAGCTGTCCTTCCAAATGATCATAAAAAAGTAAACTGCAGCCCAGAGTAAGTTTATTTTTTAAATTTTCCAGCTCTTTTATAAACTACTTGATTTGTGTTTTGTTTTAAAGAACTTGAAATTTGTTAAACTATTAATTGTTTTTTTTTTATATTTAAAAAAAAAAATTCATAAATAGGATTAAAGCTCCAAAATGGAGGCTTTTATTATTACCATTTTAATAATTTTCTAATAATCATCATGACTTTTTTTATTCCAGTATATTTAGATGTACACTTAATGCCATCCCACAAAATGCAGCATTGCTCAGTAAAGCACGGCTACCCCTTGGTGTCCTAATTCATCCATTTAGAGATTTATCTGTGAGTTTTATCTCTTTATGCATTATTTAATCAACATTCTCAGTTAGTTAAAAAGTGCATGTTAGTAAAGCTTGTAAAGGCTCAAATTACTAATAAAATTTTACACAGGGCCTGCAGGTGTAACTATTTTGTTTTTAAAATCTAATTGCAAATCAAACTGAAATAATTATCACATACCTGATTACAGTTTGACCATGGTTTTTTTAAAGACAGTTATAGTTCCATTTTCTTCCTTTTGTATTATTAATTATCAATGCAGCCTAAAAAACAGCACAGAAATGTAGTTTTATTATAAAATATAATGGTACCAAAATACTTTCAAAATTGCCTTGAATTAGATCTATGGGAATATTACTGGTTATACTATTCAACTCAAAGTTATAAATCAAGTAATATCTAGCATTTCTTATGTAGCCTACATAGTTTACTTACACACATTTTGTTATGTAACAAGAGCAGAAACAACACAACTAAAAAGATTTATCTCTGAAAATCAATTTTAACAGACTTATTGAAGAAAAAGTGTTTAAAAAAATAGTCATCTCTAAAATAACCTGATACTCGTGTATAGATATTTTAGTATCAACCACTGGTAAATTATTTTCAGGAAGAAACAGATAGAGTAAGTAGTTTGATTCCTATATCCTCATAACCTTTTGCTCCATAATAGTCACATTCAGTTTTTTAGTTGGTACTTGTCTTCAACTGGTAAATGGACATTCATTTCTATATAAATACCACTAAATTAAAAAATTGGCATTTGTGCATCTATTCAGATAGACTTGGTTGTAGTTTGAAATAAATGCTACTCCGAGATAGACTTGGTGGTAGTTTGAAATAAATGCTACTCCGTACAGAAGTATTTTATTTATAGAGAGCTATTCTGTGCTTGGAGTTGGTTAAAACTATTTAGGGTAATGGGATCAGTAAGGGGAGTTGCTACTCTCTTTAGCCTTAAGCTAGCAATGTTCTTTTCATTCACTTTTTATATTCATATGCTGGCTGTTTTTTTTTTTTTTCAACTATACATTGCATTGTAGTTTTAAATATTTTTTTTCTTTTTTTTGATATGTATAAATTTTAATTTCTACACAAATTAGAAAAGTGAAGAGATGTAGGCTACACAGATAACCTAACAAACAATTGTTGGGAGGATTCTTTAACTTATTAACTGCTTGAACATTATACATGAATTTTGTTTTGAAAATGCAGTATCATTAACAGACAGAACTGAACACCTAATATTCTTTTTTTTTAAATGTCAACTTTTCTTTTTCTCTTCATCAGCAACTCCCTGTTATTCAGTCAAGTGTAATTGTCAGGTGTCGATCCTGCAGAACATATATTAATCCATTTGTTGTTTTTGTTGACCAAAGAAGATGGAAATGTAACTTGTGCTTTAGAATCAATGATTGTAAGTTTTTTTCCTTCTTAAACTGTTATTATTATCTGTAATATATTATATCTAGAATTGGAAGTGGAGCTAAAGTAATAAATTTTAAAATATAAAGATGTTTAAAAAATAAAATTATGTTTACATTTCAGTACCTGATGAATTTTCATTTGATCCTGTGAGCAAAACATATGGTGATCCTCAGAGGAGACCTGAGGTCAAATCTGCAACAATAGAATTCATCGCTCCTTCAGAATATATGGTAAATATGGTTTTTAGTCATGTTATTTGCTACTGTTTTTTTTTAGAACCCAACACAGCATCATCATTTTTCCTTTTTGACTCTGGAGCATTGGACCATGTCAAAGTTTTCCACTCTTCTTGGCCTCCTGCTGAATCCAATTCTTGCTATCCATGCTGCCTGGGACTTCAGTATACTTTGATTTCAAAGCATATTTAGCTAAAGGGGACGACGTGGCCTAGCTGTAGCGTGCTAACCCGAAAGTCTTGAGTTCCAATCAGGGTTGAATATACTAGACCGTTCCTGAGTAAACTCAGCTCAGATGGGTACCAAACTCACATTAGGGAAAACAAAGGCATACTGCTAACCATAGTATTCCTTAATTTGCCATGTTCCCTGAAACAGATTAACTCAACTTCATCTGCCCTTGTGTCTTGGGCACTAACGGGAAAAGATGATGATATTTATGCTGAACAATTATGTAAGGCTTTTAAAAGCCATTATATGTTAACTACTACCAATTGAGATTTTAATCAGTTATAAAAGGCACCATTAATTGTGGCTGCTTCTTTCATTTCACAGTTGAGACCACCTCAGCCTGCAGTTTATCTTTATTTACTTGATGTGTCTTTCAATGCTGTAAAAACTGGTAAGTTATCATTCATTTCACTCTTATTGCACTATTGTGCTTTATTGTTCATATCTTGAACATGTTTACACTATTAAAACTAACTCTTTTATAACCTTATGAGAGAACATCTCTCATAATCCAGATCTTTAACTATTATCAGCTGTGAAATGTAAATTGTCCATTTTATTAATTTTCAATGAAAATTTCTAATTTAGTTGAATTTGTTTCACAGGTTATCTCTCCCAGTTTTGTCAAATTTTGATCGATGAACTGGACAAGCTTCCTGGCGATGCACGCACAACTATTGGCTTTTTATGCTATGACAAAGCTCTTTACTATTTTAATCTAGCTGAAGGCTTATCTCAGCCACAGATGTTGTGTGTCCCTGATTTGGAAGGTGATTATTACTGATTAATTAAAATAACCAGTAACCTTAAGATAATTGGAATAACTCAAGCTCATGTGCTTCATGATAAATAGACGGTTTGGCCTTCTCATGCATGACCACTTTTGGTTCTGCTTCACCAATTCCCAAAAAAAAAGAAAATTAGTAGCAACTTCATTTTGAGGTTTTTTTTGTTGTGTTCATAAAAGTTTGACTTATATTTTCAGATCCTTTTTTGCCCTGCCCAGACAACCTACTAGTCAACTTAAATGAGAGTAAAGAATTAGTGATTGATCTGCTCAACCAGTTGCCTAACCTTTTTGACTCCAACTATGAGACAGGCAGTGCCTTAGGAGCAGCGCTGCAATCTGCACATAAACTTATGGTCATTAATTGTTTTTATTTATATTATAAAATATCTGTATTTAATAGCTGCATTAATTATTATGTAAAATTTATTAGAATATTGAAGTATTTAAATTGACACTAATAAACCTTTGCGTTTTACAGAGTGCTACTGGTGGTAGGATAACAGTGATGCAGACATGCTTGCCCACGGTTGGACCGGGCGCTTTAGAAAACAGAGATGCTGCTAGCACTGCTGGAAAGGTGAGGCTTACATGTTTTATCCTCTATATATTTGAACTGTAATATTGAATGTTTCCTTAACCTAATAGACTTTTTTTAAATTTATCACAGAATGTAACCAATATTGGGCCAGCCACTGACTTCTATAAAAAACTTTCCTTGGATTGTTCAGCACAGCAGATAGCTGTAGATTTGTTTATGTTGAATGGTCAATATGCAGATATAGCAACCTTGTGTATGTTATTATTTTTTATATAATACCTTTAAATTGACATATAAGAAATTGTTAATGTTTTGTTTGTTTTTTCTATAAAATATATTTATATTTTTTGTTTTGAGAAATTTAAATTTAGAATATTTTTATTACTTCATATAGATATAAAAATCTCTTATTATAATAATGAATAAAAACAAATTTGATCATCAGCTTGCATCTCCAAGTATTCAGCAGGATGTATCTACTACTACCCTTCATTTCATTCTGTTAAAAATCCTGGACTTGTTGACAAATTTGATACTGATCTCAGACGCTACTTAACTAGGAAGATAGGATTTGAATCTGTCATGAGAATTAGATGCACAAGAGGTAAGTTGTGTTTTGGATTCTATTATTAAAAACAACTTAAAAGTAATAAACATGTTCATACTCCTACGTTAGTAATCAATGTTTTTTCCTAACTTGTTAGTTTTTCATAAATTACAAAAAATTACTTACATCATTACTCAAATTTTTAAATTATGCTAATTCAACAGTATAGAAATTTCTATTAATTTCAGTGTTTTTAGTTGAAATGCATAAATGGTGCAATACACAAAGAAAAACGTTCCTGGTGCAAATGCTATTCACTTTTTAAACCATGTAGATCTAGTCTGCAAAAACATAAACTTTTTTTTTTTTCACAGGTCTGAGCATCCACACTTTCCATGGCAACTTCTTTGTTAGGTCAACTGATCTTCTTTCCTTACCCAACATCAATCCTGATGCTGGATTTGGAATGCAAGTATCAATAGATGATAATCTTCAGGAGTCTAGTTCTGTTAGCTTCCAAGCTGCATTACTCTACACTTCTAGCAAAGGTAAATAATTGCAAAGTTTTTACTCAATAAATAGGCATTAATTTCACATAATGGTTATAGAGTATTTTCTGTTTCTCATGCACATTTTCTTTTCTTATTAAATAATATAAATCTAAAAATATTGTTAGATTATAGTTTAACTAGCCATAAGAGAAATTATCTAAGTTTTAATTTGTGTTTGAATATGTTTTAGGAGAGCGTAGAATTCGAGTGCATACTCTTTGTGTACCTGTTACTAATCAGCTGAGTGAAGTTTTTGTTAGCGCAGACCAACAAGCGATTGCTTCCTTACTATCTAAAATGGGTGAGCTTCTTTTTTTTTACTCTCACAAATTGCCATAACTTTATTTTCTATTAATAACAACAACAAAATTTGAACATTTTTTAATGCTTTTATGCAGCTGTTGATAGGTCATTAAGTTCTGCCATCACTGATGCAAGAGATGCCATGATGAATGCATCACTTGATGCATTGTTAGCCTATGCTCAGCAGATACCAGCCACACAGAGAGTTGGTGCTCTATTGGCACCTCAGTCACTTCGTTTGATGCCCATGTTTATGTTGGCCATGTTAAAAAGTGTAAGTTTTTAATATCTTTGTTAGTGATGTTTGCAATATAAATAAGCTGTTTTAAACTGATATGGGTTGACGTGGTCGAGTCGGTAAAGCTTATGGTTGCTAAATCAAAAAGTCTTAAGCTGGGGATACAAACTGTTCTAGGAGAAACAACTCCAAAATCAAACAACTGCTGCCTTGTAGTTTGTTCTTGGTTAGACAAAGACTATATAAGCAAATCTAAAAAGAAAAACAGGCTGAAATCTCAGTGGTGCATAACAAGTTGACGTGTATGCTTAATTGTGTTGGAGGGACTCTCTTCCAACACTAAAATTAAGAAGGCGGAAGAAGAGCAAACTGTTTGATAAAGTTACAAAAATTAAATCTGCAAACAAATTTTTTAACAATTTTTCTAATAAATATTTTAACAAAATTATAAGTATTGTTGTGCCATACTTACTTCCTAGCTTGATATAAAAAAGCCTTTGATATGATTTTAAAATTCAGGTCCTGATCTAGATTATCCAATTAATTATTCCAGATTGCATTTAGTCTTGGTGGAAACATAAAGGTTGATGACCGTGTTTTTGCAATGCAGCAGTTTAAAGTGTTGCCCCTCTGCTATTTAATACAGAACTTGTACCCACATTTGTACCCTCTACACAAGCTGAATCTGGAGGTAACTTAGAAGAGCTGTCTTGCAAGAATTATATCGGTTTACTATTCTGGCATAATAATATTTTTACTTTGCTTAATAAGGCCAAATAAAAATGCTTTTACAAATATTATTAATAAATTATAATATATTATATATATTAAATTTTAAACAATAAATTTTATACAGGAAAATTTAAAGTGTGTAATAACTCCAGTGCAAATTACAAAGCACCTTAAGCTTGGTAACATTTTTTTACAATATGATACTTGTCATGCACACATTTATAATTGACTTTTGAAAATACAGAAACCAATAAAACGAGGCAATGAAGACATCCCTAGTGCACCACTGATACAGTTATCTTCAGCTAACATAGACAGAACTGGACTTTTCTTGATGGACACAGGAGAGGCCATGTACTTATTAGTGGGCAGTGGTGTTGGTGAAGAGATGTGTCAGAATGTTTTTGACAAACCCAACTTTATGTCTATACCTGATGGCATTGTAAGTAGTTTTTTTTTAAATGGTTCAGTTAGTTTTCTCAAATGATGTTCCTCAATTTTTCTTACTTTCAGTTTGTTTGTTTTGAAAATTACCATTAACATGAGAATGCTTATTTTCTTTACTTCAGATGGAGTTACCTGAGTTGGATAACCCAACATCAGACAACATAAGGAGCTTTATTAATTATTTGATGGACTCCAGACCCAATGGAGTTACTTTTCTTGTTATCAGGTTAGACAAATACAGTTTTACAACTCTTAGTTTTAGCTATTCCAGGTTATCTTTAAATTAATTTAAATACATTGTTTCATAACTTTGTTCATTGAAAAAGCTTTGAAATAAGTCACAATGTGTTTATTTAACTCTATATTTAAATAAGATTTTCTAATTGTTTTCCCAGGGATGACAGCAAGAACAGACACCTTTTTTTCCAGCACATGTTGGAAGATCGCACAGAAAACAGTATGTCTTACTATGAATTTTTGCAGTTTTTGCAAGGCAAAGCCAAAGGTTGATGTTTAGAATGTGCTCTTAGTTATCATCAATATTTGTAAATCTATTTAAATATCTGACCTAACAACTTGTTTAAGTATCACATAACTGTAACTGAACATTTTCATCAGGAAAGGCCATTTCTCTACTTTTACTGAACTTAAAAAAAAAAATCTAAAGTCATGAACATGTAAATACATTTTGACACATTCATTGTACAGCAGTCATATAGTTGTGTATTTGATTTATTTATTGTTTCCTTTTTTTTTTTCTTTATTTGTTTTAAACATTGTGATAACTTGTGTATGAACATATATATACATATATGTATATTGATTACGATTGAATGAGAGATCATAATAAAAGCCATTGATGCTTATAATGACAATGTTACTAGTATCTTGCATGCCCTGGATTAGATATTTTTATAAGTGTGATTTTATTGAACCTGGCTGTTTGAGGAGAAATTGAAATTTTTCTTTTTTTTTTTTTCAAATTATGAGGTTTGGAGGAAACAAATACACAAAATGATATGGTTGTGTTTAATATTTATCTTGATTGACTATAGTCAACTGCACTGTTTTCCTCAATATATCACCTTTTTGTTTCATAAATAATTTTTAGCTTAGTGGTTAAATTTTAAGCAGATTTTTAATTTCATTTCATCAGTTAAATCTAATTGCAAAAGTTGATTTTCAAATATTTATTATGAAACCTGATTCTTTAAAGATATTTTTTAAAGGTCTGCCAAATATTTATTTTAGACTTTACTTAATGTCTTGATTTTTTTCCTTTTCTTAACATTACACCCTACCAGCCCACCATTAACTCATACAACAATGAAAGTCATTTCACATTGCAATTGAATGGAGATTGCTGTGCTAGAGAAAGTTGTGTAAATATACTGAGTCAGTTAAGCATGAGAACGAACAATTTTAGTGTTGTATTTTTGCTGTTTAATCGTAGGGTATGTTTGTGTGTGGTCAAATATAACAGAATATTAAGTGCTACATACATTTTATTTTAAAAAGTTATTTCACAATACTTAGTCCATTTGTTTTTATTATTGAATGTTTGCAGTTTAGACAAAAACTTAAATATAAATGTTGACATTTTAAAAAATGTAGGCTGATGAAAATGGTTAATTTCAAAGTCATAGATTTGATGTCATAATTTCAACAGATTTGCTTCAATATTTAGCATAATTTTTCTTTTACAAATCCCCCTTTTATAAATTTCAGTATTTTGTTTTTAGTATTGCATATAACCAGTGGCATAAATTGTGACAGTATTAGTAAATCAGGAGGTGCTTCTGTTGGTGGGATGATAAATTCTGCAATATACTTCAGATAAATTTTGCAATAAATGTTACCATCTCTATTAGTGTTCTTTTTAATGTCTGATCTGTGCATATGTTCCCAACAAAATTTGTGATCTCTCACTATCTCTGATTTTATTTCTGGTGATGGTATAAGAACTTCATAGATATTTTTTTTAAAAACTAGATCTCTAGAATCATCATCCCACCCTGTCATTTTAGTGTATGCAGATACATATTGTTTCAAAGACACAGTAATGAAATGTAATATTAAACAAATGCTAGGTAAAAAGATGTATCACTCTGTATAGTAATATTCTTTCAAACTGCTATAAGCCAATGTTAATGTATGTGTGAATGAGTTTTTCTTCTGGTCATGAGGCTAACATATTGTCATTTAAATTGTTAACACTTGAATAAATGAGAGTAAAATAATGCATCCTTTTAATCGTTCATGTTAATACCATTATGAATCAGAGCCTAAGACATTTGAGGTATATTTTTAAGTTCAAGATTTGGTATCTTGTGCTTTAAAGCATGGGTGATTTCACCACAAAATGAATCCTAGGGGAACTGAATCAATGTAGAGATTTTGGTTAATAGTGTCACAAACACATTCAGCCACTCCCAAACATACTTTAGTGAACAAGAACTATTGTAAAAATAAGCATTTTATTGTGCAGTAAAAAAAGAAAAATTCAAATTCTTTTAAACACTACATCTTCTTTAGAAGTAACACACTGTAATTCAACTTTGATAGGACATTTCAACCAATGTGACAACAGCTCTTCTGTATACCCTTGCAAAAAGTAAATCTGTCTCGGTATAACATGTTCCATCGAAGCAATAAATGCAAGGATTATCATATTGTGCCGTCTTTTAATTATGACCTCTGATACTAAAGATCCATGCCATGTACCATACATAAATTTTCTAATAATTAGATCCTCAAAAGTTGTTTCAGCTATCCTATTTCTTTCATTGTGCAAATTACCTGTTAAAAAAAAAATGGATGGATTTTAAATAATGTTTACTGAAACTAAAACAGATTTGATACACCATTCTATGTTGGTACTTCAAAAAGAAAATTTACAAAGTTTATGGGTTTACTTACTTGTATTCCATGACAGCCAACCTTTCCTGTCAAAAATGTAATGAGGCGCTTGAGCTTCTTCATATGTAAGTGGCAATGTCCTAAAAGGTGTGCCTTTAGGAATTCCAGCCTTTATGTTCTTGCACAAACATGGAGATGTGGAAAGTGATCTAATGGCCACATATGTTGCTACTGGTGCATTAGTTTTCCACAACTAGTTGGAAAATAAAATCAACTAATTATTTTAAATTATTAATTTGAAGAACCATCACAAACAACAGCTAGAAGTAACTTCTCTAAAAAAATATGGACAGTATAATAAGCAAGACAAATATTTTAAAGTGTATGTTATTAATACCAGGTACTAAAAAGTTACTGTAATACAGAGGCTTTGGGGAGGGGGGGTAGTCCCCGGGCGCAGACCCTAGGGGCGCCAAAATAAGCTCATTTTAGCTGCTATTTTGAATAAAAAATTTAAAAAATATATGGGGGGCGCCAAATTGAAAGTTTGCCCCCAGGCATCGGGAGGGGTTGCTACGCCTCTGCTGTAATACAATTGCTAAATTAAGTCTTAGTGACAGACTTAGTGCAGCCTTTTATAATAATACTAGGCATGCTGCCCAGCTTTGCTTAGGCTTTCAAAAACATTGAGAATTTGAATGCTTAATTAATTCGCCCGAGGGTCGGTCTACGACCTCAGGAGTTATGAAGAGGTTCCTCCGTGGACATTTTTTTTCGATTTATAGCTCATATAAGGCGCCGGTCAGTCGAGGTCAGTTTTGACCCCATCATCGTAGACTTTTCGGCCAACCGGCCCCCGTGTTCTGTCGCCCCAAGGCAAGATCCTGCCAAATTTGAAGCGCCTGCGGCGCCGGGAAGTGCTTTATATATTATAGAGATTAGCAAATTGCATAGATAAACAAAGATTTCAATAAAGTAATTAAGGCCTGAAATACTTTAGTATAGAAATGTATTATTTGAATAGATGAATCTAGAATATCTAGATCTAGAATCCAAATAAATAAAATAAATTTTATGAGTTTAAGCCGGAAAAATTGTATTGTATACATTTCATAGTGTACGTAGATCTAAATCAAATTTGAATGGAATAGTTCATTTCTTTTTATTCTAAACACGGCAGATGACGTCATTAGTTAATGTATAAGCAATAGTGACGTCACAGTTTTATGCGTTCTTTTTCACATCTATTAATGCTTTTCCGGTTGCATAAATAATACTGTTTCTCTACATTCGAATACGCCTTTAATTTTTATTTTTCTTCTTTAAATAAAATTGTGGTTATACATTTAAAACATCTAACATATTATTTTCAACAAAAGTCCGTATAAAGTTCTCCATATATCGCTGCCGTTTCTGACGTGATGTCCGGCGAAAATATTTTGCGGACAGACAGAGAGAGAGAGAGAGAGAGAGAGAGAGAAGTGCGCACATGGGGAATTATATATTAGGATGTATGGGTCCTTTTTAGGGGTGATCCAACAATGATGTCAATTGGTCAAGTTGATCTTCTAAGTATAATTTATAGGGAATTTTTAAAATTTCATTAATTGTTTTACAATGCCAAAATGTATGAAGAATTAATGGACGGCTGTTATGAAGAGAAAAAATATAAGTAGCCTAAACAGAAATATAGTTAATAGTTTTTAATGTAGCTCCAGCACTAATTAGAATAGTATATTAGCAACCGGCCACGCCTCCGGGTTCGGGTTAGCGAGTAATACTATAAGTTTGTATTGTTAAAAGTATCTTGCATGCATGATACTATAAATAAACATATGAACTCACAATAACCCAAACACTGAGGCCACCACAATTTCAAATAGCAGTTGCCCAAGCTATGAGCCGTATGCAGATAATTTAATAAGGCAATGTGAACTCACTGTGAACCCTCGACCGTGTAGGGATTTTTCTCACACCGACGATCACACGCTATTTTATTGGAACTGCTTATTTATACTGTTTTTTACCTTTTCTAATTAAAACACACATTCATAAAAATTAAGTAGATCTATCTAATCCTAGTGTTTTCTAAAATAAATGTTTTTGTGTTTACAATAAATTATGCTCAACCCGAGGTGTACGCAAAGCGGAGAATAAAATACGCTAGAATGTAGTTTTACCTTTTTGTGAATAATATCAAATTTAGTCTGATTTTATTGGAATTTTATGTTAATTTTAAAACATACATTAAAATAATAAAAATCAATATCTTTTTGAAGAAATAATAATAATTAAATGCGCTATTATTAGTAAGAGAATGGACACCAGCGAGAAAAGTCTCAAAGGTATTTGAGAGGTCCATAAATTAACTTTAAAATCATGCACGGCGTAGTTACAATTAATATGGTTAGGCCTATAAAATCCTGCCTGTCTGGTTTTTTTCGGGCTTTACTAAAGATTGGATGTATTTGATGTTTTTAATATTTTCGGTAACTAAATAAAAAAATTTAAAAAAAGCAAAAACAATTTGGTTTTCACATGTTATGGCGACATAAACAATGGCATCCTGTTATTCGATAGGCCGCCATAAATTTTGTTGTACACATTGTAAGCTAAAAATAGAAAAACTAGGTCATGGTGTTTAAATTTGCATTGTTTTTTAAAAACTTGATCTGCAAAGTTTTGTAAACAAAAAAACTATAAAGTGGGGCTGTCAGAAATCGATCACGGAGTTCCTGTAGCCAATGAATGTTTGTCTTACAAAAGTGAAACATCGGGTTATAATTTAGGCTTGATGAAAATAAATAGAAATGTTAATGTAGCCTTAAACTCAACAAATTATTTTCAAGTTCTCTGGATCTGCAACTTGTATAGATCTAGTAATGTATAGCACTGATTCTTTAATATTTGCATTATTTGGCATTTGGGAATCTTGAATCTAGCCTAGAGTAGATCTAGATTCTAGTTTTACAAGTAGAATCTAGATATCTGGGTTTAGAGAAATTGGAAGTAATGAAAGTGTACTAGGTCTAGATATCTAGATATCACTAGATCTAGATTCGGTAATCCCTTAGTTTAGCGTCGGTTATTATTCCGGAATCGTATAGCAGTAAAAAACAGTGAAACAATAACAAAGTCTGTCACACACTTCCGGAATTCACCGGAAGTACCGTAAACCATACTTTATTTGGCGTCTTCTTTTATTTTTAAACAGAATGTTTAAAATTTGGATAGATTTATTTTTGTAATCATTTTTACATTTTGTAATCATTTTTACTATTTTCGTAATCTAGATTTTTTTACTTGGCCTAGCAGCTAGATATCTAGCTAGATCTAGATTTAATTAATTAATGGTCGCAAATCCGCTGCAAGCCAAAAACATTAAATTATTACATTTGATACATTATTTATATTTATATATGTTATTATTTTTAGATCTACTAATTTAAATCTACTATTATATTTATTCTTGTTTCCTTTTGTCGATTAAACTTAAAAAATTAAAACATTAATTTACTACAATCGACTTTCAATTTATTTATAATATATTTCAATGGTCAAATAAACCATGGTTTACCGTAACTCTAATTACCGAAACTCAACAAACATTACCCGATAATTTCCGACGCTAAACTAAGGGATTAGATTTGGATCTAGATTTAGATCTAGAATCTAGTTTACTCCGCCGGGTCCCGTAGTCTACGGGTTACCGGGTTACAATCATACCTGAGATAGCTTTGAGATGTTTGCGGTAAAGTTCATGTTTAAAAGAAAATTGCTGTATCTAAATCTGTAGTGTGGTGACCAAATAAAATTTATTCCATTTTACTGTCCAAATAAATACTTAAATATATTTTTTTTAAAAGCCAGATCTAGATTCTATATCTAGTCTAGATATAAGACATTAAAAGTCATTAAAGTTCGTTTACAGCTGAAAGTCGAGGACCGGAAATTGTTACAACGGAAGTTCATTCAACTGTTTTTAATGCTGTTACTAGAGAGAAGCAATTTGATAAGTAGTTATTTTTGTTTAACCAATGAAAATAATTTTTACCAGTATAGGAACTACGTCACACATAGAATCGCCATTTTAGTAGAGTTTTACACGTCTATACTGAAAGAGTGTAAAATTTACAACATACCATTTTGCGTTGTTCCGATTTGACGGTAAATAAAGTTATAGATCTATGTAGCACTACGTTTATTTACGATTTCTGATGTCATAAATCCTATTTGTAGATCTATACTGTGAAGCATGTTATGGAACGCCCGTCTGTCGAAAAAGGATAAAATACCCAACTAAACTTTACTAAACTCATCATACTTGAACTTGTAACTGTAACTTGATCATAGTGCAAATCTGACACTGACTAGAATCTAGCTTCTAGATCTAGATCTAAGTGACAGTACTGAACTAACTAAGCACAAGTTATTTGATTAAAAATTAAAACCTCATCTAGAAATCTACTGAGTGTTCTTCGGATTTACTTTTGGATGCTTCATAATTTTAATTTAATCCTTCACTTCTTGCAACTTCTAATCCAGTTTCAGTTATAAATATTAAATAATGAGTTATTACTATAACAAGTAAAGTTACAGTTAGCAAATAGCAGTTAGGCTATTTTTACTATTGACTATTGATATGATTTTCTAGATACCGGTGACCAATTATGGAATCTTCTTCAAAAAAGTATTGTAATCTCGACTAATTTTATGGTTAGAATTTAGGGTTAGGCGTATGGTAGGACCAGGGTTAGGGTTAGGGACAGGGTTAGCATTGACATTAGCCAGCCATGTGTGTACAGTATTTAGTTAACTACCAGTAACCTAACACCCCTTTTTTAAAGAAGATTCCATTATCGAACACCGGTGTAACAGTAAACATTCTCCTTATAGGCCCCTATTTCATTTATTTTCACTTTATAAAGATAGCCTTATAATATAAAATAATTACTTTTAATTAGCTTGGCTTAGTTAGGGAGTTAGGCGTTGTAGTTTTAGGCTATGTTATAATTAAATATAGGCCTAATTGATAGGTCTAATTGACACTAATTCAGTGGTTCCCAACCTTTTTCGAGTGGCGACCCCCTTTTATAAAAATTAAGTGACTCGCGACCCCCATAGAATTAAAAAGCCGAAATTAGTATGGAAATTAATAAGCACTAAAATAACAATTTCTTGTAGACTTTCAATATGAACTACTCTTGATAACTGTTTTAATACAATGAGTAAAATTGCATACTATTCACTAAACTGAGTAAACATTCGCGGTTAATTTTTTTTTAAAGTATTTTTTTTTGTTAACGCCAACCTATGTGGTTATCATTATCTTAATTTTGTTTTTAATCGAAAAATAGTGTTGAAAATCTATTCTCGAAAAGTCAATCAATTTTACGTTTGGGTATGAATGGTGAATACTACACCAAAATTGAGTGTGCAGTTTTTTATCTTACGCGGAATCATTCTACAAATCAAAGAATTCTTCGTGAATGCTGGCAACATTGAGGGAAGAAGAGAATGGATAATGCGTCAATGCAGATTCTTTTTTTTTCAGCTCAGAGAAATAGCGCTGCAGTTCGTTTTCACTTGATTCAAGATGCCCAGAAATTTCTACTTACAAAATTTTAATTATCTCACAATTAGATTCATCTACCACACTGCAGAGTTTCTCAAATTTACAATATTTCCTAGATTTATTTTCTTTGCCGATTTTGCAGCTTTGACAAAATGCCCCAAGATAATCATGGAAAGTGATAATATTCGTTTCCCTGAAGCTTCAGGTTATGCTTATGTTGATGTTCGAACACATCTGCTAGGTATGATGCTCTCTCCAACCACTCTATGTCGTTTTAAGTATACCAAAAGGTCTTGTTTCCTTTGCATTTCCAAGAACAAATTGATTTTAGATTTCAATTCAAAAACACGATTCACAACAATTCGTTTGACAGCCAGCGCACTGTGGTGTAGAAGAGCAGAACCTCGTGATCTTTATTCAGGTCTTTGCTCAGTTCTTTGAAGGCTACAGATTTTATATAATTTACCACATATACTAGCAATGGAGTCTTGATGGCGATTGGTGAGGGTAGTGGTTAGGGAGCGAAATCTTTTCTGCTTTCTGAAAGCCCGATTTTGACCTAAACATAGATGGTGCACCATCCGCACAAATCCTTATAACCGTTTTAACCCATTTTAATCATCCAATTTAAAAAAAAACTATTAATTTTCTCCATGCTATCTTCACAAAAGAGCAACTCTTCTTTGCTATTATCTGAATGAATATAGACAAAGACCAGCAACTGCGAACACGAACTCACAGTCTGTCGATTTATCAACTTGAAAAGCAAAAATGGTGAAAGCTTAATTTCAATAAAAATGTGTTATTTAACATCTAAGAATGTAAGAATTAACTTCAACATCTTCAACATGCAGCGTTTGATGAGATTTTCTCCTAATGTGTTTGTTTTCGCTTGGCATTTTCTGTCACGACTTCATGTGATGCTTGCACTAATGCTGTGTTTCCTTGGTGAAAACTTCCTGTTCGATCAAGTCTCTGACGTTTGCAACTAGCTTCATACCGACGAAAGAACTCCATATCTTTTTTGGTGTGTTTCGAATGACTCGTCTCAAATGACGTTTTAGTTTTGAAGATTTCATAAACTCGTGACTGAGAACAACTTTGTACAGTACGCTTTTTCTCTATTCCCTTTCCAGTGATGTTAGTAAAGCCGAATTTCAAAAATTCTTCTAAATATTTATGTTTTGTTTCAAATTACTAAGGTTTAGTATACCAGTTGGCGACCCCCCAGAAAGCCCTTCGCGACCCCCAGGGGGGTCGCGACCCCCAGGTTGGGAACCCGTGCACTAATTGTTATGTTACTTTAACAAAGTAAACTGTAAACTGATTTTAGACCTAAGGTAAAGGATTTTTTAATTAAATGGTTGAAGATACTGATATCTTCTTCTTCTGCGTTCTTAATAATTTAGTTTATGGTGGAGGATTCAAACAAGTCCAACTTTGTGTATAAACTGGACTGTGGTCGCTAGATCCGCAGGTGCCCCATACAGTTATTATATACTGATGTCTGATAATAGACTCTTCCAAAAATAGGTGTTTTATGTTGTTAGCAGTATTGTAATCTCGAATAGTTTTAGGGTTAGGCTATGGTAGGGTCAGGGATAGGGTTAGCATTGACATTAGGAAGAAATTTGTTTATTTTAGTTAACTACCATTACCTTAAATTTAAGCCTAAAACCACTTATTTAAGAAGATTCTATTATTGGACACTGGTATAAAAAAGATCCCCCTTTTTATTTTCAATAGGGCCTAGATCTGGATTTTATTTAATTTTGATCTTAACATTCTAGCAATATTCTAGAGATCTACTAACTTGTCTACTTCTAGCTTAAGCTAAACTACTAGCTAGAGGAGTCAAGTTTTATTACATATTAGGCCTAAATACTAAAATGACTCACCTAGGCCTAATAATAAAATTATAGCTTATCTAGGCCCTAAATAAATTTAAAAAAATGACATTGATTAGACATTAATTGTATGCCCTAACTTTAGTAACTACTAGCCTATATCTACTTCTTACTTGTTAGTATCGCCTTCTAATTTTAATAATTTAACCTAGGACTTGGGCTAATAGTTATACTTGTGTTGCATTTGTTATTCAACTAAACATTCAACCTACAGACTGCTTTTTTATATTATTGACCCTTGCTTCAGCCAGATTTATCACCTGAATCTCATTTGTCACTAAATTTTAGATAAGAAAATGTAGACCTCAAATTTTAACATTATTATGACATTAAGTTCAGTTGTATCCAATTTTAATTTTGTTAGATCTGCCTTATTCCACATCTGGCCAAAATCCTAATTTATTATATTAAATTGACTATGCCTAATTATTAATTCTGTTAGAACTAAGTAGACATTCCTTTTGAAAGTCTGCAGGATGTAGGTCTATTTATTTAATATATTACTTTTAGTCATATTTGCTGATAAATAAAACCCACAATATTACACTGAATTGTCCTGACAGCTTTTGTAAGAACTGAAACCTCTTGCTAAAAGTCTACTTAAATATGAAATAGCAGTAGTGTAGACTACTGTTGACAATGCAATAAACCCTAAAGATAGATAATTTAAGTTTGTAGTTGTTGTAAATAACTTTTAGGCCTATGTTACTTAGCATTATATGCTCTTTTGCTTTATATTCTTTAATTGTTTTGTTTTGCCTTACACTAACAGTTTCTTATATATTTTCAGACTAGCCAGCTTATCAGCTATGTTCCTGTGGGACTATTTTTCATCAATTCTTAATTTTTTAGGCAAGTAAATTCTATAGTTTTAGGCCTAATACATTATTCAGTCTAATTTAAGAAAGCTCTAGACTAGAAAGTATAATAATAAATTTATTGTTAAAATAGTTTTTAACAGTATTGTTGGATTTTAAAAGGTTTTGGTCGTAAAGCTGGAAAATTAATCCTTTTGGGATTGGATAATGCAGGAAAAACAACTCTGTTAGGAGTTCTCAAAGAAGGGCATATTATTCAGCCTGTGCCCACTCTTCATCCTAGTAAGTCCAGTACTGGACTTGGTTCACTTGGGCATGGTACTTGTGGAATAACAGGGCATGATTTTTTTTTTAAATTAGCTGTTTGTTATTGCACTATGATTTTAAAATTTAACCGTATGTGAAAATAGAATGACAAGGAAATGATATCTTGGCCAATGAGTTTTCAACAAGTAGTGAAATTTTTTAAAACTTCCATTTTTCTCCAAAAATCATTTTGGTAATCTTGTTCAGGCAATTATGTGTGCCCTATAATTTAACAGTGTACTTTAAAGATAGAAAATTTAACAGCCATTCTACCTAAAGGGGAAAATAAACTTGAATTTCAGCATATTATTGCACTGAAAAAAATTTGCAAATTTTTATTTTCAACATTAGAAATTGAATATTTAACATGTATTATCTATAACCTATTAGGAAAAAAGTTGTATCACTACTCTGTGCTATGGACTTGTTTGTAATAATACTACTGTATATTTTTGCTCTGAGCAGTAGCTGATTACTAATGCAGTTGGCTTGATTTTTACATGCATGGGTTTTGTTGCTACATCAGTAGGTGATAAAACTCTCTACCATTTTAGGTTTATGGAAGAAATCTGGTAAATTAGTATTCCTTGGGCTAGACAACGCAGGGAAAACCACCCTTCTACATAGGCTCAAAGATGATCGAATGGCTCAGCATGTTCCCACACTTCACCCAAGTAAGTCATTTACCCACAGTTGGAACATTGTTTACTTAAATATCTGTAAACTGTTAATGTGCTCCTTTCTTTTTCGCTATTTGAAGTGTCACCTGTGGGTAATGACTGAAGTTGTTTTAAAAATTAACATTTTGAAAAGAAAATATTAACACTGTTAAGCTTAAGTGTATCCCTATGCATTTCTAACTTAACAATGCACGATTATATTTAGCTAAATCTACTTTTTAAGAATTAAGCATTTTTAATAAAGCCATAAAATAAGAATTTAAAATTAAAGCTTTTTAAGGTTCTGTTTAAAAAAAAAATTGTAATTTACAAATCTTCAGTAAGATATCTAGTGTTGCTTTAATTATACTCTTTTTTAAAAAAAAAGTTATATAAAAGGGTTTTTTTTTTTTAAATAATAATTAAACTGTCTAAAAGACTAAAATAAAAAGTGAAGAAATGTATGAAATAGAAAAATAAACATAAAACTTTATTTATAATAACTCTAAAACCCATGATTTACAGCATCAGAAGAGTTGTCCATGGGAGGAATGAAGTTTACAACTTTTGACCTGGGCGGTCATAGGCAAGGTATGTGTTTGCAAAAATTAATTTTATGTCTCATCCAAAAAGCAGAATACAAATATGGTTAATTCCTATGGATACTTTTACAAGTCAGTTCCAAAAATTTGTTTCATGATCCTAGTTGCCTAACAATTTTTATTTTAACTTAAGCTTGATTGACAAGTAAAGGACAGCCCAAAAATATAGCAAAATAGTAGAAATAAAGGAGATTGAAAGCACAATCAGTATAACAAATATTCCACAGCACGAAGAGTATGGAAAGATTACTTCCCAGCAGTGGATGGCATTGTGTTCCTTATTGATTGTCATGATCGAGGACGATTTACAGAAGCCAAAGCAGAATTAGATGTAAGATTTGTTTTATTAAATAGTCATTGTTTTATAAAAAATTGTTTACTATTTTAATTTTAATAGGTGTATCTATGTTTTAAAATTCACCTATTTGAAAATTTGATTCAGAGTCTACTGACAGATGAACAAGTAGCCAATGCCCCAGTTTTAATATTGGGCAATAAAATTGATATACCTGGTGCTGCTAGTGAAGATGAAATTAGACATTGGTTTGGACTACACAATCTAACTACTGGAAAGGTAAGCTCACTACAAGCTTATAACTACACTTAAATTTGCTGTTCTTAAAAATATTGATACAGCTTTTGTTTGCAGTACATTTGCATGATTATAAACTTCTTTTATTTGTTTTTTTTTTTTTTTTGTTAGCTTTTTTGTACATTATTTCTGTAATCTTTCACTTACTAACATTAATAAATAATCAAGCTAAATGTATTTTGTTTGAATTCTTTCAATCCTAGGGCACAGTTTCAAGAAGTGAATTACCTGGCCGTCCAATGGAACTTTTTATGTGCAGTGTACTGAAGCGACAAGGATATGGAGAAGGTTTCCGTTGGCTAGCCCAATACATCAATTGATAAGCTGCAGCAGTCAGAGTGTGAGAGTGAAAGAATGATGAAGATAATGGTGTTTGGTTGCCAGGAAACATGCTGAGTGTATTAAGTAGTTCTAAAAAAAACATGTGACTGTATATACACAAATTATTTGTATACATGTGATGGTTGGTATTTTAAAAAGCTTCATGAAGAGAAATTGGCCTGGTTCACTTGTAACAGTGGTACGCTTGCTTTTGTTGTACTCAACAAAACATGTCTTGTTTCTGGTGTGTACCTGATGCGTCAAGTACACAGAGAATTGTGTTATGTTAATAATCTTCTTGTTTACTTTGGAAAATGCTGAGACAATTTTTTTTTCTCCCCACCTCAGCTACAAATTTCTATATTTATGTTCATTCAATGTGCTAAAGGAACACAGTATATTTATATTTTTTCAGTGCTTGTCATCATAAACTGATATTCATACAAATTTAGTAGCTCAAGATACCATCTAAGTACAGATAAAACAGATGTACATATAAGTTATCAATATCTTTCTCCTGGTGTTTTTTTTGCATGATTGTTTTAACTTTAAGATGAAAGCATTTTTTTTTTTTAAAATTCTGGTGTCAGTAATGTGATTGTATGTTCTTATGCAAGTCAGTGTAGTCAAGATACTTTAAAGCCTTATAGAGACAAGTTATCCGTCAGCTTTTTTTGTAAGCTTCTGTTAACTTGCCTCGTTAAAGCGATAAAGATTGTTACTTGAAATGTAGCTGCCTCATGAAAGGCGCTTGGATGAAGTACATTTTTAAAAGGAATTTTGTTTTGTAAAGATATGAAATCAAGCCAATGGGCAAGATTTCATTTTGCTTTAAAAAATGTGTAAAAATTGTGAAGTATAAAACTGAAGACAATTCTCAAAATACCAGAATTTTTAGCCCAGTTTTCAACCAGTAGTAAATCATTCAGAACTAACCTAACCCTTTAACAAGTATTAGTGTTGACTAGCAAGTCTACTATTACATTCACTCTATTGTTCTTTTAATAATAAGTAAATAAATACTACAGCATTAGGTATGTAACACTGAAATGTCCATGACGTTTTATTCTTTAGCAGTTTTATTCAAATAAAATTTAATTTCTTAAACTGCATCTTCAGAAAAATTATATTCATTCTTTTATAACAAGATGTTTTCATTATATATTATTAATTACTATAAACGTATAACAGTAGCAGCTAGCTAATAAACTGAAGAGATTCATTTGTGTGCCACCAAAAACTTCCTCTGGTATACTTATTCAAAAACTTTTCATCATTTGGATTGATGATGTTTCATTTGTAGTATAAATAAAACTATCAAATAATACCCAGAATATTCATATTTTGTGCATTTTTTTTTTGCTGAATGGAAAAATGAGTATTGTATCTTAAATCAGTATTTTACAAAGTGATTGTCACTTAATGAATACAAAACCTTAATAATTAGCAATGTATCCACAATTTTTGTCTCACAAATAAAATAAGCCTACATGAAATTAAAATCGCATATAAAAATCTTATACATAAAGCTAATGTAAAAAAAATTGTAACCCAGGTTTCAACTTAAGTTAAATTGCAATAATTGCTAGTTGTAGAACTAAATTTGGGCAAATAATATATTACTTTGAAGAAAATTAGAACATCTTGCATGATTGGATATATTTCTGTAGAAATTCTATGCAGCAACAAAAGGCAAATATCTGACTACAAGAGAAAAGCAGGCAAATTTAGTCACTTTCCCTTATCTGCTCTATTTTATCATGTCCTTGGTTTTAAAACTAGTCCAGTTTAAAACACAATATGGAGTTTAAACATTCAACACATGAAGTGAAATGTTGGCTAGGTTGTGTTTTTAAACTATCAGTGCAGCATGAGATACCATACCCAGACATAACCTTAATCAAACAATGGTAGCTCTACTTAAGGTACCTGAAAGAAAGTTCAAATGGTAGGCAGTTACTGTCGGTAACTAATTGACCATTGTGTACATGCGGCAAAAACAACGCATTCTATCTGACAGATTGGTCAGTTTTTATGCTATATCGCCCTGTTTATCAAAACATGTCATAATGGGACTACTTTCAGAAGATTTTATAACTTGGTAAATTAATTTAAAGGAATTTTCTTTCTTTTTTTTTCATGTTGGGTTTTCTGCAATATTATTTTACCTTAATATTTTTGTTAGTCTATTGAATATGAGTAAAAAAAATATTCTTTATTGTGTCTTTTTCTTTTATTTCCAACATTCAAGGAAAGTTAGTGATTTTCATCTTAGACAAGATGTGTTTTACTTGTTAGTTGTGACTTAGTAGAGGAAATACATTCGCCTTTCATTTGATGGAAATGGAGAACAGAATTTTTTATGCTTTTAATTTCCCTTTTTCCTTTCCCCAAAATTTAAAATCATTGTATCATAAACATGTAAAATAGGGATCGGTTGGAGTTACAATACAAACTTCTTCTCTCCCCCCCCCCCCCCCCTTTTTTTTCAAAAAACTTGTTTGAATACTTTTTATACTGGGTTCCCACGCAGCGGGGAAAAACCGGAAATTTCGATGAATAGCCGGGAAATATCGTAAAAAAAAACCGTGGAATCTTGCTTCCCAGGTGTTTTTTTTCCTTCCGGGTGTCGCGAGATTTGGACCGGGCCTATCGGATAGACCCTATCCAATCTCTAGTCTCGCCGGTTCTCGTGGTTCCTTTTTACCGATGGTCTGTTTCCCGCCCATCACGCAAGCGTACATTGCACATCTACTGCCAGAGTTTCTTCCAGGCATCTTTTCGAAAAAAGTCAACCCCCCCCCCCCGAACGAGATGGAATTTATATAGTAAACATACACTTTAACTAGGGTCCGCCGCCCCCCCCCCCCCCCCCCCCCGGAGAAAAAAGTCTGGAAGAAACACTGTCTACTGCTATGCTAGATGCTAGCTTAGGGTTACCCAACATTGACGTCATTATTTCGGTTTTTTTTCAGGATTTGTTTAAAAGTTAGACTACACGTGATTTTTTTGTGTGGCTTATTTTAACTCGCCGTGTAATCTAGAGACGTACCTAAATAAATTGTACGAGCCGACTCGCGGCATATCATACGCCGCTATTTAGTTGTTTTATTTTCTACTTTTCAGTAATTCATAATTTGTGAATTCGACAGTACCAATGCTGCCACTGAAAATATTTGCTTTAAAACACTAAAACCCTCCTTTCCCCCTACCCCCACCCCCACCCACGTGAAAGCAGCCTCCACACTTAGTTACCTCCCCTAAGTTTAAAATCGTTTCAAACTAAATTATCTGCCCCTAATAGCCGTCACTAAACCCAGCTCTACGATGTAAACATTTAGCGTGAACTACAGCTCAAGCTCACCAGACCATGTAAGTGTGGGGGTGGTTGCGATATGCCTAGAGAGGAAAAGAAGTGACTGCTCGGCGTGCTTGCAGCTTGTTTTCTAACGTCTCCCGGAAGAGAATTATATATATATATATAGATTAAAGTACTAGTATCGCGCGCAAGTACAGCCTTGTTTAATATTATCACAAATTTTCAGGAAGAGATGCCTGGTAGAAACTCTGACTGAATTTGAGAAACAGATTTGAAAAAAAAAATTGCGAAAGCCAGCGTCTCTTGCGTTCATGAAAAAAATTAAAGACTAGTGATGTCACCGACAATCTGAAATGCAAGTATGGGTCAACTACAATTATTTCATGGGGAGGGGAGATAAAAATTGGAACATCTGGAGTATATAGGGCTTTCTTGAACTCACTGTGACCCGCAAGGAGGCCCACGTTTTTTTTTTGTTTTTTTTAGGGGGGGGGGGGGGATAAAGTGACCTCATGAGCTATTTCAAATAGCAATTGTTCATGTTATGACGTATACTATAGGCCTTCACAATAACCTCTCGACGTAGTCTAGTTCGGGGGGGGGGGGGGGGGGGAATGCAATTTGCCATACCGTCAATTTTTTAATAGCAGTCCAAGGCTATTTGAAAAGCTTACATATAGATGTGTTTACTATTGTCTGCTAGGCTCAAATGTTGTTGGTTTTTTTTTTTAGTTTTTTTTTTCAAAGTAAGATTTATTTTAAATAATACGCCCCAGGATCTAATTTCAGGTATTCCGGATGACAGAGTTTCTTCCAGGCATCTCTTCGGAGCCCCCCCCCCCCCCCTCCTCCGAAGAAAGTCTACCCCCCCCCCCCCCCCGAACGAAATGGAATTTATATAGAAAACGTATACTTTTACCAGTGTTCGCCCCCCCCCCCCCCCCGGAGAATGTTGCCCCTCCCCCTCCCCCCCACATAATATCAAGTGCCCCCCCCCCCCCCCCCCCCGAGAAAACAGTCTAGAAGAAACACCGCGGGTTGATCTCATTGTCTATCAAACTAAAATGTTAAAATTAAATTATGCTCGTTTAAGTTTAAAAAATACAGTTACCTCTAAAAAAACGTAATAAACATCAAATTGAAAACAGTGCGAAAGATCATTATAGTTTAAATAAGTTAAAATAAAAGTTTCCTGGTCAAAAAATTGTGGGAACCCTGATTATAGCTAGCCATCGTTTTTACCACCCCCTTTGGACCCGTCAAGTTTTGGACTTAATTTTTGTCTCAGCTGTCCCTTCCAGGCATACATTAACCGACCTGTGCTCATTAAATATTCATTCGTGTTAATTACCACGGTGACACGGCCCGTCTCGACAGATCGACTTACACGTGTAGCTTGTAGCCAACGTGTTGGTGTTTATTGATGCATCGATCAAGTGATACTGATACGTGGATCACACGCTATGCACGCATGACTGGATACATATTACATTAGTACTAGCCTTCAGCCACCCCCTCCCTCCCTCCCTCCATCCCTCCCTCCCTCCCTCCCAATGTGAGCCTTTTAAGGGGAGAATTTTTGTTACCGATCTCATTGGCTTAGTAGGCTTATTATTATTAATCCTTAGTTGTATGAGTGTCTTAAATGTAAAACTATGACATGATTTCTATTCAAATGCAAACCAAATGTTTGCTAATGGAAGTGTTATATTTATCATGTTACTGATTACACCTTCTTGATGAACTGTTTCAGAATATTGCTTCTAGTTGCAAGAATTTCATTTTGATTTTTGTAATTTCAAGTAAGTTAAGTTCCCATTTTCGGACCTGACGGCCCATGGGGCAAGTGAAGTAGAGTTTAACTGTTTCTGTGAAACTCGGCATATGAAGGGATAGTGTGGTCAGCACTGTACACAGTCGCCGTTACTTTCCATAACGTGAGTTAGGTACCCATCAATGCTGAGTGGACTCAGGGACGTTCTACTGACATGAATCCGGATTTGTACTCGAGACTTTCAGGTTAGCAGTCTAGCACTCTACCTCTAGGCCAAGTAGCTTATTGGAATTGACAGTTGCTAATGTAGTTCGGCAGCTCAAGTACTGATGTTCTACATTAACAGATAATTAACTTTGTTCATTCATGCTTACATGTGCAATATGCATGTAGATTCTTATTTTCGAAACTCTCTATAAATATGTATCCAATAAAAATATGTTTATCAGAGAGGACTGTCTACTCTATAAATATGTATCCAATAAAAATATGTTTATCAGAGAGGACTGTCTACTCTATCATACAAATCAGCACTAACAAAATTTTGTTACGAACGCACAATTGTGGTTTCACCACATTGAAAATTTTGAAATAGAAAGCGACAAGAGCTGTTTATAGAGCTAAATAGAAGATAGCTGTGGCTTATCTGAAGACGGCGGCTGTTATACTGGGAGTCCATGGGGTAGGTAGGTCGCGGTGATTGATCAAAAGTGTGTCTCTTCCCGTCTTCTTACGTCATTCACAAATGTAAATAATGGGCACGTGACTTTGTTATAGGGAGATAAGTGAGCGGTGTTCACGTTTTTGACTAGTCTAGTCCATATCTAGCAGGAGTAAATAAAACAGTACTTGAATTTTCTGGGTTGACCTGCACAATAATTTATGTCACAGTCGTGAAGGAGATGGGGCAGAGGCGTCCGGGGACAAACTTTTCGATTTGCACCCCCCCCCCTCAAGATTTCGATTTGCACCCCCCTCAAACTTTCGATTTGCACCCCCCCACCTCAAACTTTCGATTTGCACCCCCCTCAACCTTTTAATTTGTTTTTCCAACCCATTTTGGCGCCCCCTAAGGTCGCCCGCCCCTCGCTACGACTCTGAGGTGGGGGGGGGGGGGTCGGACTGTTGTCAACACAAAAAAAGACGATGTAAAGTGAGAGGGGGTTGTCATTTATTGACCACACCTTACTATAAGACGCTATGACGAACGTTTTGTTTGTCTATCGAATGAAACAGCACAACTGAACCACGTGGTCAGACCATTCGGCTAACAGAACAGTATCGTTAGCTTGGCTAATGACATTAATGTTATTAACATTGTTAACGTATTCAACGATATATATTAATACTTATAGCCATTTATTGAAACAGGTTTTATGTTAATGTATGAAGTTCAATCTCATCGATCAGAGCTACAGATGCTACAGATGGCGCTCTGTCAATTATCATTACTGTAATACTGTTGTCACAACTGTTTGGGAAATAAAGTATAGCTTTTATTACTTTTAAAATACAAGGCACTGTGCAACATCATCTTTTCTGAGGTAACTTTGTGGAACAAAGGGACGCTAGCACACCTTACATCGTTGTCTGTTTTGGGCGATTCCTCCAAGTTGGGTCCATGACATTCCAGTTGCTTATTCTTCACTTACAACGGATATTTTTTTCAAGTATAAGGACTGTGCACGTAGATTTAAAAATAGAACAGAAGAAAAATTAAATGTTTGATCCACAAATATAAGATGGTCTAATGGTAGAGCGCTCATCTCCTAGCCCGAAGGTCTTGAGTTCGGGTCTCGTTCCGGACTTGGGACTGCAGGAAGTCCATGAGTCCACCCAGCTCTGAAAGGGTACCTGACTCACGATTGGGAAAATAAAAGCGGCTGGGTATAATGCTGACCACACTATCCATTCAAATGCCGTAGTCAAGAAACATACAACTCTACTTCACTGCCATACAGATCATTAGATCTGAAACAGCTGAAAAAATTAATTTTATGAATGTTCTTCAATTCTCTTTGCAGATATTGAGACGCTGTGTGTTCTTCATTGTTCCATGACGCGTCATGCCTACACTTCGCCCACTGCTGCATCTACAGGGGCCTTTATTTACCTGTGCTATCATTAGTGAATTACAGCATGAAATTAACATTGTAACTAAAAAGGTGAATAAACATAGAACAGCAACTTTCATCAGCTACTCTGTGGCGTTGAGTACCACACTTCTTTAAGTTGCTGACTGCGGTCTGACTCACAAAATGGTCGCCATCAAACCACTGCTCTTGAGTGCTGACTCGCCTCTGTGCTCAGCGGCGTCAGCGCTGACTCTACTTCAAGCTGCCGAGAGCATCAGCCAACACGTCGCTCAGAATGTCCACTCATTCCTCTCATCAAGACGGGTATCACGTGGTCAGGCAAACGATGGAACCAGTCCTGCTCACAACCAAATTCCTACGTCGTGTGTATCTCAAAGCTCAGACAATCCCAGCAATAATAAAGGAAAGAATAGGCGCAGTTCATTGGACATGGATTCAAAACATCGGGAAACATTTGCTGAAAATCAACACAAATACCACACGCCTAACTCAGATCAAGTGGGAATACCCGGAAAAACATGTCTTCAACTCATAAAGGGAAACAATCGAGGGCAAACTGAACCAAAATCCACAAATAATCCAACGAGACGTTATATAAGTAGAAAGGTCAGACTTTTTTGTTTACTGTGCTGTCTAAGAATAACTACAAATTGTTTTATTTTTTATTTTTATCTATATTATTTTATTAGGACATTAAAGATTGGACTGGGTTCCCCGTGGTAGAGCTACTCAGTCCGAGACAGAAAATTAGGAGAAAATTAATTGCGGTGCCCCAACGACCCAAATAAGGGTTAAGGACGATTGATTGATATTAGGGAAAGTAAAGGTGATCACACTATACTTTTATATGCCGAGGTCACAGAAACAGATGAACTCTACTTGCCCTATGGGCCGTCGGGTTCTAAGGAGAACTTAACTTTAAACCAAGTTTACCTAGTAAATGTTTATAGTTAGAAGCTCTAAATATTTCCAGACAGTGGGGATGGATAATGTTTTAAAATATGACAACAAAACTTGAGTTCAGCTCATGGAGAGGTGAGCCGCTGGGCGACCTATTTTGAACCTTTTTAAAAACAATTTCTACTTTTAAAAAATAATTAGGGACCCGCAGGAAACTGTAGAAACTACGTTAAGTATAACAGATTAAAATTTTCTTTGCTTTTTTTTTTGTTTTTGTGAAAAAAGTATTATAACCAATGAAGAGTAAAAGCAGATATTTATTTTAAGATTCGTGTGTTGCAGACACCAATGTAAAGTTTTTAGAAAATAAAGGGAAGCAACAACATAGAAAACATTACTAAAAAGGTATTTTTAGAGTTATTTTTCCTGATTACTCTCTCGCGCCGTTCGATGGTTTCTGTGCTGCTGGCACCTCTAAACGAGCCTTTTGCTCCTCGTGCACTGAGCGCGTATAAGGCTTGGCCACAACTTTAGGAACAGACCAGTGAGTTTTGTGAATGAACACAATCTAGTGAATAGCTTCGCGGATATATCAGGTCTGTTTTCCTTTTGATAAGTCAGGTTTTTTTAACTGTTACAAGGTAAAGTACATATCGAGGATTATTTTTGAGTTAATTTTTTTGTATTCATCGTTTTAATTAATTACAGCTTGATGTAGACGAATCAAATTATTAATCAACAATAGAATCGGGGTTTGTAAAAAAAGAAGTGAATTTGATTTTTTAAAGTTTAAATTCTAAAATCTCGACTTCGAAATTCTTCCTATTGGATGACAAGAAACTGTTCTTTATTTCTCATTTGAGTAAGGTATTAATTAGAGCTGAGTGGACTCAGTCACTTCTTACGGACTCACAATGGAAAAGCGAACTCGAGACTTTCGACTTAACAAAACATAAAGCTCGCTTGACATTCTGCTATCCGGGTTACTCATAAATATTGTCCCTCTTTTAAAGTCTTTTTTGAAGATCTGTATCTCAATACCATTACACATCGTCACAAAATGCCACTCCCCCCCCCCCCAACATGACGTCACACTTCAATCTACACCCCCCCCCCTCAAAATTGCAGTTTAATTTCTTTCTAAAACACTGACTGAGCTGGGCCAACATAGAGTATATTTATCAAATTTTTTATAGAATTTACAAAAACTGCTTTAAAAAACGCGAAATAACGGCTACAATTCAGCTTTTAACATTACTTTTTAAAAATGCAAATGTGTGACATCACACCTGAACCTCCCCCCTTCCCCTCATCTTACATCGTCACAAAATTCCGACCCCCTCTCCCTTTCCCCCATAGGAGGGTTACATAATTTATAGACCACCCCTCCACAATTTCGCCAGCAAAACATAAGGACCGCAATAATCTTTTATTTTTTGCCTTAATCTTCTAGGTCAAGGACGGGCAGCTGGTCATCGATGCCCTCATGGATTACCTAAAGGTCAAATGGACTAAGCTCAGGCTCAAGTTCCAGAAAATGTCCAAATGGAACGTGAGTCATACTTTTTATGTTGCGATAAACGGTGCGTTTACATTGGCTGCTGACTTTTTTTTTTTAAATGCGCTCTGATAAACCTGATATTTAAAACGAAATTGATATTAAAAACAGTTTTAAAAAACTGAAGCTGGGGAAAATATTTCTGTTCCTTTTTATTTTTTGTAATTAAAAAAAATTAAAACCCAATGTTTTTTTGTTTCCATGGTGACCATCCAATATCGTGTTTCCGTAATGCATCATCGGATATCACGTAGCGATTGTTTTAATTGATAGTGGGTGACAGTACAGGCAGTCTGAACGTCTATAGAAAAGGTTCTCACAGTTAGGTAGGCCTACCAGGTAAACCACTTGGGGATTAGCGGGGACAAAAAGTTTGGGCTTACCTACGGACATCGGGGGGGGGGGGGTAAGGGTAAACAACACAAAAAGCCACATACAACACCCGTAATATCGAAGGGGGGAAAGGTCTAATTAACCAGAGGCGTAGCGACACTTCCCGGCGCCCGGGGACGAACTTTCAATTTGGCGCCCCCCCCCCCCCCCCGGGACAAACTTTCATTTGGCGACCCCCCCCCCCCATCCCCCATATTTTTTTAATATTTATAATGCAAAACTGCAGTTAAAATGGGCTTTTAATTTTTTTTTCAACCCATTTTGGCGCCCCCTAGGGTCGGCGCCCGGGGACATATGTACCCCCCGCCCCCTCCCTTCGCTACGCCTCTGTTATTAACTCACGTCACAAATAACATAAAGTCTCAACCCCCCCCCCCCCCCCCCATGACAATTGTAACGACAATTATGGTCGCCCCTTATCACATCATGGCAGGTACTCATTAGGGACTATTGTAGGTTCTATAGCTTTTACAAAATTTAAAACGTTTCAAGTTTCCTTTACACATACAAGGACACGCACCCCCATATACACACACATACACACAACTCGCCCCTCCCCGCTCCCCCATCCCTATCGCTGATTGATCGAGCTCTTGTTGATAGAGATAACAAATTGATTATGTCACGTGTTTCCCGGCGCCGCAACTCATCGGTGGGATGAATAGAAGAGTCGGTTGCTAAGATAAACAGTCTGGGCCAATCGCGTTGCTACTATTGCACACAACGTGAACCTGCTGTTACCGTTGATGATAAAATCATAACAAATGAGACCTGGAGAACTGTTACAGAATACACAGAAGAAAAAAATCTCTACGTTATATCTATAGATCTAGACTAATTCTAGACCTCTACTAATAATATATTAGAGTGGAAGAGTGTTTAACAAAAATATTTCATTGAATTATTCCGACTTTGCGCACACGCGTGATAGTACAACATGCCATGTCGTTAGAAATATAATCAACTCACTACATTGGCACGACATTATATCCTGCTATATTTTAAAATGTTTTTTGTGTGTATAGGCCTACATTTATACAACTTAATTAAACACTTATATGTCAGACTCGTTTATTTAGTTTAACGCTAATATAAGTTTTCACACCGTATGTCTAAGTTAGCTTATTTATTGTTACAATTTAGTTTACGCTAAAAGTAAAACAGTAAAAATCACTATACCTATACGTGAGTCGAATGACCATCATAACCCACACAAGAGGCTACCCCCTCCCCATAAAGTGAAGCCCGTTTAATTCCTCCTCCCCCTCTCTTCCCCCTCCCCCACCACCCCATCATCACAGAAGTATGACCCCCTTACAGATGTGTTTTCATTTCTGGACGACCACAGGTTGTTTTACTTCATTAAAAAATAACTGATAGATTCTCACTACGTCCTATAGAATAATTTTATAAAACTTGTAGATTTATAAAAGTAAGTAAATGAAGACAAATTACTGATATCGTAGGCTGAATTAGTCTTTATTAGAGTGAGTGTGTCATAGGATTGACCTACGTCGTTAGCGAACGAACCTGTTTTATTTGCATCCAGTTTTCCCATCGCTTCGCGGAAACCGTTGCTATTTACTATATTAAACAGTAGGGCGATACCAGAATGATTATAAAACAGTTTGACTAAGTCTTAACGATAGAAGTATCGAACATAGTATAATGTCGATACCGCCCAATAGAAAATATCGATTTTAGTGTCACTCTTCATTTGACCTACATAACAAAGAGGAATGTAGTGTGTCTGTGTTCATACAATTCAGACTGGGCAAAAATGAGCTTCGTGTTATAAATGTGGCTTTGTTTTAAAACAAAAGGATTTTTTTAATTTTCTGAAACGGAAATATATCTGTCTTAAAATATCAAATGGAGCTAACCGGGTTTGAAAACAGCCATGTTACTAAGAAGAGCCGAAAGCCGTTGAGAATACCATTAGCGTTAATTCTAAAACAGCTGACTTTGAAGGTAGGACTGATTGTAGACTGACTCTACTACTTTCATATAGATCTACGACACGTTAACTAGGCTAAGCAGCTTGCTTTCTTCTTTCTCTGGAGGGGGGGGATTTAAAATAACGGGGGAGGCGGCGGACACTTGTTAAAGTATATGTTTAAGTATATTATATTTATAAATACATTTTTTTACAATTTTTACCCCCTGGTGTGTTTGTGTGTGTGTGTGGGGGGGGGGGGGGGGTGTCCTTAGGGTGTAGCCCCCCCAGGCAGAGATGCATTAAAAAAATTCTGAAGCAAAGGTATTAATCTGGCTAGACTAATTTATGTACATAATCTAGCAAAATTTATATTGAAGTTTGTTTTTGGCTTACCATACTTTATAAGCTGGTTACACACACACATACACAAACACACACACACACACACACACATATATATATATATATATATATATATATATATATATATATATATATATATATATATATATATATATATATAGCCTGTTTTTAAAATCTAACAAACTTTTAAAAATTTAAAACAATTTACTATAATTGGTCTTTGATGGGTACCTAACTCACGTTAGGGAAAGTAAAGGCGGCTGGGCTTAGTGCTGACCACACTATGTGTTCACATGCCGAGGTCACAGAAACAAGTGAACTCTACTTCACTTGCCCCATAGACCGTCAGGTTTGAAAGGGAAACTTTACTTTACTATAATTGGTAATTATCATGCCTATTTATTACTTATGCTATTCTGATTGAAACTGTAATTAGACATTTAGGCCTATATATTTTTGTATTGTTACCCAAAACAGTCTACTGATTAAGCAAAACGTTATATAGGCCGATAACCTATAAGCTGACAAATACACATCAACTATAAACATCAACTATATACCCTATATATCTATATCATTATATATATATGTATATATTTATATAGGCCTATATATGCCTAGATAAGCATGTCCTAGCTTTACATGGAAGGACAAGGTTTTATAGTTAACACTGGACAGATATGAAGTTCTTATCGTACTAATCATTTTATCAGTTACCCTGGGGTAGTCTTTATTTCAACATCAGCTGTTGAGGCCAACACCGCCACACACCACCGTCTAACGTCACTTCTCCTCTACACCTTGTGTAATCAGCATGTCAGATATCATTCAGACTTTTTAAGTGGGTGACCCTTTGTCATGTTTGAAAAAGTGTTCTGTATCAACTAGATTAAAAATATCGAATTTTAAAAACATGGGACACAAATTCTAGGTGGAAATAAAAAATAAAAATAAAAACTACAACTCCTAAACAAGGAGTTATATTCTATCTATAAAACGACGCCTACGATAACTTTTGCGTTAAAAATTCCCCGGTTTAGTTAACCTGTTCACTAGCTTCACACTTATCATCACAACCAAGGCACTTGAAAATCTAGCATTGGCCTCTATCAACCTTCAAAATTTCCCCATACACGGCTTTCCACAAAAGTGATTTCACCGACTTCTTCATAAACAGGTATAAAAAGATACTGCATGCTATTCTAAAAATAGAACTTTCAAACTGGTGTGTAAACAAATAGGCGTAGGTTAGAGAGCAAAGCTTATCTGATGTAACATCGGGGACGGCAAATAAAAAATTCGCGTTTTAACAAAGCTTTTCGGGGACACTTAATAAAAGATTCGTGTTTTTATTCAGATTTGCGTGTCGCTGTGTTAGCAGTATTTCTATTATAGCTTACGTCAAAGCGCAAACACGCTCGAAAGTGACTTGTATAAATAATATTAAGGTAGAAAAAAGTAGTAGTTTATATTCTTTTCTCCAATGGAACGATGACCCCCCCCCCCCACACACACAAATCACATAAAATCGCTGCTGACGCTAACTTTGGCGTCACTATGTGATTGTGTGGACAGCTTACACCTGGTGTAAGTCTAGCTAGTGACGCCTGTGATGTAATGGATCCCACACAACTATGTTAAATATTCTCAATTATTAACTCAACTAATCGGGACAAAACAGGTAGGTTATATTTTAAAATCCAGATACCTTCGGATTCTCAAATATACCGGATTTTTTTTTTTTTGTTACGTTTTAATGATTATACTGATCTGAACATTACTGCATTACAGGAAATAAAATTATTTTAAAACATATTTTTAAAAAAGAGCAAAATAGTTAACATTCTAGCAACGTGACTAGAATGCTAGATCTAGCAACGTTTAGGTCATGTAAATAAAATCAATACACTGAATTTTAATGAAACTTCTATCCAAAATTCATGCCTGGAAGCAGAAGGGACTGGTTTATCGGCGATCGAGTGATTTTTTTCGTTCCCGATATCTATTTTGTAAACTGTAGTTTTTAGTTTTATAAACTTTATCTAGTTTGTGTGGTCAGTTTAGTTACAGTTCGACAACCTTTGAACAAGACAGCAACAGAATTTAGTCAAACTAACAAGGCATTAGAATCAGATAAAAGTATGGGTGTTTGGAGTTGGGCACATTTTTCGTGTATCTAAACTAAATAGGGAGCTACACAATACGTGGGTATTAGAATCAGATAAAAGTATAGGTGTTTGGAGCTGGGCACATTTTTCGTGTATCAAAACTAAATAGGGAGCTACACAATACGTGGGCATTAGAATCAGATAAAAGTATGGGTGTTTGGAGCTGGGCACATTTTTCGGGTATCTAAACTAAATAGGGAGCTACACAATACGTGGACATTAGAATAAGATAAAAGTATGGGTGATTGGAGTTGGGCACATTTTTCGTGTATCTAAACTAAATAGGGAGCTACACAATACGTGGGTATTAGAATCAGATAAAAGTATGGGTGTTTGGAGTTGGGCACATGTTTCATGTATCAGAACTAAATAGGGAGCTACACAATACGTGGGTATTAGAATCAGATAAAAGTATGGGTGTTTGGAGTTGGGCACATGTTTCATGTATCAGAACTAAATAGGGAGCTACACAATACGTGGGCATTAGAATCAGATAAAAGTATGGGTGTTTGGAGTGGGCACATGTTTCATGTATCAGAACTAAACAGGGAGCTATACAATACGTGGGCATTAGAATCAGATAAAAGTATGGGTGTTTGGAGTTGGGCACATGTTTCATGTATCAGAACTAAACAGGGAGCTACACAATACGTGACTTCGCCCCGCACCCTAAACACTTACAACTGTCAGCTGTACGTATCCTATAACCCCATACGCTCTGATAAATGCTAGCTTCGTGTGATCAGTGTTCAATGACCCCTAACGTTCTCCAATAAGTTTTGATTTCTTTTGTTGATGATTAATCTGGCTTTCAGTGGTTTGATTGAGTATAGCTGATGATTCATGGCTGATAATTCATGGCCGTCGTAGTGTTTAGCCGTATTCCCAGTCGTTCTTGGATCAACAAAAGCACTTTTCAGTGTTGGGGCAGTGACCCAAAGTGTTGGGGGGGGGGGGGGGGGGGGGGGAGCGACCCATGGTGTTGGGGTAGTGACCTGAGGTGTTGGGGGAGTGACCCAAAGGGCTTGTCACTTCCTAGCGTTGTAGAGTCACGTGTATTACACTAAAATTCTATTACAACATCACTTCTATCGCAACATCACTTCTATACCAACATCACTTCTATAGCAACATCACTTCTTCACCAACATCACTTCTAAACCAACATCACTTCTAAACCAACATCACTTTTAAACCAACATCACTTCTAAAGCAACATCACTTTTAAAAAGAAAGAATGTATAGCATACAAATGTGTGCCATAAATTCTGTGGGTTTTTTTTCTTGTATTGGAGAGGTAAAAATGTAGGCTTTACAATGAAATCAAAAGCAGACTGTAATCGGTAAGACTTATCAAGTTTGTAATCACATTTTATATTATCGAAAAGCCCGTTTACCTGTTAGTCTCCCAGTCTCGCCTGACTGGTTCTGCCCCCACCCCTCTCACCCCCTCACCCACCCAGTGGCGTAGCGAGGTCGGGTGTCACCCGGTGCGGCACTTAATGGTGTCGACCCCCAGAGGCGTAGCGACCCTTCCCGGCGCCCGGGGACAAATTTTCGATCCCCCCCCTCAAACTTTCGATTTGCACCATCCACCCTTGTCGGGAATTGTCAAATTTGCTCTTAAAAGACTTTTTAACACTCGAATTAGTCACTTAATTAAGTGGAATTATCATTTTTACTTTCTCGTATATACGAAGTATAGAGAAAGTCTTGTAATCGTGCAAAAAAAAAAAATCGAGATTTTTGCAAATCTCGACGTTTTGCATCTCACTGATACGGAAAAACATAATTTTGCAATCTTGTCCGTATGTCTGTGTGTCTGTGTGTGTGTGTGTGTGTGTGTGTCCGTGTGTAAACACGATAACTTGAGTACCGTTACAGCTAGGTTGATGAAATTTCATATATAAGTATTTAATCAAAATCGTAGATCCGTATCAACTTTTGAGCGATTTCCGATAACCGGAAGTGGTACTTTTTCTACTTTGAATTTTTCAAAAGCCTATAACTTGAGTACTATTTCAGATAGATAAATGAAATTTCATACGTAAGTAAAAGATCTAATTCTCTACCTTCTATTAAATTTTGAGTCATTTCCGTTGACTGGAAGTAGTACTTTACGCTACTTCCGATTTCTCAAAAAACTAATGTAAATTTTAAAAGTAATAATAATATTGCGCACTATTATGCGCTTTTTTATTTCGCGTTCACTTGGTGTGCAATTAATTTGTCTACGAGATTTTATTCTATTTTTAAAACTTTAAGTATTTAAAATGGATTAAAAATCATGTCTATAGCCCGAGTTCCCATCCCCTGTTATTTTATATAAGAATATTCGAGAAAGTTTAGGGGAGATCACTCCCGGTTTATTCTCTATATGTTTTGCTATTTTTTTGCCTTGGTGTCACCCCCCCAAATGGTGTCACCCGGTGCGTTCCGCACCCCCCCCCATCCGCCCCCCTCGCTACGCCACTGCACCCACCCCTTCCCCACATATAAACAAAACATGCCTTCTTAAGTAGTCGTTTGATGCAAAGCTTGTATCATGATCTAAACGGCTGAAGTAATAATAGTATATCAGTCACAAAAATAAACATGGGTGTGTGGATATTTTTAATCAACAATTCGGGAATATAGCGAAAAGTTTGTGGTAGAATCTAATTTAAAATTTCTGAAAGATATATTGACAATTGTCGAGTTTAAAGCTAATTCAAACGCTATTTTTTTTACAAGCTTTTATTTAACTCACTTCCTCGTCAGTCGACAGTCGACAGTCTGTCTGTCTAGACGGAAACGCAGGAGTGAAAATTCGGACAGTTCTACTTGACCGACACGATTCACAGTTGGCACATGGGTCAAGACATGAAGACAATGCAATCTGAAACTAAATTTGACTTAATTGGATGCCTAATTGATTTTTTATGAATTAATTAAAATTTGGACCGAATTAGTAGGCATGTCTAGCCAACCACACCACACGCGTCATCAATAGCTGCGCCATCACGACCACGTAATGGCTGCGTTCAAAAACCATTGCGCGCCTACTGAACGTGATATTCAGAAGGCGCGCAATGGTTTTTAGTCATGTAACTCTATTGTAGATAAAACATGTAAAGTACTGAAAAAAAAATTCATAAAAAACGTTTTAATAACAAGCTTTTATGTAATGATGCACTAAAAAGTAGAAAATAAATTATAGACTACTATTTAAATAACTATAAAGAAAAGCGTGGGTGTCTTCCTTAACATTAGTAAAGGTATCCAATAGATACTAAAGTGACCCACGCTTTTCTTTATAGTTATTTAAATAGTAGTCTATAATTTATTTTCTACTTTTTAGTGCATCATTACATAAAAGCTTGTTATTAAAACGTTTTTTATGAATTTTTCTAAGTTTTAAAAGTGAAAAAGAGAATTGAGTTAAATACCAGGAAACCAGTTTACAACCAAGTGTGTTCAGTCTTGTTAGAGGATAAAAATTTCAGTCGCTTGTTTTCAGTGATAGGTCTGTGTAAATATATATGAGAATAGACGTTGTGTATTGGGACATTCTTGCTGTCAATGTTTTTGTGATGGGAATGGTTATAGTTGAGTGTAGATGATGTTGTAGTTCAAGATATATGATGTTGTAGTTTAATATACATAATGTAGATGATGTTGTAGTTTAATATAGATAGTGTAGATGATGTTGTGGTTGAATGTCGATGATGTAGTCGTTTAATGTTAATGTATATGATGTTGTAGTTGAATGGAGATAATGGTGTAGTTGGAGATATATGATATTGTAGTTGAATGTAGGTGATGTAGTTAAATGTACACGATGTTAAAGTTAAATATAGATGATGTTGTCATTTAATGTAGATGTTGTAGTTGAATATAGATTATGTTGTAATTGAATATAGATGAAGCTATAGTTGTATGCAGATGATGCTATAGTTGAAAGTAGAAAAAGTTGTAGTTGAATCCAGATGATTTTGTAGTTGAAGGTATTTAATGCTGTATCTGAATGCAGATGGTGTTGTATTTGAATGTGTATGTCATTGAAGTTGAATGTAGAAGAAGTCATGATTAGTTGCTGGACAGAACCACTAGGACTTTGATCTCAGTCCAATGTTTGCACCTTCATTGTATAACTACGTTTTTTTTGTCTAACAGTCCGTTGTTAGTGCTATATCAAAACTCAAGTCTCGAAGTCTAAAAAAAACATTCGTATCTTAGAATACACCAAGGGCTTTGTTGGCAATGAAACAATCAGGGTCCTTGTTGAAGTGTGGCTCTGTGTTATCTCGCCAACATCTGCGGGTTAACGCCAGATAGCCTCGATCGTTTTATCTTAATCCTCAGCACACAGAGACAATATAATTAGATTTTAATCTTTAGTTGTGTTGATTGAAACGGCCGACGTGCCACAATACGTACTCCCGCATTCCCCCCTCCTCCTTTCTCCAAACAACCGTTCATCTCATTAACCGTCCTCTCCTAAAAAACTCCCATCAGCATTCCCATCCCCAAACAACCTCTCAAAATTCTTAAACAACCCCCCCCCCCCACCCAAAACACCACATTACAAATTCCGAAGTGTTTTTTTTTCCATTTTCAGTTTGTCATCCTGTAACATAAGTTAAAAAAATGGTAGCGAATACTTGCTTTCAATTTTCTAAGTATTGGAAATATTAGGATCGATTTTCAAATATTGATTGTTTATTGATTTATGTACCGTCGTGGGTCGATAAGCGTTAGTCTGATCATAACCAGTAAATTGTCCCTAAGGAAAGATCACTCAATATTTTTGTAGTGCTGTCTGTAGACATTCAAACAACATTAGATCCAGTTCATTTAAGTCAACGTCATTCATGTTTAGTGTGCATTTTGCCTGGTATTAAATAAATACGTAAAGTTACATATTCATGCATGTTTAATCAAAAGTTTTTGGGAAGGTAGCGACACTTACATCCATAGCTTGTGGGAGGTAGCGACACACATCAATATCATTACACCATCCCTAAAAGTAGGCTTAAACTGAGTTTATCTCAACATCTCGATGCCCCCCCCCCCCCCACTCCATTAAACAACACCCGTCCTTTAAAAATCATACAGTATGCCAAATATTGATTCTTTCATTTGTTTGGTTTAAACCTATTTAAAATATAACAAAAAAAAAACATACAGTATGCCAAATATTATTTCATTTGTTTGGTTTAAACCTATTTAAAATATAACCAAAAAAAACATACAGGATGCCAAATATTGATTCTTTCATTTGTTTGGTTTAAACCTATTTAAAATATAACACAAAAACCATACAGGATGCCAAATATTGATTATTTTGTTTGTTTGGTTTAAACCTATTTAAAATATAACACAAAAACCATACAGGATGCCAAATATTGATTATTTTGTTTGTTTGGTTTAAACCTATTTAAAATATAACACACAAAAAAAAACATGAATGAGGACGTTACCGTTGATTTGAATAGGGCTGACAATAAATTTGTCTTCAGCAATAAAGTGACTGATAGTAAAAGCCGCGGGGGGGGGGGGGGGGGTACATTTCTAACGAAACCGGAAGTCGACTAGGTGCGACAGTTGTCTTCAACGTCCCGGATGTTGTTGAAAACACCGAACAGAAGAAACAGCTAGCTAGCACAGGTTTTTTTTCACATCTGACGTGTCTTTACTACTGTTATCAGTCAGGGTTAAAATGGGAGATTCACGGGATTAACTAACCAGCGTTAGGTAAGTTCGGATTAACTACCTGATGTTACGTAAGTTGGGATTAACTACCTGATGTTACGTGCGGGTTTAGCTAACCAATGTTACAAGATTTAGCTAGTAATATGATGATAGACAGTTTGTCAACTAGATTGGCCTAGTAGATCTAGTATGCCTAGCCCAAGTCTATATAATAATTTTCTAACATACGTCTAACTGTCATATTATGAAAGTTAGACGTATGTTAGAAAATATGACTGTTGTCAAAGGATTTGTGCTTCTCGGATGCTCATAATATATCGAATACTTCTCTTTTACCTGACTTGCTTGGTACATGTAGGAAAAATAGACGACTTAAAAATAAAAGCCACATTTTTTCAAAACCAAAAGTAGACCTATGTACTACAAAATGTTCTATTATTTCACACGCACACACGCACACACACACACACATGAAGTCTCCTGTCAACCCAGCCAATGTCCTCTGTCTAGTTATCAGCTCCCCAACGGTAGTGGTCATGGTTGGAACTTAAGGGGTAGTTCATAAATGAGGTCACACTCCTAGAGGGGGGGGGGGGGTACGAAATTTCGTGATGAGGTGGGGGAGGGGGGGTTCAGTAAGTGTGACGTCACACTGTTGTATTTTTTTTTATTATGTTAAAAGCTGCATTTCAGCCGTTATTTCTCGTGAAAAATCAATCGTGAAATGTTTAATACTAAAATTTTTGGAGATTGTAGTATGAAAAACATCTTTATAGCGAGTATATGAGTTTCAATATCTTTTACAAATGCTTGAAGTATCATTTAAGCCAATGTGAAGATATCAATTAGTCTATTCTTGCTTACAATAATTAAACTCACAATTATTTCTTTCACTCGGATGCAGCAAATCTCAGTGATCATGTGGTTTTGTTGTCAACATTTAAATAGCAATTTAAAGAGACAAGATAAGGGAATAACTACACGTGCACTTAAACTCGGTGGTGATAGTGCTCTAAACCAGCGGCTCTCACACTTTACCTTCAAGTACCTGTTGTTTAGTTGTACCCATGTGAGAGGGTTTGTATATTGGGAATAATCTTTCATTCGTTTTTTAACACTGTAATACAAGTATAAGACCACTTGTAAACACAGACCTCCACCCCCCTCCCCATCGCCTACACACCCTCCACGCACACTGTATATCTCAATGTGAGGACCGTTGATCGAACTGAATCCCAAGCCGATAGCTGTTAAGTTTTCCAGGCAGTATCGATTTTCTCGGGAAAAAGTTTCCTGGCACTACTTCCTGGTTTCTAGATCTTTCTGCGGAAATCTTCTAGATCTTTCTCGGGCTGCGGAAATCTTCTAGATCTTTCTCGGGCTGCAGAGATCTTCTAGATCTTTCTACTTCATACCGGGCTGTAGAAATCTTTTAGATCTTTCTCGGGCTGCAGAAATCTTCTAGATCTTTCTAATTCATACTGGGCTGTAGAAATCTTTTAGATCTTTCTCGGGCTGCAGAAACATTCTAGATCTTTCTACTTCATACCGGGCTGTAGAAATCTTTTAGATCTTTCTCGGGCTGCAGAAATCTTCTAGATCTTTCTAATTCATACTGGGCTGTAGAAATCTTTTAGATCTTTCTCGGGCTGCAGAAACATTCTAGATCTTTCTACTTCATACCGGGCTGTAGAAATGCTCTACTCTATTTCAGACCATTAGAGTTGCAGACGTTGTATTCAGCAGGCATTGACTGACGACACTTTTGTTAGCGTACAGTGAGAGCCAGACAAGACAATACACCACGGGGTAGACGAAATTAGAATTTTAAATATGTTTTTAAAAATCTGACAGGGATTTAGAGTGGCAGTGAAATATTACCATAAGATATGAGTAATTAGCATACAGCGACAGACTTGGGTGACCTGAATTTAAAATGTGAGATTATTATTGTGATGATTCAGATATTACATCACGCTACTGAAAATTAGCTAATTACGTCTATGTTATATTAGAATATTAGAACATGAATTGGGTCCTTTAGCTTAATTTTCCCACAGATGAATAAAACAAGCCACCCCCCCCCCCCCCCCGTTTAAAACATGCCGTATGCCCGTGACTACTGTGATTTATTCAGTCAAAAACATGTTGACGCCGACTTTAATTGAAGTAATTACCAAAAAAAGTCCATTAAGCATTCGACAACATACTTTTAAAAAACGGCCATTCGTCTTCATTAGAGTGAATACGTTTTGTTGAGATAGTAATAACTTATCAGTGAATGAATCACCCCATTTAGAAACTTCCGTCACGTAGGAATTGTCTATATGACGTCACACAATAGGCTCGTTAATTTATTAGGAAATAACTGCCATCAAGTTATTTTTAAACCTCAGACAGAACACTCGTTTTCGTGACGTCTGTATGACGTCACACCATAAGGTCTTTAATTTGCGTGTGGAAATAACTGTCTTCATGCTATTTTTATACCTCAGACAGAACAATAGTTTCTTTTGTGGTCGCCTTGTTTAATTTACAGTGACACCCCCCCCCCCCCTATCGGTCACCCCAGCTCCCAATAATTATTTGTATAAAACTCAAGACGGTAATCCCCAGTACAAAACCATAGGTCATATGCCTAGAGCGCATGCGCCATACAACAATAGGATCTATCACGACATACGGCAGGAATCAATGGGGCTATTCTTGCTCAATGTGGCGCACCGCGGCATAGCTACTGTACTAACAGCGACCGGTCTTTTAGTCAGGCTAGCTCTCGGAATTGTGGTTCTCAAACTAGTCAGGTCTCAAACTATTTAGCTTCACATTTTAAATGGTGGTTCTCAAACTACTCAGGTTACATTTAAAATTGTGGTTCTCATACTGTTCAGGTCTCAACAGTGGCGTAGCGAGGTCGGGTGTCACCCGGTGCGGCACTTAATGGTGTCACCCCCAGAGGCGTAGCAACCCTTACCTGGTACAAACTTTCAAATTTTCGATTTGCACCCTCCCCCCCCACCTCAAACTTTCGATTTGCACCCCACCCCCCCTCAAGTTTTTCTCTCTATATATTGCTATTTTTTGCCTTGGTGTCACCCCCTAAATGGTGTCACCCGGTGCGGTCCGCACCCCCGCCCCCCCTCCCCCTCGCTACGCTTCTGGGTCACAAACTAGTTAGGTTCTCCTTTTAAATGGTGGTTCTCAAGCGGGGCTAAGAGCATAACAGAAGATACACACAACTTAGAGAATAATGTGCTTTCTATCCCTGAATATGGTTCAATTTATTTAAAGCTATGTATCTAAATATCCTGTACTACAGTATTGGTACTTATACAATTAAAGAACTTTTCAGATATAGGTACCATACTGTTTTTACAAGTCTCCGGCCACATTTTCTTTATCCAATAATGCAGTGTAGTTTACCCTAACATTCACCCAACCCTGTACCCTTAACGTTAATACTAACACTAGAATCGAAACCTATTGGAAGTTCTGAGTCAGCTTGCTTGGCAACGAGCGGAAGTTACATAGAAAATGGCTGCCTGACTGTGACATAGAAGGGCAGTGGGTGATCTCCCTTTTTTTGACCCCTAAATAGAAGTTCAGAGTCAACCTGCTTGGCAACGAGCGAAAGTTACATAGAAAATGGCTGCCTGACTGTGACATAGAAGGGCAGTGGATGATCTCCCTTCTTTGACCCCAGATGTAAATTTGGCAACTGTACTGTGGTGTCTTTAATGTTTACAATTTTAAAGTTGGAATGCTATGACAACAATTCTACCTTCTCAAAATTTGAACGGACAAACTCCTGCATAATTCATTGCTATCTGGTACCTTTAAACGGAAATGTTCTGCTGCGACTAGTGAGGAAATGTAACGAGAACCGTTAATCTAGAACCACCGGGTCACTCCTTAAAACTTCCACCTGACAATATTGATTTGATTGATTACTGATCGATATCCTTCCTCCCGATCACATACTTGCACACCCCATTTAAAACAACACCGAACACGATTTAATTTATCAGCAACGGATACATTTTAAAACTGATTGACTTCATACTAATCAATACCAGCTATCGAACACTTTAAAGCTGTGCTTGATTTTGGTGTGCCGGGTAAGGGGGGTAATAATGTTCACTGCCACTTATGTGTAAAGGGAGGTAAGAAGTGTGACCGAGTGTTGTGGTTGGTGTAACTAACTTCATACCTTATGAAGCTTGTTCAAGAGGTGCATGGATATTTTGTTAGGTGCAAATGGAAAATTACCAGCTCTGAATTTATTATCTTAAAACAACAGGATTACCGTCTGTTTTTAAATTCTCACAAGACAATTGTGCCGACCCAAGATTTGACTCGCGTAAGCCTTCTGTTTTAATTACACATTCGTTGAACTGGTTTGTCAAAGTTTATGTGCTATTTGGTGTTGGTACTTACTGTGTATATGTTTGACTAGATATTAATGACTGACATTTACATTTTTGGCTGATGTAATGACAATTTTAACACACAGACAACTGAAATAGAAATATAAATGACTCTACAAAAATACAATTTATTATGGTATTGACAATATAATCTCTTATCTAATGTTTGTCCCCCCTCCCAGATGTCCACCTAATGTTTGTCCCTATTCAAATGTCCACCTAATACATGTTTGTCCCTATTCAAATGTCCACCTAATACATGTTTGTCCCTATTCAGATGTCCACCTAATACATGTTTGTCCCTATTCAAATGTCCACCTAATACATGTTTGTCCCTATTCAAATGTCCACCTAATACATGTTTGTCCCTCCCCAAATGTCCACCTAATACATGTTTGTCCCTATTCAAATGTCCACCTAATACATGTTTGTCCCTCCCCAAATGTCCACCTAATACATGTTTGTCCCTATTAAAATGTCCACCTAAAACATGTTTGTCCCTCCCCAAATGTCCACCTAATGTTTGTCCCTATTAAAATGTCCACCTAAAACATGTTTGTCCCTCCCCAAATGTCCACCTAATGTTTGTCTCTATTAAAATGTCCACCTAAAACATGTTTGTCCCTCCCCAAATGTCCACCTAATGTTTGTCCCTATTAAAATGTCCACCTAAAACATGTTTGTCCCTCCCCAAATGTCCACCTAATGTTTGCCCCTATTAAAATGTCCACCTAAAACATGTTTGTCCCTCGCCAGATGTCCCCCTAAAACATGTTTGTCCCTCCCCAGATGTCCACCTAAAACATGTTTGTCCCTCCCAAAATGTCCACCTAAAACATGTTTGTCCCTCCCATAATGTCCACCTTATGTTTGTCCCTATTAAAATGTCCACCTAAAACATGTGTGTCCCTCCCCAAATGTCCACCTAATGTTTGTCCCTATTAAAATGTCCACCTAAAACATGTTTGTCCCTCCCAAAATGTCCACCTAAAACATGTTTGTCCCTCCCCAGATGTCCACCTAAAACATGTTTGTCCCTCCCCAAATGTCCACCTAATACATGTTTATTCTTATTTAAATGTCCACCTAACACATTATTGTCCCTCTTTAAATGTCCACCTAATACATGTTTGTCCCTACTAAAATGTCCACCTAATACATGTTTGTCCCTCTTTAAATGTCCACCTAATACACGTTTGTCCCTAATAAAAGGTCCACCTAAAACATGTTTGTCCCTACTAAAATGTCCACCTAAAACATGTTTGTCCCTACTCAAATGTCCACCTAAAACATGTTTGTCCCTCTTTAAATGTCCACCTAATACATGTTTGTCCCTACTAAAATGTCCACCTAAAACATGTTTGTCCCTACTAAAATGTCCACCTAAAACATGTTTGTCCCTCCCCAGATGTCCACCTAAAACATGTTTGTCCCTCTTTAAATGTCCACCTAATACATGTTTGTCCCTCTTTAAATGTCCACCTAAAACATGTTTGTCCCTCCCCAGATGTCCACTTAATACATGTTTGTCCCTCCCCAGATGTCCACCCTCCACTCCCCCAGGATACAATGTTGTTGTTGCGCCATCGGAGTGTTTGCCGCCATGTTTGGGATCTTCATGTTATCTGCTGGGATCTGTATCGTCCTCAACGTCACGTTCATGGAGGTGAGTACATACTAGCCCGGGGGGTGGGGGTGGGGTGGGGAGGGGGTGGGATCTTCATGTTGTCTGCTGGCATCTGTATCGTCCTCAACGTCACGTTCATGGAGGTGAGTACATACTAGCCCGGGGGGTGGGGGTGGGGTGGGGAGGGGGTGGGATCTTCATGTTGTCTGCTGGCATCTGTATCGTCCTCAACGTCACGTTCATGGAGGCGAGTACATGACTAGCCCGGGGGTGGGGGATGGTAGGGGGGTAGGGGAGGGGGTGGGTGGTAGTATCTTCATGTTGTCTGCTGGCATCTGTATCGTCCTCAACGTCACGTTCATGGAGGCGAGTACATGACTAGCCCGGGGGTGGGGGATGGTAGGGGGGTAGGGGAGGGGGTGGGTGGTAGTATCTTCATGTTGTCTGCTGGCATCTGTATCGTCCTCAACGTCACGTTCATGGAGGCGAGTACATGACTAGCCCGGGGGTGGGGGATGGTAGGGGGGTAGGGGAGGGGGTGGGTGGTAGTATCTTCATGTTGTCTGCTGGCATCTGTATCGTCCTCAACGTCACGTTCATGGAGGCGAGTACATGACTAGCCCGGGGGTGGGGGATGGTAGGGGGTAGGGGAGGGGGTGGGTGGTAGTATCTTCATGTTGTCTGCTGGCATCTGTATCGTCCTCAACGTCACGTTCATGGAGTAATTTATAATTACAAATAGATCTCCTTATTTATTTATTTTGGGGGCAGCTAACATTCTTTTTTTTCTAAATTCTAACGATGACCAGTCAGGTAAATATAAAATGTCCACACGTGTTACGATAAGAGATTTGAACCTCCTCTTCTCTCCCCCAGGTGGACACCAGCGGCCTGCCACCCGAGCTCCACAACGAGGAGGGCAAGAAGGTGGTGGGCATCATCCTGATCTGTGTGGCCGTGGCCACCCTGGGGCTGAGCGCCACCGTCAGCGTCGTCTACTTCGCCGTCTGCAACAAGAAATCCACCCGCTCCATCACCGCCAGCCCGTCAGGCCAGGCTCAGCTGGTCCAGCAGACCAACAAAACCACCCCCACGACGCCCCGACTCCCGGGACAAGCCACGCCTTTAGAACGACCCCGCAGACCAACTCCCCGAAGCGCTAGTCAGACATCTTTAAAAGACAAACACAATCGAAGACACTCTTCAGGTTCTACATCAGATAGTCTCCCGTTAAGCAGAACAGTCTCCCCGAAAGGAACGTTGACGCCAAATTCTCGGCATTCACGAAGAAAATTGCGACACCCTAAAGACCCGAGATCTCGTAAAGCTTACAAACTAGACTTAGACACACATTTCGAGGAGGAATCAGAAACAACGAAAGTGACAGCTGATTACCAGATGCAGCAGAAATCTGGCCAGTCGTCGTCTAGTACCTCGCTGGGTAAACAAAGCTCACATGAAGGGGAATACCCGCATTATAACTCCCCGCACAAACGTTCTCTACCACCAGTCATTGTGGTGGACTCCTACCCCCAGGAATTCTCCCCGCCGGTTAGCACCATGTCGTCAGAGTGTGACTTGGCAGAGACACGCTTCATGGTCTCTTCAGACATGCAGGACTTTAACGCCCTCCCCGGGCTGAGATCTGGCTCCCAGGATGAGCTTGACCACGAGCCGCCGCCGTCTTTACCCTACAACATCCACGTAATAGACTCCATGGACCTGATCCTGTCTCCCACGCCACCAGAACCACCCCACCACAACATCCTGATGGTCAAGTCCAAGAATGACCACGACCCACCCACCCCCTTCCAGGACAACTCAGCTGACCACAATGCTGAAATTAGGGACACGATCACAGACCTCACCCACTACCAGGGTCACGGTAACCACGACAACGCAGACAGCAGGTGTGAAAGTGTGGCGAGCTACAACTCAGCTTTTTCTTATGACGAAGACGACCCGGACAAGACAGACATGGAGCTGGTGAGAGAGAGGATGAAGAAGTTGTTGAACGACTGAGGGAGAGAATGAAGAAGTTGCTGAACGACTGAGAGAGAGAATGAAGAAGTTGCTGAACGACTGAGAGAGAGAATGAAGAAGTTGCTGAACGACTGAGAGAGAGAATGAAGAAGTTGCTGAACGACTGAGAGAGAGAATGAAGAAGTTGCTGAACGACTGAGAGAGAGAATGAAGAAGTTGCTGAACGACTGAGAGAGAGAATGAAGAAGTTGCTGAACGACTGAGAGAGAGAATGAAGAAGTTGCTGAACGACTGAGAGAGAGAATGAAGAAGTTGCTGAACGACTGAGAGAGAGGATGAAGAAGTTGCTGAACGACTAAAGTCTTCTGATCAGCCTGTGTACTTCTCACATTCCTGGACCCATCAGTCAGGTCTCAACATGTGTCCAGAGAAAATCTGAGCTCTGTTAATGGTAGGTTTATAATTGGGGGCTTGTCAATGATAACGTAATCCCCCCCCCCCTTTGTTCATTGGTTTGAATTTGAATTATACTACCAGGGATGTGTTAAAAATGGTCTTTTAGTTGCTGATTGGAACATCTGTTGTAACATTATGTAAAAAAACAACTATGTAACAAAAATCTGTCTCTGATCTGACGCCCTTAACCTCCGCTTCTTGTGATAGTATTATAATTTAATGAATTCATTATTCAACATCAATTATGATATGTGATTTTGAAAGTGTATAACTTAAATAAAACCTATTTGGGTTCCAATAGTCAATAGGGCAGATAAAGTAGAGTTCACCTGTTTCTATTGTTTTAGCATAAGAAGGGATAGTGTGGTCAGCTTAGCCATCTTCATTACACCTAACTTGAATCAGGTACTCTTTAGAGCTGGGTTGACTCAAATATGTACAGCGCCCTCGAGTCTAAGAAATGAACTCAGTCCTTTTAGGTTAGCAGTTATACACTCTACTGCTCAACCACACTGTCCCCACACTTATATAATAACTTCATAATTCAGTGAACACACGCTTTATGAATATTTCAACGACAATCATGGTCATCTTCAATGTGCGCCACTTGCAAATTAAGATTTTGCAAGAAAATGCTCAAAACTTGGAAAGAATAACTGTACTGTATTTTTTAGTGTGTTGCGCCATGTTTAAATAATGTACTAAGTACATGTTCAATAGTAGTCTACTGGAAATATAAATAAGAATGAGGGGGATGTATACTGTGTGCTAGAAAGCTGCGTGAGAAGGCTAGAACTTATGACTATCTGGTGTGCAAGAGCGAATGTATATCCAAACGATTTATGGTATTGACGATATGCAATTACATGTGCACGATATGTTGTGTGATGACAGTATGTGTGCACGTTATGCTGTGCTAATATTTGTTTCTGAGAGCTATTTTCATCCTGCTGTCAGCCCCCTGAGCTCCAACTTTTACACATTTTTAACTGCGTGTGCTGCTTTGTACATTTTTACTTCTTTGTCTATTTTCTCTGGACCAATTAAAATGAACCAAAAAAAAAACAAATTACTTTATGTGCACAAGAAAGTATTTCCCTGTATAATCCTGGTTTAACAAAGGTGGTCTGTCTGCACTAAAGTGGCGTTAACATTATTTGCCTGGCTGCTTAAAGATGATATTTTCCAGTCTTCACACAAAGTTGGGTTTTTTTTTTTCTTTTTTTTTTTCTGGCCAGTTTGCACAAAAATTCTTTTTTTGTCTCATTGTGGCAATGTTAAAATTTTCCTGTCTTAGTCTGAATCTGTACATTCCCTGCTGGTCAGGGACTCCCTCAGAATAATAGCTGGCATTAATGTTTTGATAGTGTTTTGATATGTTTTAATATGCATTACATACAGTGGCGTAGCGAGGTCGGGTGTCACCCGGTGCGGCACTTAATGGTGTCACCCCCAGAGGCGTAGCGACCCTTCCCGGGGACAAACTTTCAAATTTTCGATTTGCACCCCCCCTTAAACTTTCGATTTGCACCCCCTCAAGTTTTTCTCTATATATTTTGCAATTTTTTTCCTTGGTGTCACCCCCCTAAATGGTGTCACCCGGTGCGATCCGCACCCCCCGCCCCCCCCCCTCGCTACGCCCCTGATTACATAGATTAGAATTGTGCAACAATCAATGCAATTTTCACATTACAATTTCAGTTTGATTTTAAGTTACTGTACTTTACTTAAGGGTTAAGGGTCACTTTCTAAGGTCTTGTATGTAAGAACATGTTTCACCAAATTTTTTTTTCCTGATTAATTTTAAATTGTTTTACATTATTTAATTAAAAGTTATACATTTTTAGGAATTAAGTAAATAAATTGTTACAAAATTTATGCACAATGTAGCAAATAAAATCATAACCAACTCAGTTGAATAAGCGAGTCTGGTTTATATTCCTTTTGATAATGTCCCCTATACATTTCAATTATTTTGAAATAATGTAACATTTTTACACGTCCCACAATATGTCAGGGATCCTCAGCAAATATGAAGCTAATTCAAATAACACATGAACTAATCTAGTGCGTAGCTTGCTGCTAATTTACATTTTCTGGAAATTTCTATACATGTTTATGTAGCAATTAGTTTAAATGTAGTATTTTATATTCATTTGATTTTGTGCAATTTCACTTAACAATTTAATGTTCTAATTCACATCATACAAAAATTTTTTTATTAAATTATTTTAATAATTCAGTCATTTTAAATGTATTTACGTTATTCTCACATTTTTCCTACATTTTTAATTGAAATATCTTAACACTGAAACAGAAAGATCACAATATTATAATATCGCAATTTTTCTAAAACAAGTAGGGCATATTTTCTCTTTAATTAAAGTTAAGATTTAAATAGCATTTAATTAGCACCTTATTGTTAGCTATCAATTAATAAAATTTTCTATTCTTTGCTAAACTTCGACACAAATTTAATACAGCAATATCTTATAGTCTGCTAATTTGTGCAGTAGAAAAACATATCACTTTTTTCTGTTATAATTAATCACATTATTATGAAATAATGTGTCTGAACGACCAAAAGCTTAATTTAATGAACACAAACAGGCTGTGTTAGATAAGGGTTATGAACATATTTTGTCAGATCTTTCACAAAGCTTCTCTCACACAACTTTTAACTGTAGCCTTGGCAACCAGCTACTTAATTTTTTTCTCGTGAATGAAATACTGTGATAAATATCTTGTAGATTATGGATGTGAAATTTGGAAACTTGGTGTGAAAGGTCACTGGGGTCACTATGCTTATGTCAGGTGTTTGTCTACTATATCTGTGATATGTGTAATTCAACCATGCTGAAACCATGATCAATAGCTTTGTTTCCTGGGCTGTTTGTCATGCATTATTATTACATGCTATGCAATGACTTTTTAAAATTGTGCAGATCTATTTTTTTACACAAAAAATATGTTCGACAATATAAATCCAATAAATATCATTTGATAATACAGCTTTGTTGCAACTTTTTTTTTAAACTTGTGAGACGATAAATTGTAATGTGGAAAGTAACAAAGTAAAGTTAATCATGATTTTACATTAAAGCTGGTTGAACTCAAGCAAGAAACGGATTTCTAGCTAACAGGGCGACATCGATGCTGACTGAAACATCACATGATGACTGTGTGTGAGGGTAGGGGGGGGGGGTGGAGATATATTCCGTAGAATTCCATTTTTATTTGTGTTGTTTTGTTTTTGCCAAATTCCTTCTACGTTCCTGTTTATCTCACAATTTATAAATCTTGCTTTGTTTGAGCGGGCTCACTCATAATTGTCCAAATGCAAACGAAATAAGACGTCCTTGTTTAAAGTAATTAGGGTATGGTTCGCTTAATGTCGTTTCACCTAACTTGGGTATGTTTCGCTTCGCGTCATAACATTAAACTGATATTGTTCGCTTAACGTCGAGAAACGTGTGTTGGGTATGTTATGCTTACCCCCGCCCTCCCCGTAAAGTTAGCCTGGTGTGGTTCGCTTCCCCCCTCTGCCATTTAAAGTTAGTTGAGCATGGTTCACTTAACGCCTTGACACTCAACAAGCAGACGTGTTGAGATCTTAAACTATTCAGGTGATCCCCTAAATATAGCTATCACGTGACAACTTGAAGATGTGTTACCTATATGGGGGGGGGGGGGTACATGGAATCGAGGTCTGACCAGGACATTGAACTCAGGTGGTTCTGACCGCGATAAATCTAATTAATCACAAGCAGCATACGCAATCACTGCCCTGTCTACTGTAATCTTGGATAAATGTGTCTCCATTGCTTGCTACTCTAAGACACTAATTACACTTCAGGGAGCGATAAGAAAATTGTTGAAGACAGAAATTACATGAGCTGGGTCCCAGGTATGTGTGATCGATATGGTGATTGGTTTTTTTTATATAATTATGAGTCATGTTTAGATAGTCGTTTGAAGAAGGAGGTGGGGGGAGTAAGTTCTCAGGGGAGAGGGAGAATATGCAATGTTTGTCCATGAATATATATATGTATAATATATATATATATATATATATATATATATATATATATATATATATATATATATATATATATATATATATATATATATATACATATAAAGCCTTTATATTTGTACATGTGTGGTTACATGTAAGTGTGTGGTTACGTTTAATCTGACTGATATGATACGGGGAATAAGGGAGGGGGAGGGGAGCGGGAAGTTCAAAGCCCACTTTATCGTCAGAGTTGTACAGGGCGTATTATAAGCCAACTGGGCATATGTCTTTTTGTATAGTATTATATTTACCGGGTTGAACAGAGCGGGTGTTAACAAAAGGTTTGGCATTAGGGTTTACCTTTTACTTACGGTGCCAGCGATACCCAGACCACTTTATAAAACCAACGCAAGGATCGATTCACTTTTTGTGTGTACCAGGGGAAGCAACTTGCGCAATTCTTTAAAAAATAACCGTGTAGATTTTTATTATAAACTATGAAAAAAAAATCTTTTATCTAGCTACATGCGATTTCATTTGATATATTATTATAAAAGTTGTGTATAAAAAAAAAATTTCGTTTTAGACCTGGATGTTTCATTTTTTTCTGTGAGACAAGCTATGTAATAATTAATGCGACCCACATCCAGCCCACATGATTACATGTAATTATGGCATTACGATTGCTGTGGCCATCAATATAATCAATAAGGCTGATCCATACACCCCACCCCTCCCACCCCGCCCAGTAACAGCCAACACCAGCAACTAGCTGAGCAGAAGTGGGGGGGGGGGGGGGCAGACATTGTCAGCGGGTGGTAGGGAAAGAGGGCAGTCCGGCTCAGTGGTTCTAAAGTTGTTGTGACTTGGGTTTTAAGGTAGTTCCGTTACTGCTTTCATGTACTGTCGTTTACACAATGGAGAAAATGCTTCAGTAGGTTGTATGTGAGCATGTTTTTTATTTTTTATTTTATTTTTTGGGTTAGGGATCTAAAGAAAATTTAGCTCAGCAAATTTATGGGACGGCGTGACCTAGCTGTAGAGCACTATAATGCTAACCCGCAAGTCTCGAGTTCAAATCCGGGTTCAAGTCTGTAGAACGTCCTTGAGTCCACTCAGAACCCTTACCGTACATTGACAGAACCCTTACCGTACATTGACAGAACCCCTTCCCTACATTGACAGAACCCCTGCCCTAGACAGAACCCCTGCCCTACATTGACAGAACCCCTGCCCTAGACAGAACCCCTGCCCTTTATTGACAGAACCCCTGCCCTACATTGACAGAACCCCTGCCCTACATTGACAGAACCCCTGCCCTTTATTGACAGAACCCCTGCCCTAGACAGAACCCCTGCCCTACATTGACAGATCCCCTGCCCTACATTGACAGAACCCCTGCCTTACATTGACAGAACACCTGGCCTAGACAGAACCCCTGCCCTACATTAACAGAACCCCTGCCCTACATTGACAGAACCCCTGCCCTACATTGACAGAACCCCTGCCCTACATTAACAGAACCCCTGCCCTACATTAACAGAACCCCTGCCCTACATTGACAGAACTCCTGCCCTACATTGACAGAACCCCTGCCCTACATTGACAGAACCCCTGCCCTACATTGACAGAACCCCTGCCCTACATTGACAGAACCCCTGCATGCCATTGACGAAGCCCCTACCCTACATTGACAAAACCCCTGCATGACATTGACGAAGCCCCTGCCCTACATTGACAGAACCCCTGCCCTACATTGACAGAACCCCTGCCCTACATTGACAGAACCCCTGTCCGACATTGACAGAACCCCTGCCCGACATTGACAGAACCCCTGCCCTACATTGACAGAACCCCTTGCCCTACATTGACAGAACCCCTTACCCTACACAAACTGCTAACTAGACTCCAGCTTTGATTCGGTGACACAACTCAGCTCCCAGTGTTTGAAGAACTGTTGGTATGGTGACATCAACAGCCGCCAGCTACATTCTAGGTAAACACCCCCCCCCCCCTTACACACACATGCACACTCACAAGTCAGACAAAACTATGTAGGAACGAAACAAGCTGCTTTGAATAAAAGTGAGCAAAGGAATTTTCTTTTAAATCGATATGCCAATATCTACCATTGTTTTCCTGACTTAGTGCAAGGTTGCCACTTGTCTGGCTACATTGTGTGGTGAGGTCGCCACTTGTCTGGCTACATTGTGTGGTGAGGTAGCCTTTTGTCTGGCTACATTGTGTGGTGAGGTAGCCTTTTGTCTGGCTACATTATGTGGTGAGGTAGCCTTTTGTCTGGCTACATTATGTGGTGAGGTAGCCTTTTGTCTGGCTACATTATGTGGTCAGGTAGCCTTTTGTCTGGCTACATTATGTGGTCAGGTAGCCTTTTGTCTGGCTACATTATGTGGTGAGGTAGCCTTTTGTCTGGCTACATTATGTGGTGAGGTAGCCTTTTGTCTGGCTGAGAGATAGCCAGCAGTCTGACTGTGAGGTTGCCAACAGGCTACACTGTGTGGTGAGGTAGCTAATAGCCTCTATACTTTGTCGTGAGAGGGTTAAATCTAGCTACACAGTTTTTGTAGGTACTGTAACCACAATCCTGCCACTGTGTGGGTACAGTAGTCACAATCCTGCCACTGTGTGGGTACTGTAGCCACAATCCTGTTACTGTGTGAGTACTGTAGCCACAATCCCGCCACTGTGTGAGTACTGTAGCCACAATCCCGCCACTGTGTGAGTACTGTAGTCACAATCCTGCCACTGTGTGAGTACTCTATGTAGCCACAATCCTGCCACTGTGTGGGTACTGTAGCCACAATCATGTTACTGTGTGGGTACTGTAGCCACAATCCTGCCACTGTGTGAGTACTCTATGTAGCCACAATCATGTTACTGTGTGGGTACTGTAGCCACAATCCCGCCACTGTGTGAGTACTGTAGCCACAATCATGTTACTGTGTGGGTACTGTAGTCACAATCCTGCCACTGTGTGAGTACTCTATGTAGCCACAATCATGTTACTATGTGGGTACTGTAGCCACAATCCTGCCACTCTGTAGGTACTGTAGCCACAATCCTGCCACTCTGTAGGTACTGTAGCCACAATCCTGCCACTCTGTAGGTACTGTATCCACAATCCTGCCACTCTGTGGGTACTGTAACCACAATCCTGCCACTGTGTGGGTACAGTAGCCACAATCCTGCCACTGTATGAGTACTCTATGTAGCCACAATCCTGCCACTCTGTAGGTACTGTAGCCACAATCCTGCCACTCTGTAGGTACTGTAGCCACAATCCTGCCACTCTGTAGGTACTGTATCCACAATCCTGCCACTCTGTGGGTACTGTAACCACAATCCTGCCACTGTGTGAGTACTGTAGCCACAATCCTGTCACTGTGTAGATCAATCATTTTCCCTCATTACACTACTAAAATATTAGCGGGTAAATAAAAAAGATAATTGCGTTGCCAACACAGAGAGGAAGAGGAGGGACGGGACGCCGTACCCTGGCATCCCATTGTTCTTCCCCCTCCCCACCCCCTCTCAACACAAGTTGATGTAAAGTAAACAAATTCGAAACCTAACAGAGGTTGTATTGATATATTTGTGTAATATATTCTAGCTATTATTATATAAAAGAAATTATTAAAACAGACACCAAACTAGTAGTGTTTCGGAGAAAGGGTAGTGTTCTCGTTGCTTTGAGAGAATGTAAACTAAAGACGTAAGTGTTAAGAGAATTAAACTAAACACATAAGGGTTTAAGATAGTTAAACACAGTTGCCGCTGTATATCTGGATGTCGTCCACAGCTACGTCACCTTGATTGAGGTGTGCTTGGAAGGTCAGCTGATTTAAAAAAAAATGTAATTAATTTATTATTTTTAAATAAAGATTACTCACAAGATACCTGATTTAAAAAAATTATGTGAAAACAAATTTCAATAAATTATGTACCCTGTAAATTCTACCACCAACTGTCACCCTACCCTGTACACTATCGCCCTACCCTGTAAGGTACGACTATCACCCTACCCTGTACACTACCACCCTAAACTGTACACTATCACCCTACCCTGTACAGTGTACAGGGTAGGGTAATAGTGTACAGTGTACACTATCGCCCTACCCTGTACACTATCGCCCTACCCTGTACACTATCGCTCTACCCTGTACAGTACCACTACCACCACTACCACCCTACCCTGTACAGTACCACTATCGCCCTACCCTGTACACTATCGCCCTACCACCACTACCACCCTACTCTGTACAGTACCACTATCGCCCTACCCTGTACACTACCACCCTACCCTGTACAGTACCACCACTACCACCCTACCCTGTACAGTACCACTATCGCCCTACCCTGTACAGTACCACTACCACCACTACCACCCTACCCTGTACAGTACCACTATCGCCCTACCCTGTACACTATCGCCCTACCACCACTACCACCCTACCATGTACAGTACCACTACCACCCTACCCTGTACACTATCGCCCTACCACCACTACCACCCTACCATGTACAGTACCACTACCACCCTACCCTGTACACTATCGCCCTACCCTGTACAGTACCACTCTCGCCCTACCCTGTACAGTACCACTACTACCACCCTACCCTGTACTCCGTCCCGGCCGGGATGTTGACATGTGTCGAGGTGTGGCTCCAGAAGCTGATGCCCTTGTGCTGGAAGGTCTTGACCACTGTGGACTGGATGTGGGGGCCAGTAGTCAGCAGCTCGAGGTAGGAGCTTGGACCCTTCTGGTACACGTAGAAGTCGACACAGAGGTCTCCGTGTGTGTAGGACGGGGTGTGGAAGCGGGCCACCCCCGGGTGGGTGGGGGATTCGCGGGCTAGCATGTAAGGATCTGGGTGACGGGAAAAGCAATTTCAGCATGTCGTATGATACTTTTTTATAATAATATCAAACCTTTTCGATCTACTTTGATTAGTAATTAAGTTCTATAATGATCGTTTTCTAATTTTCAAAACATGAATCTACTAATTTACACTATTACAATACAAATAATTATTTTTTTTAAAAGCGAAGCAATAAAAAGATAGATACCTGCGCCATTAGAGTTACCTGCCCCTGGGCCAGCAGGCGATGAACCGTTGTGAACCGTCCACTTCACGGCAGTGTTCTCGATGGTGACGCTACAGTTATTTGTCACAAAATGACAGCTCAGAAATGTTCCTGAAATGATGGGATATTTTTGGCATTAATGTAGATCTATACCTTAATACGGTATAAGGTCGCATTGTGTGGTTTTTATAATAAGACCAAAGTAGATACAAAAACCTGATCTGGGGTGGGGAGGAGGGGGGGGTCAGGACTTGTGTGACGATGAGGGAGGGTGTGAATTCTTGTGTGTTATAAAATTATTTTGGGAAAATGGAGTCAAAGTTCATAAATATGTTCAATGTAGACCGAGCTCAGAATCTTTTTCCTAGAGAAAAAAAAATGCATTTTTGAGTGTGGAGGTAGGCTGAGATGGAGGGGGGTGGAGGTGTCTAGGTTTTTGTGAAGATGGTGAAAGGGAAGGTAATTTTTTTTCAAAGCGTGATTTCGTTTAAATTATGTGACTCTGATTATAACAATTACCGTAACAGTCCAAAGACAGACATTTGTAGAACGCCCTTTTAGTAAATATAGGCTGCAGAGTTATTTTTCAGTTAGTATTGAGACATACAGGAATAAATGACTTGTAAAAAGAAAATACTTACGTGGGGCGAGTGTGGTGATGTGGCTAGTATCTGGGGAAGAAATGTAGATTGGTATTTAACAGTTGCAGTAATTGTATGGCCGATTGTAAGCAACTATTGTTTCATGGTAGACAATCCAAAATGTTAAAACCAATTTTTACGAAACTTAAAGAAGAAAATAATACACTACGGCATTTCCTGATGATCTTTTTTCAGCTTGGTTTGTAAGATACAGTAATACTTTTCTTCTTTCTATTGATAGTTTTGTTATTTGTTTGTTTGTGAAATTTTTAATTGACCTTTTTTTTAGTTGAAGAAAAACTCGTAGAAAATATTGACCGAGAAAGATGGACAGATGGCGAATACAATTTTTAAACTAAAATTATTTAACATATGTTGAACTTAGTTGTGCATTCTCTGCGGTATGTTTTATTATCTAGCTGATTAATTAAAATATGTACACACATTTTTGTGTAAAAAAGAAACGAATCAAAACAAATACATAGCTACACAGGTGACCTTTAACCCTACCTGTTAAGACATCCCAGCGAGAAACTGTAACAAGATCTAGATATTAATAGATTTCTACTTCTCTTTACAATCGTTATCTGACATGATCTGTCTACTAAGAATGTTAAAATAAGACACACAATGGCATTTCGTTTCACTAAAATTTATTATTTAATATTTACTTAAACAGCCTACAGTTAAGTTATTTTTTTCTATTGACCAACCAGCTTTACGTTAACTGGGATGTCTAGTCTAGCATGCCTTACAATAAGATGACATAGCCACTAGAAACCAAACGATCGGTAGGAAATCAAGACTAGAGTTAACCATTTCTGTGGTAGTAACGAAATGATTTTCCTGATCAGGAAATTCTCAATACAGAACGACAGTAACCAAGAAGTAGTGGTGGGAATGGTGAACTTTTAGAACCTTTAGAAGTCCTTTTTTCACCCCCACACAACATTAGGTCTTAGAACAGACACTGACCTCACAAAGGTCAAGTTTTAACAGTTCGGTGTGAGGAAAGCTTCAATGTTTAGACCTGGACTCCAATATAGAACTCACTGAGAGGGGGTTCAATGTTTATAGAGGTGGTTCAATGTTTAGAGAGGGGGTTCAATGTTTAGAGAGGGGTTCAATGTTTAGAGAGGGGGTTCAATGTTTAGAGAAGGGGTTCAATGTTTAGAGAGGGGATTCAATGTTTAGAGAGGGGGTTCAATGTTTAGAGAGGGGTTCAATGTTTAGAGAAGGGGTTCTATGTTTAGAGAGGGGGTTCAATGTTTAGAGAGGGGGTTCAATGTTTAGAGAGGGGGTTCAATGTTTACAAGACAATAGGAAGAGAAACATGTGCGGCAATTATACAATAAGAGAAAGAGAATATAACGTATGTGTTCTTCAAAAACCATGAAGGGCCATCCCACTGTAAAAAGTAGTTATTTAATGTATGGGTTCTTTAAAAACCACGACGGACCATCCCTTATGAAATGAGAAGATTTAAAAACCATGATGGGCTATGCCCTTGCGAAGAGAGAAGCTATATAATGTATATAATGTAAGGGTTTTTCAAAAAACATGACGGGCCATCCCCTTATGAAATGAGAAGCTTTAAAAACAAGTTAATAAAAAGTCTAGTGACAATTTAAGCGCAATTTCCTTATGTTATCTAAAAATAGATAGTGATCACAAAGACGTATAATGCTGGGGTGCGTTCAAGCTAGGAGAACGATCGGTTTGTAGGTGTTTATGTAATTTTTAAAAAAAAATTGTGACCGAACGAAAGGATATTTTTGAAAACTTTCTTCGGCAATATTGTTCTAAATTATGGCAGGAATCGATTGGTAAATGTTTCAAGTCGCTAAGTGGTCTGGTTGCCGAGATATGGGCCAAAAACTGCATTTATTCGAGGTTTTTTGGCTTTTCCGGGAAATCCAGGAAGGAATTCCGGGAATTTTTTTGGCCCACAATCATCCTCGGAACTTGCTTAACATATTTGCTTTGGAACTAGTCCTCGATATTGCTTCGTTGAGGAGGAGATACGACTTAAAGCTGCGGACACACACCCATACATCCAGAAATTTCGAGGTTTTTTGGCTTTTCCGGGAAATCCAGGAAGGAATTCCGGGAATTTTTTTGGCCCACAATCATCCTCGGAACTTGCTTAACATATTTGCTTTTGGAACTAGTCCTCGATATTGCTTCGTTGAGGAGGAGATACGACTTAAAGCTGCGGTAAAGCTGCAGACACACATTCATTCATTCATTCATTCATCCAGAAATGACGAGTTAATAATCGCAATTGTCCGTATGGAAATTGCGCTAAAAACGATGACGGGCCATCCCCTAGTTAACACAGAAACCAATGCAGATGTGAGCCTACCTTCACGGCACCCATACAGTCTTTGGATCTTAAGTACGTCCGTGACAGACAGGCTGGTTCTCTGGCCCAGACGTTCCTCCACGATGTGCCCGGGCTTGGGGGTGATGACTGGGTGGGTGCGGTCTATGGCGAAGGTGTAGGGGCCGTAGTGCATGATAGAGCCGTAGTCGTAGGCCGTGTGCAGGTTGTTGGAGCTCGTCGGGATAGAGAAGTCGTGGTGGTACTCTGGGATATGGGATACGATTGTGGTTGTAGTATGGGATATGGGATCAGATTATAGTATGTGGTGGTACTCTGGGATATGGGATACGATTGTGGTTGTAGTATGGGATATGGGATCAGATTATAGTATGTGGTGGTACTCTGGGATATGGGATACGATTGTGGTTGTAGTATGGGATATGGGATCAGATTATAGTATGTGGTGGTACTCTGGGATATGGGATTAGATGATATAGTGGTACTCTGGGATATGGGATCAGATAGTGATTGTTGAATGGGATATGGGATCATATTATAGTATATGGTAACAGCACCATGACTTACCTGTATTACTCCCACAGCACAATAACTTACCTGTACTACACCTACAGCACCATGACCTACATTACAAACACACAGCACCATGACCTACCTGTACCACACCCACAACACCATGACCTACCTTTATTACACCCACAGCACCATGACCTACCTGTACCACACCACATCACCATGACCTACCTGTACCACACCCACAACACCATGACCTACCTGTACCACACCCACAACACCATGACCTACCTTTATTACACCCACAGCACCATGACCTACCTGTACCACACCACATCACCATGACCTACCTGTACCACACCCACAACACCATGACCTACCTGTACCACACCCACAACACCATGACCTATATTACACCGACAGCACCATGACATACCTGTAACACACCCACAGCACCATGACCTACCTGTCTTGACGTTGGCCATGTTAATGTTGATGTAGTTGTCCCTGTCAGATCTGTTGTGTTCGTGCCAGAAGCCAATGGTGTGGATGAGCTCGTGCATGATGATGCCCTTGTACTCACACCCTGGACCTATGGACACGCTCTGCCTGCCGTTGTTGTTGTAGCCAATCGCTGAGTGACAGCTGGCCAGGATTTTATAATTACATTTTATTTATTTTTATCTGGCAATGTTTTGTTTAAATTACATTTTATTTATTTTTATCTGGCAAAATGTTTTGTTTAAATTAAATGTTATTTATTTTTTCTGACAATGTTTTGTTTAAATTACACACAGGGCAGATCGTTGATTGTTAGGTTTATTTTGTTTTAAACTGTGTTTTGTGAGTTTAGTGATAAATAGTTTGAAACAATAATTCAACGTTTAAAACTAATGTGTAGTTCGTACTTTGACTGGGTATTCTATAGAATGGTAATGCTAACGCTAACTCTAGTCCTGTCAGATACGTTTAGAGTTTAGGGTCCATTTACAATCGACATAGGTGGGGTGGGGGGTTGAATCCTGCTTACTTTCTACTTTAAGTGTGGGGGGGGGGGGGGTAATATACAGACGAAGGGGTACATGGAGGAGGTTGGGGGTGGGGGGCTGTTGATCTGGGTGTAACGACTGGGCGTGATGGTAATTATCAGAGGGTGGTGTCCTTCTTGGTGGCGTTGTCGGGTAGGACAACTAACTCGAAATTCCAGATTTGAACTCAGGGCAGATGACGCACGTAAACCGGGGCATCAACCCATCTGGGAGAGAAAACACCGAAATCAAACAGACCCCCCCCCTTAGGTCATCTATAGGATCATCTCTGATTTCCTTTTGAAGCTTCGCCTACCGAAGTTTGTACAAACGTATTGCTTAGCTTTCCTTTGGACCAGCAAAGGTCTAGTAAGAGATCACTATGTATGGGAAGCACGTGATCTATTCATCTAATCCATCGTCTCTCGATGTTAAATAGAGCCATAAATAGTGCTCTGCTCCCAACTGTTCAACCAACTGACCAACCCACAACCCAGACTCATAAAGAAACTGACCCAGTTCCTCTGTGATGTTCGTGGTATGTTCAACCAACTGACCAACCCACAACCCAGACCCAGGAAGATACTGACCCAGTTCCTCTGTTGATGTCTATGTATGTGGCCTGTGATGTTCGTGGTATGAACTTGATACACTCTGTTGGTCCGTTGATGTCTCTCTCCAACTCTTGTATGGCCGCCATTATTGTGTTGTGTATCACAGTGGCTGGAGATTTGTTTTCATTACATTCAACGTAGTTGTGTTTTACAACCAAATTATTTTACCGGCAAAGTATTTTCAATTTTATCGTCAAAGTATTTTACCGCAAAAGTAGTTGTATTTTACAGACAAAGTATTTAACAATCAAAGTGTTTTACCGGCAAAGTATTTTCAATTTTATCGTCAAAGTATTTTACCGTAAAAGTAGTTGTATTTTACAGACAAAGTATTTTACAATCAAAGTGTTTTACCGGCAAAGTATTACTTACGGAATACTTAAAGTAGTTATTGCCTACGATATACTTATAGTAACTACTATATACTCACTGTAATTGCTACTGATGATGTATGGTATATGACCTTGAGGCCAACGGTGATTGAGGTTTGCTATGGCATTCCTGTGCTGGAAACAACATAATGGGATACGCACTCATAAATAACGTAATGGATCTACACTTACTCATACATAACATAATAGGTCTACACGTACTCATAAATAACATAATGGTACACGAACTCATAAATAACATAATGGGTATACACGAACTTATAAATAACATAATGGGTCTACACGTACTCATAAATAACATAATAGGTCTACACGTACTCATAAATAACATAATAGGTCTACACGAACTCATAAATAACATAATAGGTCTACATGAACTCATAAATAACATAATAGGTCTACACGTACTCATAAATAACATAATGGGTCTACATGAACTCATAAATAACATAATAGGTCTACACGAACTCATAAATAACATAATAGGTCTACACGAACTCATAAATAACATAATGGGTCTACAGTCTACACGAACTTATAAATAACATAATGGATCTACACGAACTCATAAATAACATAATGGGTCTACAAGAACTCAAAAATAACTTACAAATATGATTCACGTGAATTATCGACTTACTAATAGTATAACTTAGTAAGATAATTATCTTTAAGCTAATAGAAGTAACTCACCCCCCCCCCCTCAACATCCCACAACAAATGTAGCAGCTGCATGTGTTAAATTTAAAAAGAACAAATTGACGTATACTTCAACTTACCGGGTAAAACTCCACATCACCAATAATGACGGTTCCTTCTGGCGTGTACTGTAAGTTTTCGACATTTAGATATTCAAATCCGTCTGCTTAAAGAAGATCAACTTTATACAGAATAAGGTTTACAAAAAATATTTTGCTATGGGAAACAACTTCAGATGTTTTTATCACATCTCACATGTTAAATAAAACAATTACTGGTTTAATGAGAAGTATTGTTAGGTTTACTCTACTAAATTACAAAGAAAATTTGTCCAGATTTATTGTACACATGTGTTGCGTTTACACTTGCTTTTGGTAAATACAACATTAAAATGTTCTTTACATATGTGGGGCGTCTCATTGATTGATTCAACAACAGCAACACGTGGCTATTACCTAACTTACAACAACAACTACAGCATAATGTAGTTACTACCTTACAACAACAACACAATATGAAGTAACTACCTAACTTACCAACATCTGATGACTGTTGAACCTAAATGGAGTAAAGTCAAATATTCTAAATTGAAATAAATTTCTACTACTGACTTTACTTTTAAGATAAGGACGTTTGATTTATAAAATTATACCTGAAGTATTTTAAATTATTATTGAAAATTTCAAGAAACCGTCTGCACAATATACAATCTATTGGTTGAAAACCATTTAGGCAATATTTTTTCATTATATCTGTAGTTAATCATTTAGACTAGATGTCTCATAATCTTTATCTCTTAGAAATAAAATAGCTAAGAACAAAATATTTCGACTTTGTTTTAGATATTTCTTCTTATATTAGTTTTTTTTTACTTACATCATCAACCTGTAAAGGGGCAGACAGTACACACGTGACCGCTGCAGCAGCCGTCAACAACAGCAAGCAGCGAGCCATTTTTCGCCAGGACAACGGGACTAACAGCATTACACGTGTTTTTATTACATTTCCAGCACAATTTCTCACGCGTTTCATTGGTTAGATAACGAATTACAGCGTTATGTCATTTTGCTTGTAAAAAAAGACATTTCTCCCAGTGTCGTAGTCGACATAGAATATATAAAAATATTAAAGTGGTGTTTTTATTTTTACTCCCCACTTCACATTGTAAAATTGATAAATGTTACTACTATTTACATTAGGACATATACCTAATTAAAATTTACACGGAAAAACTGAAAAAAAAAGTTTAAAAAACAATTTTATTATTTAGGTTAATTGCTAAATTGTGGTGTCACCATTTCAGGGCCACTATCCAATCATCACAAGAGTCCGAACCCTACTTCCTACTGTAAGTGTGAGCTAATTTATGGATACTTCTTTAAGTTAAGAAAAACTTTACCTCACACAAATAATTCCAATAATTTTTTGCAGTCTGTGATTAAATGAATTTGGTTATCAAAGACTTTTTATGACAATCGTTTTTGTTAAAAATTGTATAATATTTGTCTATATTTGCTATTGTGTTGTCGCCCTTTATTGATTACTTTTAAATTGTGCTTCTTACATGGCCTTTACAAAACAAAGAACAGCTTGAAGCTTTCAGCTTGTGATATGGAAACAAGCCCTTAAACCATTCTCCAAGATATCTTCCACCTTCATCGCGTACTAGCTGAAAACGCTTCTGCCAATGTTAACCCAATTTTCTGACAAGATTTGCTTTAATTTACTCAGTAGCCTTTAACCCCTAGATTAAATTAAATTGTAAACAATTACATAAATGAACTATACATCGCCCAAAATGATGTCACGCTTTTATCGCTAAATGTGTACTCCCTCCACTCCACAAATAAATTAGCCCCATTAAAATGACGTCACACGTGTTTCGTCTTTACTTTAAAAGAAATATACATTGGATGAAATGTTAATAGGGCCTACTTTATTTCGAACTCGTCAAAGTTCATCTATGAAAATGGTACCTAAGTAGTAAGCTATGGGAAGGCGTAGCCTAGCGGTAGAGCGCTAGACTGCTAACCTGAAAGTCTCGAGTACGAATCCGGGTTCAAGTCAGTAGAATATCCCTGAGTCCACCCAGCTCTGGTGGGTACCAAAAAAGACGGCTTGGCATAGTGCTGGACACACTCGCCCTTCATATGCCGAGGTCTCTGAAACAGATGAACTCTACTTCATCTGCCCCATGTGTCTTGGACACGAACGGGAGAAGAAGAAGAAGAACCAGTTAGCTGTAGCAACTAGCACGCAGAATCAAGAGTTTAAAGTTTCAATCAAGAACTTAAAGCAGATGTGATACTGGCGCTCAAAATATTTTCTGCTGGTGCTCAGAGTTGCATAATAAATATAGGCTAGATGGTGCCGTGTTTGTACTCATCAGGAGCTCAAGTACTTTAAATTTTCCAAACTCATTTTAGAAAAGCAAATCAATGTCTGGTCTATCATTACAATCTGGCATATGTTCCTATTGCTGCACTATCTGACCGTACTTGGTCCTACAAGCTTTGGCTTGGAACACGTGACATTTTTCAACACATTCACACGAAGTGTGCATACTTCTGTCCTTATAAAAATGTTTTTCTTTTTTTACTTTTTTTATCCTTAAAATGGAATTTTAATTATTTATATTCGACATTTAGAAAAAAATATTTTAATATATTTCTATATGATGAGCGCCACCATATAGACCCAGTCAGACAGATATACTTATGTATTATCTCAGGTCTTAATTAGGACGTCTGTGCCTTGAACCACAATGGTGTGTGCTGACGAAGACCTTGGGTCGAAACGTCCATTGTACCTGCAATTTAGTGTAATTGTCTTTAACTTGTGAGGTAACTAGCACCACCTGTTTTATTACTAATTGCATTAACCTCACTGCAGCTACCATTTGTATGCAGTGTTTCTTCCAGACTTTTTTCCCGGGGGGGGGGGGCACTTGAAATCTTCGGGGGGGGGGGCGGTAAACTTTCTTCGGGGGGGGGGGGCGGACACTGTTAAAAGTATATATTTTCTATATAAATTATATAAATTTAATTTCGTTCGTGGGGGCGGTAAAAAAATTTCGGGGGGGCTTAGCCCCCCCCCCCCCCGAAGAGATGCCTGGAAGAAACTCTGTATGTATCTGAATGTATCATGTAACACTGTTAGCACTGCATGACGACTGCGCAGTGTCGGTTCTGTAGGGAGGCTGGTTGAGTTGTCATTTCGTTTGTGCTGGCTTTTTGTGGGAAGGGGGGTGGGGGGAATGATTAGCCTGTTGTATAAACCAACATCAAATTGCTGCTAACGGAACACATTGTTGTGCCACACTTCCATTCACCCCTCTTGTCTACCAAAGATGACAACTTTGATTTTCCTCTAAAACTCAGGGAAACTTAGATCACAGTTCCTGGGATCAAATAAGGGGAAATAACCATTTTAAAGTTGTCCGTTATATGGTTATTTCTCTTTGTTCTCTTGTGGTTGAAGTAAACACGCACACAAATAATTAAGAAATTATTTTAAAAGGGTGCAGAAACAAAAAGAGTGTGAAATTGAGCTTCTGCTACTTCGCCATTAGCTTCCTCTCCGTACCATGGATATTAAGTTTTGAAAGGGTATTTAATAAAAAAATCTTTCTTAAAAAGTACCAGCAGTCTGTTTCGTAACCAGGTGTATTTATATTTCTCCCGATCGTGTTTTCATACCCGAATCATTTTTATTTTGGGAGTTTGGGACAGTGTTGACTGTTCACCTATCAGTTGGCATGCAGTCATATAAAAAACTACCCGCATTGCTAAATAGTTCCAACAGAACAGAAAGCAGGACACATTAATAAAACGTAGAAATTGGAAAAGACACCTTTTTGTAGGTTGAATACAGATTCTCGTGTCTTCTGTTCTCTGACAGTGGAGATCTCGCCGAGCGCACAATCTGGCATAAAAACAGAACTTGGCGCTTGCTGTTCTCTCGTCGGCAAAATCTTGCCAAACATGCGCTTAATCTTAACTAATTCACATACCTTATTAATTTTCGTCAAAATAATGTATTAAGTTGTTCTGTTTGTGTTTTTTTTTAATTTAAAGATACCTAATTAATAACAATTAAATAATATAAAAGCAAAAAAACAAAAATGTAGTTTTCCTTTATTTTTTTAAAAACGCTAAATAGTACCATTTAATTAGGCCGGATATAGAATGGGAAGGTCAAGGTGAACCTATGCAACAGTCGACGCATCCTTCTTTCTTGTGGCTGAAACATCGGAAAATGTCACATTAGTGCTCTTCCGTGACCAAAAATATATTTTAGAAACAAAAGAAAAGTTACCATTATGACCAAGCTCACTCTACGAAAGAGTTCATTAATCACTGCATGTGTAGAATGATCATATGGCGTTGGGGAGGGAGCGGGGTTCACTCTTTCCCTTATATATATATATATATATATATATATATATATATATATATATATATATATATATATATATATATATATATATATGTATATATATATATATATATATATATATATATATATATATATAGGGAACGGGGATTACAAATTAAAAATCAGCTCTACATAAATATAATGGCCGCTACACTAACAGTCAATATACGCGATGTGACATGTCATAGCTGTAAAGGTAGAAAGATAAATAGAGATTTTGTTATCAAGGACAGCGTCATTTTCCGACGACGTGCAGCACTAACTTACGGTTTCTATATCGTGACCATCGGAACAAATCTTGGGCGGCATGAAGATGGAGGCGCCTTTGATCCCAGGTGTGACGTCAGACACGAGCAGGCTGTTCAAGGTGCCGCTGTCTGGTACCACCGAGTTGGTCATGAAGACGGCATAGGCCGGCGTACAAGCTGAGATAACAAAACAAGGTGTAGCTGACTTTACTTTTACTGGCATTTTAAAAAGAAAATGGCGTCCATTTTCAATTAAGGAGTCGGCTTTGAGCAAGTTTTATATAATGGGTAACCCCTGCTAAAGTTTTTTTTTTGTAACATTGCCTAAAAGATCTATTTTTAACCCAATATATTTGAAGTGTAAAGCAGTTTAGTAAAGTAGGACGTCATTTCAAATAAGCGTTGCTCTATGCAGACGATATTCAAGATGGCCGCAGGCGGCAATCTAAAATAGTCGACTTATTAACATTCATCATCCGAAGGAATTTTGCCAAATATGGATCGATTTTTAAATAAGTAATGATGATCAATTTTTAAGTATGTAATGATGATCGACTTTTAGATAGGTAATGATGATCGATTTTTAAATAGGTAATTATGACCATGTTTTAAATATGTTATGATGATCGATTTTTAAATAGGTAATGATAATCTATTTTTAAATTATTAATGATGATCGATTTTTAATAGGTAATGATGATCTATTTTCAACAAGGTAATGATAATCGATCATTCTCTTACACCGTGGTTCGATGGTTACAGCGGCTGTGTAAGGAGAGTCGGGGACGACGTACTGGAAGGTTGCCGTGTTCGTCTCGTTGAAGCCGATAAATCCATAGGTCAGGCGTAGCGCGCTATCTGAAAGGGAAACACGAAATCTGGATCTTAATAGGTGGATTGGTTTCCGCGTTGGGGTTTAATTAAATAGTTAAGAGACGAACTCATGTTCTACCCAGAGACTAACACGGTTCCTTTTGGACATTTGTTTTGGAGGAAATGCCGAGGTCACAAAGATTGGTGAACTCTACGTCACTTGTGACATGGACCGTTGTCAGATTCGAAAAGGAACTATTTACTTTTTTTTTGGGGGGGGGGGGGAGGTCAGTGGCGTAGGCAGGGGGGTTAGGGGGGGGTCATAACCCCCCCATAGACCCCTCGGTATATATAAAAAGTATGAGGGGGGTGCAAATCGAAAGTTTGAGGGGGGTGCAAATCGAAAGTTTGAGGGGGGGGGGGTGCAAATCGAAAGTTTGTCCCCGGGTAGAAATTGGAACCCCACCCCCTTGAGACGATCCTGGCTACGCCACTGGGGGAGGTTCTATTTTGTCTGGAGGGGAGTTGGTGGAGAGTTGCCTGAAAGAAACACCCCCCAACACTGCTGATTGAGTTAAATTGGCACCCAACCTGTGTGTGCTATATCGATCGGTATATTGTGTTTACTGGTGTGTAGCCTGCATGTAATTTAATGTATATGAGCACCCTCTCGGCTAGCATGACATTTAAATATTAATGCATGTAGTACATGTCAATTATGTTCAGACAAAAACAATATATTCTTCACAACACACCCCTCTGCCCAATTTTTACATACATTTCGATAGTGTGTTTTTTTACACAACATTCTCATGCTAAATCTGTCCCACCACAAAGAACTTCATAAGAGTTGATGGAATACACTAAACATCAGGTTACCTGGACTAAACATCAGGTTACCTGGACTAAACATCAAGTTACCGGTATTAGACCAAACATCAGGTTACCTGGACCAAACATCAGGTTACCTGGACCAAACATCAGGTTACCTGGACCAAACATCAGGTTACCTGGACTAAACATCAGGTTACCTGGGATAGGCTAAACATCAGGTTCCTTGTATTAGACCAAACATCGGGTTACCTGGACTAAACATCAGATTACCTGTAATACACTAAACATCAGGTTACCTGGATCAAACATCAGGTTACCTGGACCAAACATCAGGTTACCTGGATCAAACATCATAATACCTGGAAGACACTAAACATCAGGTTACCTGGACTAAACATCAGGTTACCTGGACTAAACATCAGGTTACCTGTAATAGACCAAACATCAGGTTACCTGGACTAAACACCAAGTTACCTGTAATAGACCAAACATCAGGTTACCTGGAATACACTGCCGCTGGAGAGAGCCGATGCTTTGCTTGTCACATTGACTGTTGTGGAACATGTATTGAATGCCCTGGGAAGGAAAAGGTCAGACCCATTAGGCCATGGGACTCTCTTCCCTTAATGCTTCTGTCCTTTTATAAACGTCAAATCCCAATGTTAGACAGGAAAAAATATTTCGAACACAACGCAACAAACACTGTTTGCCGTGTGGGTCACGTGATGAAAATATAAAACACGTGTGACCATCCCCGCCCCATATAACATAATAAAGATATTATTTATTTATTTTTGAAACACCCCCAAATGATGTAACAAATCCAGAAATATCCCCACTTCATACAATTAACCCTCACGAGATTTTTAACGGAAATAACCAGCAAAGATACTTTGATTAGTTAGAGTTAGGCTTGTGGCAAAGGGTTAACAAACACAATAATGTTAATGTTATTAAAAATCTATCAATTCTTTCAAGTAGGTCTACTTTGATTGACTTTAAAACTTTAAAAAAAAATGTAAAAAAAATAAACCTACTTTGACGTAATCGTTGATGATTGTGTACTCAGATTTCACAGGCTTCGGAATCAGGGGACTTAACTCTACTGCAGTCACGTTAAACCACGTTCTCTTGTTGGTGTAATCATAAGCGACGGCCATTGTGCTGTTGATGTAGCTGTGGGGGAGGGGGGAGGGGGGGGGGGGGGGGCTTACGTTAGCTGGTGACAATGGTGTGACAGTGATGTATTAACACACTTAAACTAACAATAACTCAATGTAAACTGCAGTTTTTAAAAGTGGATTCGTAATTTTGAAGACACTATTCCCCGATAAAAATGATAAAACTTGTAGCTGTATGTGCACATCAGTCTAATACTGATACAACACTAAAAACATTTTCATCTTAGATAATTACCTATAGTCCATACATTTCGTTACATTAATGAAGCTGATTTTAGCACAATGATTAGTAACGTTTTATTGGACACGGCGGCAGGGGAGACACACACACACACACACACACACACACACACACACACACACACACATATATATATATATATATATATATATATATATATATATATATATATATATATATATATATATATATATATATATATATATATATAACTTATTTTGTCGCACTTTCTCACTAAAAGCAAACCCTTTCTAAAAGGACATCAACCTCTAATCACATACCACATCATGTGTGGACGAAACCTAAGCCAGTATATGTTAATCAAACATCATCGCATGCATATTAAAACTATCTAAATAACAAACCACGGTTAACGCTGCTTAAATTGCTTGATTTTTTTCAGTATAAGACTCTGATAGGCTAGTGTTACTGAAAACATTTCGATCATCTCCTACTCAGCTAAAATACTGAACACACGGGTTTACATGCATACAGTTTTGTAAAATAACGGAAATAAAAAATAACTTGAACGTTTATTAAAACATGGAGATCAACCGTACATTTCTATCAGCGACAGCTCAGCTTTGAGGATTTTTTCGTGAATTTATTCATATAAAACGGTAAGTGGCTCTGGGTCATAGTAAATGTTTGACTATCTGCTGTATTTATTACATAAAAACGGATCTATAACAACGATTTGGGTAGATTTGTGAACTCTTGACATTCGAAAGTTTGAAACAGATATCATTGTCGCTAATAGCTACTCAATGTGAGAAAAACAAATTTCGGGCCATGAGTAACTGGGTGTGTGTGGGGGGGGGGGGGGGGGGGGTGAGAGTACTAGACCTCTCAACATTCCTGTCTGTCTACGCCACTGAGAAAAACGGCTGTACTTTGTTATTAAAACGGTGCTTTGTTAATGTATAACCCATTTAGATTGCAGATTACTAATAATATGAAACGCTGTCAATTCGTAATGACTGTCTCGAAAACTTACCTGTAAGCGGTCCCCAACATTAGCATCGATAAAAACATTGGCATCATCGTACACCACGTTCGCTTCAAACTGATCTGGCAGACAGCAAATATCACCAAAACACGGATCGAATCCCAACAACACCGCTGCTGCTGTCAAAATTGTATTTATTTTAGAAACCATTTTATTAGGCGTGCAACTGTAAAGTGTAAGCAGTTGCTTTTTTCTCCATGCGTCTTGGTGATATCCGATAATTGTAGAGCCACGTAGGCCTGTACTAACATGCGAAGATCATACGCTTATCATTAAGATAATGACAGGTCAAGTCTAATCAATATAATATATCGTTTACTTCAAGTGAAAAAAAAAACATAATTCGGCCCAATATTATGGTAGGCTATCTAGAGTTATATTCTATATGACACGTATAAAAACTGTATTCTCAATAGAAATCTAAATGTCCGAACCAATGTCTTCTTGTTAGGCAATATCATTAAAAACATTACTTGAGAAATTTCCGTAGAGAATTTTAATTTTATCGCTGATTGAGAATTAAAATTGCTTTTGAATTCATACTACAAGGGTATTTAATAGAAGCAATGAAGGGGTCGTCCATAAATGACGTCACACTCACAGGGGGAGGGGGGTCCGTTTTTTTGTGACGATGTGTGACGATGTGTGACGAGGGGGAGGGGGGGGTGGGGGTTCAGATGGTGCGACGTCACACTGCAATTTTGACGGGGGTTGTAGGCTGAGGTATGACGTCATTTTAGGGGGGGGGGGGGGGGCTGGCTTTTTGTGACGATGTGTGACGGAGGGGAGGGGGGGTAAAAATCGTCCAAAAAAGCGTGACGTCATTTATGGATGACCCCCAAGCGCGTAATTTTTTTTGCTCTTTTTACTTAATTTTCTCAAGGCAAAGAAAGAATGCAAACTAAAAAAAAATTGTATTGCATTCGGTGTTGTGAACAGAATGTTGAAAGTGTATTGTATCTTAATTTATCAGTTTTTTACGGATCGCAATAGATTCTATCGGATTGTGTCGTGAGGTATCCTGTTGTGAAAATGGTTGGTTTATTTCATAAAGGGATGTGTGGGATGGGTGTGTCTGTGATGGCGATGACCTCGGGAGAGCGGAAGCTAATAGGTAAAGGACAGCTATTATAAATGGTATATCACGACGTCTTCTTTGAATTGTGCAATAATATTCATATAAAAGTTGCGCAAAAGAAATGTGTATCATAGGCCTTATCGTTGCTAAGAATATCATATCAATATTAGGGCCTATATCGAGTGAATCAGATTTTGTTGTATAGAGAGTTGTGTCAAATTAGGGCCTTAATCCAGTGGCGCAAGATCGGGTGTCACCCGGTGCGGCACCTCATGTGTCACCCCCCTTTTTTCTCTGTAAATCTTGCAGTTGGTGTCACACACACACCCCTTTCCCCCCCCCCCCCCCCCCCCCCCCCCCCCCCCCCCCCCCCCCCGTAAAAGCTTTAAAGTTTTCACGTTTAATACTGATGATGTTTATCTATAGTCGGTTGTTAATACAGCTGGGTGTAGCATTGTTTTCTCTATAGTTTGCATGTTTTATATGTTTACGTCACGGTGTCACCACTCCGCACCCCCCCCCCCACCCCAAACACTAGTCAGGATTGTCATTAAATACTTAAAATGATTTTAAACTCTAATTAACCATTCATTGAATTGGCAAAAAAAAATATTCTATAAATCTTGACTTTTTTTGTCTTAGTGTTATCCCCTAAATGGTGTCACCCAGTGCGATCCACACACACACACACACACACACACACACACACACACACGCCTCGCGACGCCTCTGCCTTATATCGTATCGCAAAGAGTTCTGCTTGTGTGTCTGTGTGTGTGTATGTGTTTTGGGTTTTAATTGCGAAGTGTTTTGTTGTGATAGTCTATTTTAAAATGTGCTTTTTATTGTTGTTTTTTTTTTAAGAGAATACTGGAAGTCGTGTAGGTTGCAGCATACATACTGGCCTGATGTGCATTTAATCGAGTTTGTGTCCTGCTTTCGTTGTGTTTTGTTTTGTTGTGTTTTGCTGTGTTGTGTGTTGGACATATTTTATAACATACGTTTTTCTTAGATTTGCTATAGGCCATAGGCGTAGCATTGGTCAACTGTGTTTTTATACAAATGTCTATATATTAAGCTTTTAAATCTATAGGATAGATAGACCTATTATTAGTACATACTGGGATTCTGCAACCATATTTTAACAAATTAAAATTTAGTTTGGCAACAAAATGACCTAATTGTTGGCTCTGTGGCTACTTTTTAGTATTTTTAGGCCTGGTCTTCTGTTTACTTCCCGTTTAGATGCAAAATAAATGCCGGTTAGTCCTCAAAGGAAAAAAAATAACACTATCCAATTAAGGTTAATTATTCAGTTATTTTGATAAAATAATTCAAATGTTTCTTTTAAATTTTTAAACATTTTAAACATTTATAATTGAAATTGCAATTTAATAATTTGATTTTTAAAGATTAATTTTAAATTATGCTATGGCAATTCACAGCTGATGTTAACTGGTCATGTCGTTCTGAATAATTTTCTGTATATTTAATAATAAAGGACCGGACAGTAAATAACAAAATAGACTTTAAAAGACAGAATCCTCAATATAGGTACACACTTTCTAGATCTAGATCTACCTATTCTAGATTGAAGTAAGCGAAGGGCTAAATGAGGTAAGATCTTTTAATCGCTCGAAGTAGGGATGTTACCAGTGTCTAATAAAAGTAATAATTGTGTCACAATGTGAGATAAATAAATGATAAATGACTAGATCTAGATCTAGATCTAAATATTGTAGATCTACTAAATAATAAATATTAAATAAATAGGCTACTAAATAAAATACTAAATACTAAATGAATCATTTAGTAAATGATGTTATTGTAGTTAGATTGTGGTTTTTAGTGAGTGTGACTGTGTTAGGCGTTAGAGTTAGGCTACTTTTTCTGTCTTTCAAACTATGAACTACTGTCTCTTTTTCAATCTTGTGAAGTCTTTTGCAAGCACTGGTTTCAGTCATAGAACAGCAATTCTCACGACTAGATCTAGATCTAGATGATAGATCTAAAGACTAAAAAATATTTAAATGAAGTGGCTATTCTATTCGGATCCAGGTCCAATAAGCCCAAAGAATACAATTGACTTAGGGCCTACTACACATTTACTATTTTACTAATTTACTTCATTACTTCATTTAGTCATTTAGGCCTATTTTTTTTTCTTACAAAGTATCAGAATTTAGAATCTACTGGTGGCTCTTCAAGTGCAAATATTATCTATTTAGTAGTAGGCCTATTTAATTTTATAATTTAACATTCAGCTTCTTCAATATTAAATAATAAATATTGTTGCAGTTTTCAACAGTTATATGAAGCATATTTCATTTATTCTCATGTTCTGTCCATTTATTTCTCTTTGTTTTCATTATTTTCAGATAAAAGAAAATGTGACAGTTATTGAGATCTTGTGAAGAACCCAAAACAATGTATTATGCTTTACCAGTTTCGTTGATCTAGTGACTTCTTTAATTAAAAAGACAGTTAACAGTTATTTTATTTAGGCGAATGAAATTAAGACAAATTTAATGTTAGAACAAGAGGTAATGTCATGTGAAACTGACATGGCAGGACAGTCCCCACTTGCTCTCAGTGTGCAGCAAGAAGTACAGTTACGTTTTCTTGGTCCTGCAGATGTGGCTGAAGTAAAGAAACTTTGTAGAGAATGGTTTCCAATAGAGTAAGCTCATGATTGCCTTATAACTGTTATTTATATTTCATTTTGCTTAAGATAGATGATACATTTGTATTAAGTAATATTTTTAAAAATGCTACATTATGCCTGAAACTTAAAAATATATTTTGTGTTTTAATCAGCTACTTTTAAATTAATATGTAGAATAGTTTTCTTTCTCTGGGATTTAGTCTTTGTTTAAAATAATTGGTGCTGTTGTATTATACTATTATATTGTTAATGTTCTAATTAGATATCCAGATTCGTGGTATGAAGAGATCACTTCCAACTCAAGATTTTATTCTTTAGCTGCCACCCATCACGCTCGTATTATAGGTCTGATTGTGGCAGAGCTTAAACCTCAAGGAAAACTGAACAAGGAAGTAAGTACTTAACTTCTTCAAACTGACCCTAACTTATGACTTACATACAACATAAATTTACAATAAATCAATTCACAAATCAGTCATATTTGTGACTTTCTTGGTGATTCAATTTTAATGTTCTACCTTTTTATTACTATTATTTTGTCATATTTTTTGTTTACATGTTCAACTTTTTTAGGATGGTGATCTACTGGCTAGCTACTATCCACCCACTGCACAGGTTGCTTATATACTCAGTTTAGGAGTTGTTGGAGATTTTAGGCGCAATGGCATTGGTATGATAAACTTTTATGATTTCACTGCAAACTATTTACAGTTAAGGCATAAAAATCTAATTCAACAAGCAATTTCAATACACATTTCTGTTATTTATATGCTTAAAGATCTATTCAAAATAACTAAAACTGGTAAATCTTTATAAATAAATAAAAATTAAGGTTTGGCTGTTCCTCTTTCAAGTAAACAGTGATAACCTGTCAAATATTTTATTTATATACTGTGCTCCTGTTTAATGAACATTCTCAGTATCCAACATAAGGAAAAGAAAGCAAAAATAGATCAGGAATGAGGGAAGTGAATTGACAGAGTTTGCTCTAGTGGCTGTAAGAGTTAATAATGAAATAAATGAAAGATATTCCTTTAACTTAATTCTACCATTCCTGAATGTTGATATACTCTCACTAGCATCACTACTGTTGGACAGCCTACTATCATACCTAACATCTAAGGACCGTGCAGATTGCAAGGCAGTGTATCTTCATGTGCTGTCCACTAACACAGTTGCTCTTAGATTCTACGAGAGGCGCAGGTTTCGGCGGCATCTCTTTCTACCATACTACTACGCAATACAAGGAAAAGCCAGAGATGGATATTCTTATGTGCTTTACATAAATGGTGGCGAACCTCCCTGGTCTATTTTATATCCTTTCATAAATTGTGGCTTTAGCGTATATGCATGTGTTTCTAAAGTCTTTAACTTGTGCCTTGATAAAGTAAAGTTCATTGCTGCAAACATTAGTGGTCGTTAAGCGCTGAAAAAAATGGATCTGTTTTAAGATTTATGGCAGGTTTGTATAAATTTAGTGTGTGATTTAAATTGTTGTGTTATAAGTCTACAGCTCATCACAATTTTTGAACTTTGATTTTAAATAATTTTGTTACACTCCTGATTTTCTGTATTCTCATATATAAAGCCTTTGTTTTTCTTAGATTTAGGTTGCATTTGGTAAATGAAATTAAGTGCTTGTATTAATGGTTTTCATGCTTTTAATACTTGAACAGCATAGACATGTTTATTTTTGTTTGCTCAGAAAGTCTAATTATTTCCTTAATGTTAGCACTGATTATTTAACACACTGCAGCACTGTAGTGACAAAGCTACAACCTTGTGCACTTCCTCGTCAAGTCTACAGTGCTGTCAGAAATATTGTCCAGCGTTTGTTATCTAGATCAGTGACGGAAGTCTCACACAACAGCTGATGAACTTCTTTTGTATATCAGCTCAATTTAATCTTGCTATTTTACAAACACTGGATGTTTCTTCAACTTTTTGGAGCCATGTTGTGATAAGCACCTTCAAATGGGGAAAATTCAGTTGGTTTAAACAGGTCATATGTTGGCTCTTCTAGGGGAACAAATAAGCAGCTTCAAGCAACAATTCAGTTGGTTTGGAATTAGAAGAGTTAACGTTTTGTCTATTATAGGGGAACAAATAAGCAGCTTCAAGAGACTATTCAGTTGGTTTGGAATTAGAAGAGTTAATGTTTTATCTATTCTAGGGGAACAAATAAGCAGCTTCAAGAGATTATTCGTTTGGTTTTGAAGCGTTAATTTATTGTCTATTCTAGGGGAACAAAATAAGATAGCTTACAATGCAATTTCACATTGGGAAAACACTGTTAAACATTGTGTTGTTTGCCTAAAGTTTATTTTTTACACTGATCAATCTGTGAATGCTTATAAAAACTTGTATTTATTTTATTTTTTTGCTGGCTTGACAGCTTACATTCTTGTGACCAATCATTCAGTTTAAGTTGAAAAAATACATTTGTTTTGTAGTCTAGTCTTCACAATCCCTTTGATCTATGGTATAGATCATTGTATTAGATGTTTTATTGCTCCACTCTAATACTTGTATACCACTAGTCCTGTGTTTGGGGTATTAAAAACATTTATATTGTTGTTGACCTTACACTATCTTTATTCAGTAAATTTCTATTGAGTAGTGATAGTTTTTGTTTTTTAAATCTTTACCCATCATTTTTATCTCATAGATATGTGAGGTGTTGTTAATACTTCTTGTGATATCAGTTTCTTTTTCAAAGGTATCAGACTGATACATTGTGATGAATAAGTGTAATGACAGGTTTGATGGATTGGGCACCTTCATGGTTTAATTAACTGCAAGGCATACAATTTTTCAAAAAGGTATCAATAGTGTTCTAGAATATTTTTTTAAAGTGCCTTTAGCATAACTAATATGCTGCTCCCTTATTGCAATGTGTATCACTACAGAAGATGGTATAGTTAACTTTTTGTTCAAATAATGCATTTCTCTGTGACTTCATTTATTTTCAGTGCACAGGGGTAATTATATTTATTCATGTTTAATTTTAACTGGTTTATAGAGAAAAATAGTTAATGTGGGATCAAAAAGTTATTTGGCATTTGACCTATCAATTAATTACCAGAATTTGTTGGTTTTGAGTAATGATTTGTACAGTGAAGATTGTTTAAAAAGTTGACATGTTTGTCTCTGTGCTATGACTTATGCTGTACTGTGAAAAATGATTCTGAAAGAAGGTTGGTTTTAAATAACATTTTCATATTTAAGACAAGTACACTTAAGTCAGAATTTTCTTGCAAGTGTGTGTAAAGAACTAATTAGAAGTAACAAAAAAATCCCTAAATTAATACTCTGCATGACCGCCACATAATTTGAGCTTGATCTCAAAATTGAGAGAGGTACAGGCCAACTCACATTGTAGTAAAGTGTAAAGGGTCACAAGTTTTACAAGCCTACTCCAGTTCCACATAAACTAGAAAAGATGTAGCATTTTAACTTATGATTTTTGTTCTGTCCAAATGTTTCTCAATTTAAAAGCTCCCTGTCAGCATAACCAATATTTCATGTGCTGCATACTTAAGCAGATATAATATATTAACATAATTATTGTAATGATCAAATGTTGATATACATGTACATTCTTCATCAGTATTTAACAGTTTTCTAATTTGAATATTTATATTTATTTTTCTACTTGAACAAATCTGTGTAGTACTATCAGCCAGCATTGCTTTCATCAATCAAATCATCATTCTATCCATATTCTCAGTATTAAACTCACCCAACTTAGCATGTCAGCTCGGGGGGGGGGGGGGGGGGGGGGGGAATAATTTTTTTAACATCTTTCTTTTGTTTATATTTTTAAAATGAAATCCTGTATTTTTATTATAATCTTTTTTTAAATCGTCTTAAATTTAAAATATTTGCGTAAGTTAAATAAGAAGAGCTAAACTGATAGGAAAGATGTATTTAGATTTATTAATAATAAATGAAACACTATTTTATTTTCAAGAGTTTTTTCTAGTAATTTCTTTAGTGTTATTGCTCCGTCTGTGCATTTGTGTTTATGTGATATATTTAGTTGATGTCTTAACTTATGACTATTTAGTTATGATATTATTTTTTAGTTTGTTTCACATTTCAAATGTATATATCAAATGACCTTGCTAAACTTTTAAAAATTTAATTTTATAATATACTGTAAAGTGTTCTGCATCATTTTAATGGCTTTTTGTTTCAACTTGTGTAAGAAAGCCATTTTAAAAGTTAAAAGTCATCATTGTATGTTCCACTTTATATTTATTGCTTCACATAATATATACTGCATTGGGAAAAAAACAACAATATTTGTAGTTACTCTCTGATTCTTATTTATATAGTTAATATAGTGGTACTTAATCAAGATTAAGATGTGCATGGAAACTTCCTGATAATATGACATTATCATTTATAAAAGAAACATTTTTATTTTGTTGTTATTTATGGTTGGTTTCCAGAGTCCATTTCTAATGTGTAAACAGGATCTCTGAATTCATATTACTTTTCAATATAGTTTTTAAAATAATTTTTTGAAAGGCTATAAATAAATTTTATCTCAAGACTTTGTTTACCTTGGAAACGTGATTTCCCTTAAATCGATAAAGAATTGACACATTCCTTATTTAATTCTAAATTTCCAATATATTTCGAATTTACAGATTACTTATTCTTTAAAAAAATTCACTTAGGGAGACTACAGAACAACATAAAATTTTATGTCAACCTAGGTCGGTCTTGATGAAAAATGTACTCAGGTTGTTTTATTTTTTTAATTTATTCCTTATTTATTAGTATTTGTGTATACACAATTTATTAAAATATTTGAATCACTTTGCTTCCTGATTGTTTTTGTCAAATGGTGAGTAGGAAATGCTGCATGAGATAATGTCATCAGGTTCAGTTTTATGATGCATTTTTACTTGGATAATGTTTAACCGCAGAATATATAGTCTATGTGTGAAATCCAGTTGTCTAAGTAATGTATGATTAAATAATTCATTGATGTTTTCTTTAGTTTGTTTTGCTTCTTTTTTTTGTCCAATTGTTTGAGTAGTCCTGAGATAGATAGACTTTAAGGTAACTCATATGCTGAGCCTTTTGGAAAATCCCAATGATATTCTTCTGTTGCTGTAGGTTTTATAAGTCAGCTATTTAATGATTATACTTTATTGATTTATAAGTAAACACCTTATTTACTTGACCACTATCATGGCTTATGGTACAAGCAAGCTAATAGATCCTCAGTTTCTTGGGAACTGTTTTTCTGATCTTTTTTCTATAAGTATAATGTAAAGGACAAGTCAACTTCATTATTGTCATTTTAAATGGATTGCAATTTTGTCACCTGTACTCAGCAACAAAACTAGCATCGCACTTCAAAATTTTTGTTTAAAAATTGAAAGATTACTTTGTGAGGCCATGAGTTCATGACTGAGCATTAATATCAAATCTGCCTTACTTTTGCAAAACACCAATTTAAATTTACATGAATATGAGCACTCAATCAAACTGTCAGATTTCACAAACATATGAAATTATTTTTGGTATTATTTAAACAGTAATGAGTCTGAATTCAGTTATAGTTTGTGTTATGTAATAGCATTATACATTTAGTGTCTCACATAATGTATGTGATTCTCTTCCAAGACACTTTTTCATAATTTAGATCTCATGTTTGTTATGTCTGATTAGCTTTTAGTTAGAAGTCCTAGAATTATAATGTTCAACTCCTCACAAGTATTATAAACCTTGATAGATATTATTTACTTTTGTACTCCTGTGTTTAGCATTTTACTTATTCATCTTTCATTCAAATTCATTAAAATTATTTATATGTAAAATATCGTCATTTAATTGTTTAACAATTATGAAACAAACCAGTGACATCATAAAATAACAAATTAAGTGTCGGGTAACACTGGAGAAACCATTTCCAGCAAAAGGGATGCAGCCAACTTAAAACAACAAAGCTGTTTCTGTATCAGGTGATTGTGACCAATACTGCCATGTTGTGGGCAGTTTCTCCAACAGATTCTCTTCCTGTCATTACCACAGCCACCAAGGAATTAGGCTTGACACGTTTTACCACACTTTGGACTCTGTTATCCAACTTTCTCATGAGTTTCTGTGAATGTCAGAGAAAACTTGATGTATCACAAGGAAATATCATTCTAATAAAATTGTTTGCTAAATGATTTTATTTTACCTGTCTTGATTCTTCTAACAAATCTCTTGTGTTGTTAAAATCGTGAAACTGAGCCCACACAAACTCTTTGGACTGTACAAATGACTTAGCGGCTCGTCTCGCTTCAGAGTCTGTGGTGACTGTTATTTTTTCTATACATTCAGAACTATACTTTTCTGTAATAGTGTCTCTGTCTATCATGCAAGCTGAAAATAGAAGATTAAATTAACTATGAGAGTAAGTAACTGTAGATAAAACTATTTGTATTTACTTCATTATAAATGCTTTAAAAATAAAAATTGGCTTACTTAGTACAGTATATTTGATAAACTATAGTTATCAGTCCATATTCAACATTTTGAAAGTAAAACTAAAACCAAAAAGTGAATATTCACCTGTTCTTCCTGCCTCATTAACGAGTTTAAAAAAACTGTGAGAAACATGAACACTGTTAGCTTGATTGAATAAACATTGCTGAAGCTGAACTTTTTCTATTGTTGATTTAAATGATGGAACAATAGGAACATCATTAATCTTTGAGTCGGATTCAGTTTGTGAACAAGAAGAGTCATCTTGGGAAAGTTTTTGCTTCTTGGACTGATTTGCAAGACTGCTCTCATCTTCTGAGTCAGAGCTGGATGATGATGATGATCCATTTGCTTTAAAATTTAAAAGTTGCTGCTCATTATGGGATTTCATTTCTCCACTGTGATCTCTCTTCAGCAAACTGTTCCCAATTTCCATTGAACAGTTGTCATTACGATCAGCTAGTTCACTGCTCTCCAGTTCAACATTTTCAGAGGCAGTTTTACTACTGCCACCACTATTTTCTGTGAAATATGTCCGAATGTCTGGAAAGTAAATGCCACTCAGAGTAGCATCTCCAAACTCAAGCCCTTTAAAAAAAAGTACAAAAAAAATATTTTTTTCTTATTAACTGATAACATAAACTCATGTGTAAGGGGGTTAATTAATTATGGAAAATTTCAATAAAATAAAGAAAGCAAAATTATTACCCTTAGATAGCTTCAACTTGACTAGATCAAGAGTTGCGATTGCATCTTCTGTGGAGCAGTGACCACTGGGATTGGCCTGAATTGTACGACTAATAACAAAAGTAAAAGGGGATTTCTCAGTACAGGAAACAATATATTCTAAATAAAATTTATACAATTTAAAAAGAATGGATTAAAAAATGCATAAAAAACTTCTAATTGAATACTTTTTGTGCATTCTGGTTAATCAGTAAGAGGGTGGGTATTAAAATGGTTAATCCATATGAAGGTTGGTATTAAAATCTAAGTTTAAATTGGTTTTTTTTTTTAATTTAAGAATACTGTAAAGATAAAGGTTCAATTCAAATTGGAAATTTATCTCAAGCTTAATTTTTCAAATATTACACTTTCTTTAAAAAAAAAAGCGACCAAGGTTTAAAAAAAAAATTGTCAGGACCTGTTAAACTTACCCTAAGAAACATTGTGTCTATTTTGAACTTACCCTAAGAAAAATTGTGTCAACTTTCTAAGCCCAGCTTTAACTTTTCTGTTTCCTGACATGTTAAAGATTATGCTGGTGTCAATCACATAAGGATGGAACATCTACAAATAATCATTGAATCCATGTTAAAAAGAACAATACCATTAAACAAAATCACAATTCAGAATGTATCATAAGGATATAAACATAGCGAGCCGACCCGCAGCATATCATACGCCGCTATTTTGTTGTTTTATTTTCTACTTTTCAGTAATTCATAATTTGTGAATTCGACAGTACCAATGCTGCCACTGAAAATATTTGCTTCAAACACTATCAGTAGGTCATTAAGGACGATACTACCCCCACCCTCCTTTCCCCCAACCCCTACCCTATACCCCCCCCCCCCCTCTATAAAGCAGCCTCCTCTTAGTTACCTCCCCTAAGTTTCAAATCGTTTCAAACTAAATTATCTGCCCCTAATAGCCGTCACTAAACCCGGCTCTACGAATTTAAACATTTAGCGTGAACCACAGCTCACCAGACCATGTAGGGGTGGGTGGTAGTGAGAGCACTTACAGCTTGTTTTCTAGCGTCTCCAAGAAGAGAATCATATATATAGATTACATGAATCAAACAAATATATTTCTTAGTCTTTTTTACTTCTTGTGGAGCATTAGACCTCAGCTGTTTTCTACTCCTTGTTTCAATCCACAGCTACAAAGCTGTAAACTGGGTTATAATTATTATAATTTAACATTTACCTTGAGAGCTAAAAGATCACAGTTAAGAGATTGTCCACATAATATAGCATCAGCAGGAAGAAGTCTTCTGATTTCATTTTGAACATCCTCAAGTGTTGTCTTGACTGGGTCCAAAATTTCTTTTGTGATACCACTATACCTAAAAGCAGCATTTTTCACTCACATTTAAACCATGACTGTTAAAAATTAGCCTTATCTTAAAAATGTATATATTTTAAATTCTTGTACAAAAAATTCTTATAAAATGAAAAAATAATTAATTTAATTTAATTATTTGAAACAACTGGTATATTCTAAATTGTAATTAGTTAAAAAAGAATTAGGAAAAGAAGTTATACAACCAAACCTTGTTAAATAGTTAATTATTCTGTTTTTAGGCTTTACAAACGAGTCAAATAGTAGATCCCCATTTTCCGCTACTATTGATACTCTAGTCAATTCATTCTGTCTTATACTTGTTAAACACTAAATTAAGCAAATATCATTTACATTAAAACATAAAATAAATATTACTTTTAAAATTTTAATACAAACTATTTTATTGGGTAATAAATAAACATAAATAATGGAACACAAATTAGTTTATATGGTCAAAGTAGGCCTACTAACAGGAATTCAGAGATATGATAGAAATTACTCAATTTCATACCATTTCACAATCAAGTGCAAACATTGGGCTACTAGCAGTCACTTTTTTATAACAATCTTTTGTGTAGACAAAATTATGGTACTTCCCTGTTAAAGATCACAAAAAGGAATACACATTTTAGCATTAACATACAATGCTTATACATTTTCTAGTACACTTTTTTATAACAATCTTTTGTGTAGACAATTATGGTATTTTCCTGTTAAAGATCACAAAAAGGAATACACATTTCAGCAATAACATACAATGCGTATACATTTTCTAGCACATATCTTGTTATTTTAAACATTAATTGGAGTATCTGTATAAGCAAATATTCAAAATACTTAAGCAAAAATGAATTTAAAAATGTTTACTTACTCTTATTAGTGATTATAGGTAATGGATAGCCTTCTAGCATCATTTGATAGGTACTTAGCAGCAAGCATGTGCGCGACAATTTATCATTGCTATTCTTTGCAACTGGCTGATCGATTTTGGTAAACACTTTATCACGAATACTTTTAGGCACTGGTATGAATAAAGTACAGCATATGTATTAAATATTGTTATTTAAATGTCTTTTAGTGTACTAGATATTCATATTCATGAATAAAAAAATACTGCTTTAATGAATTATACAAGCATTGATTTGTTTACCTCTAACATTCACTTTCTTCAGCTGTGACACACTAAGAGGTACATTGTACAATTCAGAGTCCAAACTCTGCCCATATTGTAATGGGCAAACCATTTCAACAAGCTGAAAAAAAAGAATATAACATTTTGCTAACTAAGTTAGTTATATCACGCTCAAAAGTTCAGAAATATTGTTTTGTTAAGTTCAATTACAGCACTTTTTAATTTTTAATGAGGCTATAATATTATAATGTTGTTTGCTTACAGATTCAAATGTTCCTGAAATGAATTTAAAACTAGTTTTGTTTTCTGTGTAATCGTTATGGCTCAGTCCATCTATCATCAAAAGAACAACTGATGAGACCTTGGCCACTCGTAGCAACTTACACCACCTAAAAACAAAATAATTTCAAATGTGCAATTATTATAAAACATTTTTATAACTACATCTAATAAATGAATGTTTTATCCTTTTACTCAATTAGTTCCTACTATTTATGACTGGGGGTAATGTAAGATTTTAATTAATACAAAGAACTGTGAGCAGAAAATCAGGGGAATAGTCTGGGCTGATAAAAATAAGTCCTACCACTGAAGTATTGGGTAAGAGATTATATTTTCCTTCAATTATTAGTTTATGTAATTTTTTAAAATATACATATTAAAAACATACTATACATAACAGTTAATTTTTTTTTAAATATTTTTAAAAAGTATCATCAATTATATAAAATATTAAATTTCTGCTGAATCTAAAACTGAAGCAAGTAAAAATAACAGGTAAAAAATATACAAATTTTCCTTAGCTATAATAGTAAAAAAAAGGCATTGGTCACTCCACAGACCTTTTCATTTTTCAACAAAGCTTTTTATTTTTACTATTATTGCTTAAGAAAATGTATGTTTGCTTTCTTACTCTAGTGTATTTTATAAAGGTTTTCATACTAATTTTATTTTCTACTTTTTATTATTTAAGCGTTGTGAAGAGTAAGCTAATACTAATTTTTTTTTTTAAAATGTGTACTATATTTTTTTTTCTTAGGTTTACTTTTTAACCTAACAACTTAATATCACTAGTATTCCTTTATACAAATCCCTCGACATGAGTTTTCTTGTCTGCTCTTTAGTAACTTGTCTCTTGTAAAAATCTTTGTAATTAAATGTCATGAAAACCAGCTATCCAGAGTGATTGGTATCCTACTATACCTTAATTTTGTTATCTCCCTTTGTTATAAAAACTAATATTAAATTTGATTGGAAATGCATTGTTGGAAATGGACTTAGAAATGGGTCAAAATTGAGTTACAAGATTCGACACAAACACACGCCCACAGACATCCGTACATTGTGACCAAAGTAAAAACTTGTAAAAAGAGAGTAACTTATAACCTTGGTTTGAAGCTCGCCATGTTTCCCTGTATGCCATAGAGTAGAAGCTGCTGGAGATCCATAACAAACAAAGGGGGATATTCCTCCTCACTGATAGGTTCATCTGATACAGTACGAAATGGAACTGTTTCTTCTAGTGTAAGGAACAATTTTGGCTTTTGCTATGCAAAATGAATAAAACATTTTAAAAACAAATGAAGTTTCTTAGCAAATATTAACAAACTATCCATATCAAATGCAAAAATTGAAATGTTAAAAAATAAACAAGCAAATACTTATTTTTTTTAAACATTTTAATTTTCAAAAAATGCAATAAAAATAAGAAAATCAAACTTTAATTTGCTAGATAGAATAAAAATTATCTTTGAATTATCTTTGAAATATCTTTGTTCTTAATGTTTAGTGTTGGAGGGGATCGAGCCTTATCTGCCAGAGGGTTTGAACTCAAGACTTTTTCGAATTTTATCAACCATGAACTTTTGCCTACTCTACCACACCTCCATCACAATTAAGGATACGTGTCAACTGGTTATGCGCCATTGAGGCCATTGACTCCGATTTCATCCTGCTTTTCTTTTTGGATTTGCTTCCATAGCCTTTGTCCAACCAAGAACAAACTACAAGGCAGCAGTTGTTTGATTTTGGAGTTGTCTCTCCTAGAAGAGTGGCTGTCCCCAACTAACGAGCCTCATCTGCCCGAGGGTTCGAACTCGAGACTTTTCGGTTTAGCAACCATGAGCTTTACCGACTCGACCACGCCAACCCCTAATTTTTAATGATTTATTTAATATCCATTGAAATATTCTAGTGTTGTCATTGAAAAGAAATGTATATGGACGTTGCTGCATTAGAAATGGGTCAAAACTGAGTTATATAAGCTTTGACCACAAATCAACTCACTGGCAGAAAAAGCATGTAATGAAAAGAACAAGCATCTACAGATACAAAACAAATTGCAGTCAAGTTGAATGTTATCATTAAAAAGTTACCATAATCATTCTTTTTCTCTCTCTCATGACTTTCTTCATTTCAAGTAATGGGTCTTTACTACTTTCATCATCGTCCCCCTCTCCTTTTGTGATTTCCATTTTCTAAAATTATTCAAAAAAGACATCATTAGTTTTAATGTTATATTGTAATAGTCCTAAGTAAGGAATTTTTAAGGCGATTAGCAATTTGGATCAAGGCATATTTGTCACTGGCTTTATTGATACTTATAACTGTAGGAGGGAAGCCAAAGGTTCTAAGTTCCAGTGTTGGACAGACTGAAGATAGTGACAGATACTTTGTGACAATGTATCATTTTACAGGGACGGTATTTTGTCACTGGTTTTTTTTTTTAAATTTAAACAGGATGTAAATAAATGTGTACAGGCCTAGATCTCGATCTCATTTGAATTTGTAATATTAGTCCTAATTTTTTAATTAAAAAATAACATTAACAATCATTTGTTGATCTAGTTACCCCATCCCATCTACGCCTCTGTGAGTGTGGTAACTGTTGCTTATAATATTATATAGGCCGATGCTAGCCGGAATAAGATACGCATGCGATACGCATGAGCAATGGAGAGAAACTACGACTTGCCTTTGCGGTGATATTTTCGATGGTACTGCGCATGTGTGTGTTTACAGCCGCAGAACCCTAACACCAACTCTAATCCTATCCCTAACCCTATCCCTAATCCTATCCCTAACCCTAATCCTATCCCTAATCATATCCCTAACCCTATCCCTAATCCTACCCCTAACCCTCATTCTAGCCCTAACCCTAGCCATAGGTCACTGCGGCGCATGCGCAGAGCTATCTTTTGCCGACTAAGTGGAGACGTTGGGGAGAAAAATCTTCTTCCGAGTACTCACTTCGTTTTATATAATATAGTATAGTAGTGCCTAGGCCTAACTAGTTATAGTATTAACTGATTACTATGACTCTACAGGCTGATACTGACACTGAAGAATGTAAAATTTAAGCCTAAGCTACAGCCAGGATTGTGGGTTGTACTCTAATTATTAATTAATATAGATAAGGCATAGGCCCCTTATATAATTAGATCTATATATTTAATTATATTATTTATTATTTATTATATAAATTAAAAAAGTGTTTGTTATGCCTGTTCTGGGGGATGTGATAGCAGTTCTATTGCTTCAGTTTGTACCGTAGCACTCATTGCAGACGTTCTTCTTAGAGTTCTAGATCTTGTTCCAGCAGCAGTAGCACTGCTGCTCAATAACGAAAGAAATGCTACTGCTTTTCTTTTTTTAGATTCCAGGCGTTTCAACTTTCTTGTACTTAACAACTGTCCTTCTCTATCCAATGAATGATCCATCCATCAAAACTATTCAAAACCAATCATCAATCGAATAATTTATTTTATTAACACAAAAATAAAAATTACAAGACAATTTAATTAAACATGTACATAAACTATTTCTACTATTTCTAGATCTACTACTAGATTAGATCTAGATTTTAATCTAGAATCTAGAAATGTAGATTAGAACATTAAAATAAAGATCTAATTCTAAGCCAAGTAAAAACAATGTGTCTTCAAAAACTTTTGCTTAGTAAGGAAGGGAAGTTACTCTAATATAATTTTAAGTAGGCTACTTAAAAAGTAATAAATAGTTATTAAATAAATAGGCCTAGATTATTAGATCTAGATCTAGAGGTAGTAATAAATACTAGAACTAGATCTAGATCTATATAGTATATAGAATCTAGGCCTACACCTTTATATATTTCTATATAGAGTAAGTTAATAGAAGCAAGCTTTTTTTTTTAAAAAAAAGCACTAAAAAAGAAGGTGAAAAAATGATTCTCTTTAAACATATTTTATAGCCTAGTTCTAATAACGCATCACTATCACTGTTAATTTTTTAAATAAATAGTTATAGTTATAGTTATAAAAAAAAGCGTCGTATGTAGATCTAAGGATGTTCAATACAGTTGAGATTGAGTATGACATGATTATAATATAAAGCGACCCACGCTTTCCTTTAAATGACACATTATCACAGTAGCGTAGCGAGGGCGACATTAACATATGTCCCCGGGCGCCAAAAAGGGTCGGAAAAATAAATTGAAAATTTGAGGGGGGTGCAAATCAAAAGTTTGAGGGGGGGGGTGGGGTGCAAATCGAAATCTTGAGGGGGGTGCAAATCGAAAAGTGTGTCCCCGGGCGCCGGGAAGGGTCGCTACGCCTCTGCATTATCAGACTTTAAAAGAAATTTATTTTCGACTTTTTAGCGCATGTATAAAAAGTGGGTATTATAAATATTTTTTACAAGCTTTTATTTAGCTTGATTGTTGTCGTGCTTTTGTCTGTCGTCAATTATTGACAATTATTGGTCAATTATGGGTCGAAACTTGATCGCGAAATTCAACCACTTTTGTCCTTTAGCGAACCATTTCAAAATGGAAAAGTAGAATGATGACAATACAATCTAACATAAAACACTTGACGTAATTAATAAATTATTCGATGCTTAATTATTTTAAAAAAGTAATTAGATTGTTTTTAAAAAAAATTAATCGCGCTGTTAAACTAATTAGTAATTAGCAAGTCTGAGCAAGTCTTTTATTTTAGTAATTTTAGTTATGCAATACCATTCAATTAAAATTTAAAATGTGTTTTTATTTATTAAAAAAAAAAAGATGTAGAGGGGAGTCTACTGCCCCTCCTCTCCTACCCCCCCCCCCCCAGCAAAGTATAAAAAAATAATGAATATATTTAAAAAAAATTAATTAATGTTCCCCCCCCCCCGATAATTAAGCAGTTTTTAAAAATTATCTTTTAATATAGTGTAATATACGAATATATGTAACTACAGAAAAGCATACAAATTTGTTGTGTCGAGCATTAGCCAAAATTAAGCAACATGACTTCCTCTCGTCATATGATTGAGAAATGACAGGAAGTTTGAATTTAATACAACACTTGTGACCAAAGGTATTAGTGTTGTCCTTGATACTCACCTGAGAAGTTGGTCAGGTAAGTCAGAATTAAGTTTTAAAAATGTGTTTTATTTTAAAATAAATGTTGTTCTAATGGATCTCACAAGAGAAGCAATGTTTTTAAATGGAGGCGAGCGAGTTGACGAGATTCCTTCCATAGTAATTAGTATTGTTGACATGGAATAAAAACGTGCTTTTTAGATTTAGACCGTAAAAAAAAAATAAAAAATAAAAACTTAAGCCTAAAATTAATTTACAAATTTTATATTTTTAGAATCAATGCTATAAAAGTTGCAAATCCAGAGAACTTGAAAATAATTTGTTGAGTTTAAGGCTACATTTAGGGATTTAGGTAAAAAAACACTAATCATCATATAAAAATAAAAATTACATATTCTTGTAGAGCTCAACTATATGAAAACTAAACAAAAAAGATTTTCTGTCTAGCTCAAATAGTTTTTTTTTGGCGAATTTTTTTGTGAGGGGTGGAATCCCCTTGCTTTTGCATTGGCCAATTGTGACAAGTCATGGTATACCTGAATAAATTGAGCATAGTTATTTTACTTGCAGTTGTATTTTGTTCATATTTGCAGAGTTTAACTAGAATGATATATAGTATATAGAACTTGTAAATGCTGTTGAAATTAATAAAAATAATACAGAACTTATATTTTTGTGTTGGCTTCCTCCCATAACCCCAAAAAACTGTGTGCTGCGCAAATATGAAAATGTTTCTAAAGCCATATTTTATACAAATACAGCAAATGAAAGAACTACAAAGTTAGAAATCTAAAGTAAATGACTTGAACACTGTTATGTGCATATAATTGCCTCATTATTTTGAGCAGGTGAAGTAGAGTCCATCTTTAAGCCATTTTGTTATAAAACTGCTGCGCAAATATGAAAATGTTTCTAAAGCAATATTTTACATAAATACAGTGAATGAAAGAACTCCATAGTCAGAAATCTAAAGTAAATGACTTGAACACTGTAATGTGTCTATAACTGCCTTGTTATTTTGGGCAGGTGAAGTAGTCCATATAAAAGCCATTTTGTAATAAGTGAAATGAAGTTATCAGATCAATGTTTTTATGTGTGAATTGTGTATGGATTCTGATTTTCAGCATATAACTATATCTAAGGGTTAGTAGAACTTGAATACTTAAAATTACAGTTAGCACAATGCTAGTGTATAGCAACAGACAGGTAACCTGTCAGTCTAGAGTCTAGTCTGACAAAATTGGATTTTTAGGAAAAACATATTCTGCAAAACTAGAACTAGAGCTAAAAAAATTAAGATGGGTATGTAAATATATTTTGAAATAAAAAATTAGATTTGTTTGCACATGCCATAAGAATGCTGTTATTAGTTGATCAAACTTAAAGGCAGGAAGATCGGGATGAAAAAATATAACAATGGTGGCAGAGTGACCTACATACAGTGACTACGTTCGGAGGGGTATAACTAATGTCGGAGTCAAAATATCCAAAAACAAATTTCATTTCCAATTACTTAAGATATGTCTGATCAGTAATCTACTCTCATCTAGAGGAATCTTTTAAAAAATCGAGATTCCAACGTATTTGAAACTAACCTTGATACAGAGGGAAGACCAAAGCAGAGACAGCATGAAATCAGGTCGCAAAGCCATTAAAACTAAGGGACAACCACTCTACTTTTTAATTAACCTTAGGAAATGACCTTTTAAACTTAATTAATTACCATAAATTAAAAACTTATTAGTATGCAAAACCAAATCTCGTGGGTCCGGTATCAGAAAGTAATGGGCGATTTCGGGTCATGTTTTTACCGCAAACTCGGCGGATGCCGACAACCCTACTACATTTCTATTTATTTTCATCAAGCCTAAGTTATAACCGGATGTTTCACTTTCGTAAGACAAATATTGATTGGCTGTACAGTAACTTAGTGATCGATAACTATTTGTTTACAAAACTTTGCAGATCAAGTTTTTAAATAACAATGCAAATTAAAAACCCCATGACCTAGTTTTCTATTTTTAGCTTACAATGTGTACAATAAAATCAATGGCGGCCTATCCAATAGCAGGATGCCATTGTTTATGTCGCCATTACACGTGAAAACCAAATTGTTTTTGCTTTTTTTTTAATTTTTATTTAGTTACCGAAAATATTATAAACATCAAATACATCCAATCTTTAGTAAAGTCCGAAAAAAACCAGACAGACAGGATTTTATAACCATATTAATTGTAACTACGCCGTGCCTGATTTTTAAACTAATTTATACACCTCTCAAATACCTTTGAGAGTTTTCTCGCTCGTGTCCATTAAAAGTTCTAATTTTCGCTTGCAATGAGTTTGTTTACAATGAATTTAAAAATTATTCTTTAATTCACTTCAGGCCTTAAGCCTAAGCCTTAAGTTAAAAACTTAAAAGTTAAGCCTTAAGGCTTTAAAAGTTAAAAATAGGAAATTTGAAAGACTAAAAATCAAAAATAAAAGTGAATCACTGAATGACAGTGAATTGTGAATAGATAATTTATAATAGATCTGGAGATGTCTCGATCTAGATAGATCCAGATTGTGTAGGGCAGTGTAGGGTAACGGGTAATAAATACGAAGTGACTACGCGTCTCGCTAAGCGTGGCCCCTAAAGAAAATACTACGCATCTCGCAGGTTCGATTTGTCATCTTGCAATTGAAAATGCTTATTTTTGACATCTCTATCACATCCGCTGTGGTTGAGTCAACAGTGTGCCAGCTGTAGTCTGAAGTTCATAGACCCGGAGTTCAGAGTTCGAACCCGGGGTTAACATTTTTTTTTTACATTTGTTTTTTCATATTGAAAATATGACGTAGACTATGATTTTTTTTTTTAATAAAATTTCCAAACATCGTCACTGTCGTGATTGCTTGCTTGCCTTACGTTTACTATCCTGTGAGTGGAAAATCCCACCACGGCCCGCGGTCGGCGAGGTCACTGAGTTCAGCAGACCTAAAGCATACGTCATAGACGTTCACTCGAGATCGTCTGTCTTCACTTCTCTCTTCCTCCCACCCCCCTTTCCCCAATCAAGCAAATTGATTTTTTTTAAAGGATAAATAATATAGACTTAGATCTACTACTATCACGCATGCTAGTTAGCTAGGCCTAAAGGTTAAAGGACAGTTTGATTTAGCTAGGTTGCTGCTAGATCTAGGACTATCATCTGACCCATCTGACCTCACAAACTTTCCTTGACACTACACTGTACTGTTTTTTTTACAAGTACTAGACTCGTAGGTGTTGAAATAATATAGAGATCTAAATACACTTAAACTCGATCTAGATCTGTCAACATTAAATTGTTACCACGAAAAAAAAAATCGGGCAGTCCTGATATCTGTTTTTTTTATCGCGTGCCACCTAGGGTAAAGATTAAGCGTAACGCGGAGCGAACTGCGCAAAGGCGGCCTTACGTGTAACGCGGAGCGAACCGCGCAAATGCGGCCTAATAAATAGCCTACTAAATAGGCCTACTAGATTTTCTAGATCTACTACTAGAATTAGCCTACTAGTACTACACTACTAGATCTAAAAAAAATCTCTAAACTAAACAGAAACAGTAGTAGGCCTACTTAAAGTCTAAAGTAAAAGTGATTGTTGTAGGCCCTAACTATTAACTAAATACAATTTTTTTTTAATAAGGTGAAAAAACAATTTGGTTGTTTACAATCTTATTTTATCTTTATCAATTCTTTATCACACAAAATGACAACAATCATGGCTCAACTAGATCTAGTCTATGTCATGTCATTTTTTTTTTAATGAAATCTCTGGATTTTCAACTTTTACAGGCCTAACACGGGGGGTCACTGGTAGTTAGTAATGTCAATGCTAACCCTGTCCCTAACCGCTAAATCCAACCCTAGTCCTACCATATGCCTAACCCTAATTTCTAACCACAAAATTAGTCGAGATTACAATACTACTCTTAACAACAACCCAACACACCTATTTTATGGAAGAGTCTCAGACCTATTATCAGACATCTGTATCTAAAATCATCCCAAACGTCAACCATTCAGGGCAGCCTAACACACCCAGCACTGCTGGTTGTAGTGTTGTTGTAGTATGATCAGTATATTTTAATTTACAACAAAATTATTTGTTAACTTGTTAATAATAGTTTAGTAAATTTTAGTTTACTATAAAGTTAACAATAGGCAGCCTAAGCCTATACTATAAATTTCAGTAATGTGTTATTGATGTTAATAAAAATTCCTCTTTTTAATTTCAGATAAGGTTTTAAAAAAGCTGGAAATAGACAAGTAGCCTGTCACCATGGGCTCACTATTTAGGAGTGAGGAGATGCGACTGTGTCAGATGTTCCTACAGTCAGAAGCTGCATATGCTTGCGTCTCTGAACTTGGGGAACTTGGACTTGTCCAGTTTAAGGATGTAAGATGTTTAAAATTAATTCAGTTAATTTAGTTAAAAGCTCAGCACTCCAACAACTATACAGGTTATTAAAATTGGTGGGAGTCCCTTATTACCAGTTAGCACTATTCTATCACTTTGCATTTGAAATACATTCTCATAGTACATTATTCACTTTTAGTGGGTGTTTTATTTTTGTTTTAAATGTTATAATTTTACTCCTAATGCTGGATTAGGTATATAAATTAGATGTTTAATTTTCAATATCATATTTTTCAGTTGAATGCAGGCGTTAATGCTTTTCAAAGGACATTTGTAGCTGAGGTTCGCAGATGTGAGGAAATGGAAAGAAAACTAAGTAGGTCTAAATTTTATTTCGTCGTTGTACACACACTTTAAATTATTTTAATGAAGCATTATTAATACTTAAATGATATATATATTTACACTTTAAAAAATAAGTAATTTAAATCTAAATTGTAATGCAATTTTATGTTACTATAAATGGACTCTTATTGTAATCTCAACTTACAGGATATGTTGAAAAGGAAATGTTGAAAGAAAATATGAAAATTCCAAATTTCCGTGAAAACCCAAAAGCTCCAGCTCCTAAAGAGATGAATGATCTTGAAGTAAGTTTTTTTTTATAATTATTCCAAGATTGGATATCTTAAATTAAACTACATACAGTTGTAATGCCTTTTTAGCACTGTTCTCTATCCCAACCTTTTTTCATTTTAAAAATGGTTAAAGGGAAATAATAGTTATTTTACCAGTAATGGTATACAGTCCCTTGATTTTTTTACATTCCATTTTTTATTTTTTGTTTTAATTACTCCAGTGTTAACAATTTGAGCTAATCTGGATGTTGTGAAGGGGTTAATGTAATTTGACTTAATTCACTTTTATCTAGATATGACTTCTACTGTCATTATTTGATTTTTTTTTTTAGTAGTATTATCTCAAAAATTTCTTTACATTTGTTGCATATTTTGAAAAAGGAAACTTTACATTTTGTTCAAAACTTTCAGGTTGAGTTTGAGAAGATAGATTCTGAGCTGAGGCAGGTCACCACTAACAATGAGGCACTCAAACAAAACTACCTGGAACTGACTGAGTTGAGAGAAGTGCTGTTCAAGACCCAGTCTTATTTTGCCACAGTAATCAGCTTTTTTTTAAAAAAGCTCTTTTTCATTTTCTATTTTGAAATACTACTCGTCGTTTTGTTTTTATTGTTTGACCCTACTAAAATAAACTTTTTTAGTACGGTAACGACATCCAACACATGATGGAGGAGGAGACAGTCGGACAGCAAGAGGAGGCAATTATTGGTGGCATCAGACAGCAGCAAACAGCAGCTCTTGGGTAATTCTAAATCTGTTTTGACCGAGTGTTGTAAAGTTAAAACAATTTCCCTATACAAACAACATTGAATTTCCATTTATCCTATAATTTTTGTACTCCTTTCAGGTTTTTTGTGGGTACAGTCCTGAGGGAGAAAGTCCCTGTCTTTGAGCGGGTCATGAAATTTATTACTCACAGCACAGTTTTCATGAGAGTGGAGGAGATTGAGAAGAAATTTGTGGACCCTATTTCCGTAAGGCCATCTCTTCCTGTAACTCTTAAACGCACCAACGGGCTTATTGTCAACTCAGTTGAAATATTAATTTCATCTTCGGAAAATGGTAAATGTTTTTATAACTTTCTTCACGTGTGTTGCAGGGAGATGAACTTAGCAAGTGCATGTTCATAGTTTTCTACCAAGGTGATCAGCTCAGACTCAAAGTTAAAAAAGTTTGTGAAGGGTGAGTCTAGTCTTCTTTGTTTTAACTTTTGTGTAAGGAAGATGCTGTATTTATTTCATAGCCAAAATAAATAAAACAACTTGGCCTGAATAACAGGTTTTAGACTCATTAGTTCTCCATAAATGTTAATGAAAAATTGAACTATTCTTTTGTTTTATATCTTTTTTATGTGTTCTTTTTGTTATAATAAATTAAGAATAGATTTCACTTGTTAAACTGAGATATTTATAAAATGAAAGCTATTTAAAATAAATGTTTTGATTGCTTGTAAAGAATGAGAGGCACAATCTATCCAGTACCTGATTCACCTCAAGAGAGAAATGACATGCTAAATGGTGTTAACACACGGATCGCAGATCTGGAAAATGTAAGTTTTGAGTTTATTCACATTTTATAAAACTTAAATCTTTAAAATCAAGGGTTTTTTTTTTTTATTTTTTTTTTTTATATTCTAGTTTATGACTTAAAATTTTTAAGTTGATTAAATAAATTTTAAAATTACTAATTTGTTATGGATTTCCATTCTAGGTTGTTAACAATTTTTGCAAGTTCTTATGAATGTGATTTATTTGCATTTACGTACTGATTATTTTAAGCCTACTTTATTTTCTTAGGTGCTGGCACAAAGCAATGAACATCGCCATCGTGTGCTCTCTAATGCTCAAAGGGAGTTGAGGTCATGGACAATAAAAGTTGAAAAAATCAAGGCAATTTACCATACACTTAACATGTTCAAAATCCACCAAAACAGCTTACATGGTGAATGTTGGTTCCCTGTCAAGGCCATTGATGACATCAGAAGGGCTCTCAGCATTGGAGAAGTAAGCGTCACTTTGTGATAATATTTTGTTGTTTTTTTTACTATATTTTAAAGAAAATAATATTTAAATAAAAAGCTTGTATAAGAAAATGAATATGACAATAAAGAATTGAATTTTCAGAAAGCTGGTGGCAGTTCTATCCCAAGTATACTGCAGCCAATGTATACAGATGAGAAACCCCCAACATACTACAACACCAACAAATTTGTTAAAGGATTTCAAAATATTGTAGACTCGTATGGTGTGGCCACCTATGGAGAGGTTAATCCTGGTAACTATCCGCTTGTTAAAATATTCCCATTATTGTTGTATTTCAGCAGAGTCAATAAAAGCCTTTTTTGCCCCACACTTTTATTTTCTTTAAATTTATAATAAAAATATGATTTTAAAATACATTTTCCAAGTGTTGTTTTTGTTGCCCTCTAATATTTATTTCCCATTAATTTTCTTCTGCTGCATTTGATGATTTTCTGTCTTTGATTCAGCCCCTTACACCATCATTACCTTCCCTTTCCTGTTTGCTGTTATGTTTGGTGATGCTGGCCATGGGATGATCATGTTCCTCTTTGCCCTGGCATTGGTTATCAATGAGAAATCAATCAGTGCTTCCAGGATCAGTAATGAGGTGAGCTGAATAGTTGTTGCCATTTGGAGCTGTTAGAGGCTTGTTTTATTTCATCAATATAGTTTTCTTGTTACATATAAACATGTATATATACATTATATATAAAAATTGTATATAAACTTATATATATATCTTTATCTATATGTTGTTTATAATGTTCAATTTCTAGATTGCCAAGACATTTTTTGGTGGCAGATACATCATTTTGCTGATGGGTGCTTTCTCAGTGTACACTGGAATGATCTACAATGACATCTTCTCAAAGTCTTTTAATATTTTTGGGTCTAAGTGGTATCCCCATGGACTGTGAGTAATTTATTGAGTACATTTAGATACCTATTTTACTCACACCCTTGCTGTAGTTTGTATTGTAAATCTTTATGAACCAATGCACCCATTTGTTTTGCAGTGAAGATCTTGATCATGTTGAAGATGTCCAATTAGATCCCATCACAACACACTACAACATGACTTCCTATGCCATAGGAATTGATCCAGTAAGTAACTCAAAATTTATCAGTGACAATGTCATGCTTCTAATTTGTAGGTTACCTGGTCAATAAAATGTTGCTTTCAATTCTCTTTTGCCTAGTAGGATGAGTGGGTATACTCTTCTATTAATTTTACAGGCAAACTTAAATAGTTAAATAAAACTATTTTACATTGTATTGTAATAAGTATCCTTGACAAGTTAAATTTGCAATTACTTTTGACAGGTGTGGCAACCATCCACCAACAAGATTATGTTTTTGAATTCCCTGAAGATGAAAATGGCCATCATTCTTGGTGTCATTCAAATGCTTTTTGGGATCTGTCTCCAAGTTTTTAATCATATGTAAGTCTAATGTTCTAATCATAGTTCTAGAACTTGAATAAATTTTTATTGTACAAAAAAATTATCTCTTCTACAAACAAGGGCCTTATTTATAAGAAAATAATCTATAAGTTTAACTATTTTTTTTATAATCCAACAACTGATAGCGTAGTTTTTTAAAAAATCTTTTTAAAATGTTGTATGCTATTCTAAAGATAACTAAAGTAGTATTTTATGTGGCCAGAAAAATTAGCCCCTTTGATTTCCCCATAGTGAGTTGAGGACACTTGCCTTACAATGGTAAAAAATAAACATGTTGCTGGAATTGCTCTTTTCATTAATGAGTTTGCTTCTTAGGTTGTTATGGCTTTTCTTAAATTCTTTAACATTTCATTAAATAATCATTTGTTCTTGATGGTTAAACTTTAACTTAACTTTGCTCTTCCCTCAAAGTATGTAAATTTGTGATCAGAGATTTTTTTTAATGACTATACCTGTTACTATAATATCCAATTGAAATTATTTATTTTTTTTCAATTTGAAGCAGAGTACTTGAGAAATTTGGGAACGTAAAAAAAACTTGTGATTTAAAATCTGACCATTCTTAATTCCCAAAATCTGTAGGTAACTTTGATATTTCTCCATCAATCCATTTTTGTACCCTTATTTTCAACCTTGTTTTAGTTGTGCACTTTGACTTGAACTCCCAGTGTCGTTTCTGTCATTTCAGTTCAAAGTTTTTACTTTTTATTACTTTGCTATTTTTTTATGTTCCAGGTTTCAGTAAAATTATAAAGTATATAAAAATGACAATACTTAAATGTTTATTCTATTATGTGTGCTATTTAAAGAGTTTTATTTTGTTAAGATCTATTTCCAGAATGGCTCATGTGCTGAATAATAATCTGTAAATTTTCTTAAATAATTAAAATATATTAACAACTATAAAACTTTAGAACATACTTTCAATGATTAGTGTATTCATGTAAATTAACTATGTGACATCTTCCTGTATTACTTCCCTCAACTTCTTAATGAAACCATCCAATGTAACATATTTTCTGTCTACAAATTGTCTAGGAATTTTTTTTACCGTTTTTGTGACCTGTTTGTTTACTTTTTCAAATTTTTTTTCAATTTTAAAAATTCAGTTCACTTTCAGACCACTAAACACATTTGCCCAATATAATTTAGTGGGGTTTTGTTTTATACTATTCTTATATATGCTTTATCCTATAGTTCTTCATTCTAAGTTAATCAGATATTATTTGCTATAAAAGAAGTTTATTACACAACCATGATTTTATTTTCCCAGTTTATTTTATATATTTTTTAATTTTATGTAATTTCGCCCAATATTCTTCTTTTTGTTAAGAATTTTAATTAAGATTCAGTTATTAAAATATTGAACTTATCGTTTATAAAGTACTATATTGACTTTAAGTACTAATTAGAAAAATACTCATTTTTTTCTACTCAACAGCCATTTCAAGAGCTACATCGACATTTTTATCAGATTCATTCCTGAACTTCTTTTCTTGGGATGCCTTTTTGGCTACCTAGTGTCTCAAGTGATCTACAAGTGGATCATGTTCGATGCAACTACATCCCATTGTGCACCTGCACTGTTGATTCGTGAGTGCATTGTTTCTACATTTGCACTTCAATATTTGAATGTTGTTATTTAGAAATTAATTTGTCCAATATAAATGTTAAAAACACTACCAAAATATATTTGGTGAAAAAAATTAAATAACAAAACAAATAAAATTGCATAAAAACATTGCTTTGAGGACGAATGTATTAGCTTTCTTTTTTACAAATGTACTCATGCTCTCATGTTTCTGTTTATTTTTAGACTACATCAACATGTTTATGTTCAAGTATGAATTTCCTTCAGAGGGTAAAGAGAAATGTGACCCCAACCTTGTTTACTACAAAGGACAGGTGGGCGAAGCTGCTTTATGAAACGAATCAGTTCTTGGTTCTCTTTATTCTTTTATTTATACATATTTTTTTTCCAGCTATTAGAGATTAGGATGTTATCTCAACATTTTAATAAAATTGAATGAAATTTTTTTTTTATTTTACTTGTAGGACATAGCACAGTATGCAATGTTTTTTATTGCTATTCTCTCTGTACCAGTGCTGCTGATTGTTAAACCTGTTTATTTGATTTGCAAAAACAAGAAAAAGAATGTGAGTGCTATAAAGCTGGCTAAAGCTCTTACATTATGTTCTAGTATATGTATAAACCTCACAAGTGATTTTGAAATTAAACAATATTCTGTAGTAAGCTATTTTCAGTTATTAATTTTCTAAACAATTCATAAAACTGTATTAAAAATATTTCAGCATGGACTATCTGATCATGCGTCACTGATTCACCATGAAATTCCCCCAGGAAATGTAAGTTGACCATGTTTCAATATTTTTTATTTTAAAAGTTTTTTGTGTCTCCTTGACTGTTGTTCTAACATTACACTTTTTCCAAAAAATTCATATTTTTTATAACACTTTTTTAAATTTTGGTACATTTTAAGTTTTTATATTTAAAATATTTTATTGTTTTACCAATGTTGTAATAAGTTTGAGAGAAGTAAAATAGAACGAGCGAAATATAATTGTTTTAATTTCATCCATTAGTAATTTATTTTTACTGCATGTAAGCATTAAGAAATCATTTGAATATAATTTCTGATCATAGATCAGTATTATATGTATTTTAAAAAATGTGCATGATTGTTTGTACACTCAAAGTTGTAGATTTCCTGCACACTTTGGTGAATGTCAACACTTAGTTTTAGGTCACTTTTAATTATAACCATTTTTATTTCTTTATTTTTTTTATTCTAAAGAGGTATTTTTCTTAGGGGCCATTCTAGCAATAGATATTAACACAAAAATAATTGGTTTTGGAAGTTTCCTTTGATTTAAATTTGCTTAAAGTGGGAAGAAATAGAAACCTTTAATTTCTTCTTTAAACATAACAAAAATGTTTTTGGTGAAAGGCATGGACTCATATGTGCTCATTTTGGAGAAGTTAGTTTTGCTGAATATGAGGTGTTACGATAAAGTAATTTATAATACAAATGTCACCACATTTATAATGGTTGTGAGAGACTTCAATTATTTCCTTATTATGGGAAATGTAAATACCATCATCATATTGCGAAATGAAATTTGCTGGTGAATTTGTGTGTATAACTGACAACACTTTGTATATAACTGACAGCAACAACAGTGCAGTTGGTTAACCAACCCAGTATAGGTAGTTACCTCTTGGGCCACCTTCAGGTCTCAGCTGTGTTATAATGTTGTTGGTTAACTTTGCAATATTTGCTATGTAGCCACAATCCCCCAAAACTGACAAAGGTGTCAAACCCCTTGCACCACACCAAAATGCAGAAGGGGAGTTGGAGTTAGGGGTAAGTGAATGCCAGCCCCCACCCTCCCACATAGATGCCTGTTTGCATTTTTCTCATATTTTTCCATTGTTCTGAATGCCAGACCTCACCCTCCCATATTCATGCCTGTTTGCATTTTTTGTCATATTATTCCATTTTTTTTCTCTTTGCATTGCACATTATACTCTTCATCCTTCACCCATGTATTAATTGTATTTTTTCCAACCTTTCCCAGGGAGTCGTCCTCGAAGTATTTCACTTTTTACCTTCCTATATAAACTATAAGCACTAACCCATAAGTTTCATTTATATACTTCATTCTTCTTCAGCTATTCCCCATTATAATCTACTAGATATTTATTTCATCGCACCCTTTTAATCCTTATATATGTAATCAAAAGATTTTGTATCTAAATTTGACGAGCTTGTTAAAACAGAATTTTTAAAAATTGAATATGCTAGTGAAAGAAATTAATTCAGCAGCTACCTACTAGTTCAACAGCTAGATCTAGTTTTAAGAAATTATTATTCAGTGTACGAGATGTTAATGTTTGTGTTGTTTTTGCACTGTCATTTTGTTGAGTCATTCACAAAATTCTTATCTCTGTGTGCAGTTTAGTGTGTCTGGCAGAAAATTGTTTTTGTGATGTAATTTTGTTCTGTCATGAAATATTAATAGCAGAGCCTAATAGAAATCTAAAAAGTCAATGCCAGTAATTCTAACAGAAAATAACTTTAATGATCTTACTACTTCAAACTCCTACCACTCATATTACCTTCCCATAAAAGTTAATATCCATCCATTTTTGTCTATTGTTTATACATATTAAATTTAGGACTTGATATTTTTTTTAAATTTTCCTGACTTAAAAAATGTCAGAAGTTAATTTTTTTTAAATACACAAGTAAAATTAATTAATTATCCCAACCAAACATTGGAAGTAAACATGTTTCTCGTGTCGTATAAGTTGCTTACAGGATATCTATTTATCTTAGCTTTTTCTCCTTCTTTGTTCTACATTAACTGGACAAGAAGAAATTTCCTCACAAAGGGAAAATAATTCTAATTTATTACTCAAATATGGCATAGATAACCAAGTAATTTCTCTATTGTTTCAAGTTAATAGTTAGGTACAGCTTGTTTTATGTAGGATTTAAAATTCCTTGCATTTAATTCATAATTTGCAAATTCAAACAAATTTAGGATATGTTTATAAAAATATACACCATGCTTCTAAAGTAAGGGAGAGTAATGGTTACAAGTAAACTCATTATTCATACAACATGAGCACCCGTAGATTGACCCTTTCCCCAGATTACTAATCAGTATTTGGAATCTAATTTATTATAATCTAATTTAATAACAAATACAGTTGTTTTGTTCATACACTTTGATTTGTAGGCTTCTTCACAAAACTCAGCCAAAAGTTATCTCCCTGTATAAATCTGCAGATGCTCATGTTTCCAATACAACATATATTGGACAACTGGTGAAAGAAACCAACATTAGTGGGTTGGATTAAATTACTTCTACTTTCTTTTTGCAAAAGACAGTTTAATTTTTATTAATTTACAAGAAAAGTTTTCAATTAAAGCCCTCTAAAGAACACACTAAATTTTTAAAAAATATATAAAGGCATGTTTAAAGCTACAGGATGCCATAAATTTTTATTATTCGTTTTTCAATGTTCTAACTTTTGTGTGGATTACACATGTTCTTACAGCAAATCAACTATAATTATGATAATGAAGGTTTTGGCAACGGTAGACCCAAGGTATGTCCCTGATGTAGTGATGATACATTAGCTCATCCAAACCTTCATTGTCATCATCGTCTAACTCTAAAATTAGCTTATTTTCCCTCACTGAACGACATTGTTTTTTGTATGTACTAATCCAGTAAGATTTTATGTTGATTTATTTTTTAGCCAGTTGCAGGTTTTCTGTTTAACATATTCCATGTTAACTTCTATTCTTAATGCCTATGGTTGTAAACTTCAGGATGGCAATGGTCAAGTTGCAGCTGCTGTAGTTATTGAAGAGGAAGAGGAACACAAACCATCAGGAGGTCATGGGGATCATGAAGACGTGAGTTTAAATTAGTTTTTACAATTTGTTGTTTTAACTCCAGAAAGCAATTTTAATAGAAAAAAACCAAATGTCATATTTCTAGAAAATAAAATGATTCCCTTGAAGAAATATTTAAGTTGCGCAGTTCATATCTAGATCTTGCCAGTTTGTTGTTGATGTGGATACACCAATTATGTTTAAACCTTGGTCATCCAATAGGAGATTAGTCCTTACAATTTATTTTTGTAAATATTCTTCCAGCATGAAAATGAAATGTCAATTTTTTTTTTTTAGCATGGAACTGGTGAGATAGTGATACATCAAGCCATTCACACAATTGAGTTTTGTCTGGGCTGTATTTCTCACACTGCTTCATATCTGAGACTCTGGGCTTTGTCTTTGGCCCATGCACGTAAGTAAAATCATGAATAATGCACATTTTTGTTTTCTTAACTTTCTTTCCAAATCACAAAAAAAAAAGGTTGTAACAATGTAAGGAAAAAGTTTTTAGTAAGTTGTAAATTTTAATGAAGGGGAGAATACAATGTTTACTTTAAAAATGTAATGATAATAATGTGATGTTTTAAAAAGTAATCATTTATTAATTTATGGAAAATATACATGTGTATGATTTTAAATTAAATCTTCATTGTTTTTAAAGAATTATCTGAAGTCTTATGGAACATGGTGTTACGTATGGGTATGACAATGGGTGGAAAATACATTGGAGGAATCGTCATCTTCATCATTTTCTTCATCTGGGCTAATCTGACGGTGGCCATCTTGCTGTTGATGGAGGGCCTGAGCGCTTTCCTCCACACTCTCCGTCTGCACTGGGTAGAGTTCCAGTCCAAGTTTTACGTGGGAGAAGGATACCGTTTCCTGCCATTTAATTTCAAACACATTCTAAACATGGAGTCACTTGAGGAAGTTACTGGTTAAGGCAATTAATCTTAAACAAAAATCAAAACTATGAATATATTGTCTTTTAAAAAAAAATGCTATTATATAGATCCTACAGCATTTTAACTTCCTATATTTCTCAAGAAAAATAAGTTTTGGTGTGTGGCAAAATTGATTCATATCCAACAATTTAATGTAGCCTGGGTCAGTAAAACAAACTTTTCTTACAATATTTGAACACATTTGTTTGCAACAGAATAGGGCAATTTTCTGTGATATTTTAAGAAACCTGGGACTGAGTTTAATAAGTGCACAATTTTCTTTTACCATGACATAGTGCCACAAAATTATAAGAAAATGCAAATATTTTTGTTCTTTCAGGGCAGTTACTTTGAACTAAAAATCTAATTGTCCAAAATAAAACTAAAAAGCATTAAATGTACGAAATCTATTACATTCCTTTTGATGTGAACAAAGGCTGCTACCACAGTTTTTATTTTTTGTATCTATTTATACTAACTATATTATCCAAGAAATTTTATTCACATTCTATAATTCTTTTTATATATTAACGTTAAGCATTGAAAGATTTCAAAAATATAATTCTTAAAAATCATTTTCATGTATATGTTGCTCATTAGCTAAAAGTGGATTTTTAAAGCCTTTTGCTAAAGAATGACATTTTGTTTTTAGATCTGACCTGATTATCAACTTCTTATTAGTTTTACTCGAATGGGCAGCACCTTCAAACTGTTTAGATTTTTTAAAGTTTAATATGAAACATTTTCCTGTGCTTTGTTACAGGGCAGACCATGACACTTCAATATCTATTTCAAACCCTGAGATTACACTAGGTACCATGACATGTTTCAAATATTATTTTGGACATTTTTCCAATATTTATTCAATATTTATTCATTAAAATGGCAAAACTGAGGCATCAGGGTAGACAATTTTTGCTAAATGTATGGTGCTGGTATAATAATGTTAGTGCACTGAGTATTTTATCTACCTGTTTAAATTTATTTACAGACGCGTTGTGAAATTGTTTGTGGTATTTTTGCATGTTCGACAAGTATTTATTATATAAGGGCAGTTGAGTTTATTTACTCTAGAAATTGAATACCACTACACACATTTTTTTGAAGGTTTTTCTGTGAAGCTTTGGCCTATGGTATGTTATACTTTATGGAAATAAATTAACTAAAATATTCAGTTTGTTGTTTGTGTATATTTAGTTGTTTTATTTTCTACTTTTCAGTAATTCATAATTTGTGAATTCGACAGTACCAATGCTGCCACTGAAAATATTTGCTTTAAAACACTACCCCCCCCCCCTCCCCCTTTCCCCTAACCCCGACCCTACACACCCCCACCCCCCCCGTGAAAGCAGCCTCCTCTTAGCTACCTCCTGTAAGTTTAAAATCGTTTCAAACTAAATTATCTGCCCCTAATAGCCGTCACTAAACCCGGCTCTAGGATTTGTAAACATTTAATTTAGCGTGACCACAACTCACCAGACCATGTGGGGTGGGGTGGTAGTAATAGAGAGAGAAAGAGAGGGGACTATAAGGAGGCGCTTGCACCTTGTTTTCTAACCGCTCCCAGAAGAGAATTATATATACGAGCCGACCCGCTGCGTATCATACGCCGCTATTTAGTGTTTTTTTTTTCTACTTTTCAGTAATTTATAATTTGTGAATTCGACAGTACCAATGCTGCCACTGAAAATATTTTCTTAAAAACACTAAACCCCCACCCACGTGAAAGCAGCCTCCTCTTAGTTACCTCCTCTAAGTTTAAAATCGTTTCAAACTAAATTATCTGCCCCTAATAGCCGTCACAAAACCCGTCTCTATGATTGTAAAATGTAAACAACGTGACCACAGCTCACCAGACCATGTGGGGGGGGGGGGGGTGGTAGTGATAGAGAGAAAAAGAGGAAACTGCAAGGAGGCGCTTGCAGCTTGTTTTCTAACGGCTCCCAGAAGAGAATTATATATATAGATAGACAATGTATGCGGTGTACCTGACCCGCGATCTTTGCTGCTATACAAGCCAACTAAAATCCCCTACATTGGTTAATCAGATGATATCTTCGTGTGGTAGTTTCTCCCCTCCTCCTATCTCCATGATTAATGCGACAAAAAATTAATTAGCAAGTCACATGTCAGTATAAAATACACAATACCCGACTGTTCAATCTGTTTCTAAAGGGAAACAACCCACCATCCAAGGCCAGTAATAAGGTACAAGTGATCTGTTCATAGTAAGGATTTCAGTTACTTGAACCACATAGGTTTTATTCGAGGAACTTCATTTCGATAATATAGTCGTAACTAGTGTGCACCTAACTTGACAAAATGTAATGTTTCCCATTTAAAATATGTAGTGTTGGGAGTAGAGTTTGGCTTAACTCTGCGCAAAATTTGTTCAAATTTCAGGTTAGCTAATAGTCTTATGACATGAGTTCAAGCAACAGCGATATCAACCGTTTATACTATTGTTATGGCATTATTCGTAGCCTATGAAATAAATCTATATGGCATAAGCTCAAAACTAGAGCAAAATCAACTCTTACAGTAATAATGCGAGTTGTTATTTGATTGAGTTGTCAGTAAAGGCGGAACTTAATTTAGCGATAGATTTACTATTCGCACTTGAAAGATGTTATCGATTTACAATCCTAATTCGCTACAGAGAGGATAGTTTTCCCCAAAACCAGTGTTACCGCTTACAATTCATATGCCTATAAATCCTACAACAGAAAATTAGGCTATACAGCTATATATACAACATAATAGCTCAAATAAGGAGAGCAAAACACATAATGGTCTAGGTTATATATTATATGTTCTCTGAATTGTGCAAAATATTAGTAATTGAATTAACATTACGAGTTATTAACTATCAGTTAACGCATTAGCATTAATAAACATCTTAGTTCAAGATTATTTTTTTTTTAATCGAGATTTTTGCAAATCTCGATGTTTTACACTCCCTGAATCGGAAAAATAATTTTGCAATCTTGTCCGTATGTTTGTGTGTGTGTGTGTGTGTGTGTGTGTGTGTGTCTGTAAACACGATAACTTGAGTACCGTTACAGCTAGGGTGATGAAATTTCATATATAAGTATTTTATCAAAATCGCAGATCCGTATAAACTTTTGAGAGATTTCCGATAACCGGAAGTGGTACGTTTTCTACTTTGAATTTTTCAAAAGCCTATAACTTGAGTGCTATTTCAGATGGTTAAATTCAGATAGTTAAATGAAATTTCACATGTAAGTAAAAGACCTAATTCTCTACCTTCTGTCAAATTTTGAGTAATTTTCGTTGACCGGAAGTACTAGTTTACGCTATTTCCGATTTCTCAAAAAAACTAATATAAATTTATAAAGTACTAATAATATTGCGCACTATTATTCACATTTTATTTAGCGTTCACTTGGTGTGCAATTCTTTTTT